>NW_027523660.1:0-350523 GCF_052094955.1 Ictidomys tridecemlineatus | reverse complement strand
CCAGGTCTCTAATGGGCACGAGCAGATCAGCCCCTTGATATGCACATCTCCTCCAGGTTCTGTTTCTCTAGAGGATCCTGACCACCACCCTCCTGTGGGAAGACTTGCAGTGACAAGAGAGAAAACCACTTGATGATAGAGGTTATGTTTTTTTTAAAAAAAGAAGTATAGATGAAAGAAAAATGAGTCAATAGAAACCCAATATTCAAAAGTAGGTCACTACATTGTGGGTGCCCATGTAGGCTGAGGAAGGCAGCCACGTGGACAGGAAACCCACCTTGACAGGCTGCAGCCCAGTGGTGAGGAGAGAGTCATATGGAGAAGGCAGCCCGATGTCAGGTGGGGTGAAAACTATTGCACTGGACAGAATGTAAGGGTAGCCCAGCATGAGAAGCTGGACACTCATTGAAGCAAAGGAGCCATCATCTCAAGGGACAGGTGGCAGTTGAAGCAAGAGATTGGTTAGATATAGGATTTATCATTAGCTGAATGAAAAAACATGGGAGTGTAGTTTTTCTATTTTTAAGAAGCAATGTACAAATATGGAAAGAGAAAATGAAAATGAGACCTGTATTGTTGAACTGGAATTGGAGATTATTGGGACAGATTCCTAGTTGGATGGTGGATGGTGAATGGATGGGTGGATGGATGGGTGAATGGGTGGATGGATGGATGGGTGGGTGAATAAGTGAATGGATGGATGGATGGATGAGTGGATGTGTGGATGGATGGATGGGTGGGTGTATGGATGGGTGGTAGATGAATGAATAGATGGGTGAATGAGTGGGTAGGTAGGTAGATTTGTGGGGGGATGGATGGGGGATGGATGGACAGGTGGGGATGGGTGGATGGAGGGTGGATGAATGGTGGATTGATGGGTGGATGGTGGATGAGTGGATGGATGGATGGAAGGGTGGGTGGGTAGATGGATGGATGGATGGGCAGATGGATGGGTGGATAGATGAAGGGGTGGATAGATGGAGGGGTGGAGGGGTGGATGGATAGGCGGATGAATGGATGAATGGATGAATGGGTGGATGAGTGGATGTGTGGGTGGATGGATGGATGAATAGATGGGTGGGTGGATGGGTGCATGGATAGATGGGTAGGTAGGTAGATGGGTAGGTGGGTAGATGGGTGAATGGGTGAATGGTGCATGGATGGGTGGATGGATGGTGGATGGATATGTGTGTGTTATACACACTTATATTCCCTAGGTTCCCTCTGAGGTGCTTAGGAGTACCAGTACCAGCAGCAGCAAACATACCTAGCTCCTGGGTCTTGGCTTCTAAGTACCAATATCCACTAAAATGAACCAGAACCTGGGAGAAATTGTTTATCCTCTGTTGGGAAGAAAAAGTATGATCTGATTTTAGAACATCCTTTAGTGCAAAAAGGTGCTCCGAGAATGATGAAAGCATGTTTTCATAAGTGAAACCAAACCAAAGGGGTTTCTCTGATCAAAGGGGAAACAATTTGAGCATTTACATAAATAATGACAGTAATCAATTCTAATCCAAAAATAAACTCAGAAATGAGAAGCACATACAGGTATAAATGGACAGGCAGACAAGAGTTTGGTGGAAAATGGGACAGTTATGTAATCACAAAGATCCTCCCCCCAAATGCCTCCTAATTCCATTTGGGACAAGAGTAAAACTAGTGGACAGGCCTGAGAGGCACCACTTCAGACTAGTGATCAGAGGGAGCATTACCAGTAACAGGACTAAATGAAGTCATGTGTCTACTGCTAGCACATAAGACTGTAGCAGTCTGCTATGTCCCTGGCAGGGACACAGGATCTGAATCCATAATGAGAAGATATTCAACAAGATGAGAGACGTGGTTCTTGGCCTGCAGTTCTTGAAACAGTCAAGGTCACAAGGGTCAGACAAAGATGGAGGAAGTGTCCTGGGCTAAAGGAGTCAGAAGAGACAAGAGACATGATGAGAGATTCAACCGGTGCCTTCCATGGAGAACTTTTTGATGTCAAAAAAACATTATTGGGACAACAGGTGGAACTGGAATGGAGCTGAGCACAAGGACTAAATGGTAACAATGCAGCAATGTTAATTTCCTGGTTTTATGGTTACAGAACAGCTTGTAAGACAATTACCATGTATGTAAGAAATTCATGTTGAACTATTTGGGGAGGAGGGGACATCCCTCTAAGGGTTTAGGTAAAACAGAACACAGTACAGTTCTGTACTGTAAAGACAATTTTGATGAGCTTTTATTGCTTCAAAAAGATTAAAAGTTATACTAAACAATGACAATATAGTAATGATATATTAACAGAATAATAAAGTTATAAAGCTGAATAGTATGACTCCAATTTTATTGTTTAACAAGGAACACACACACACATGTGTGTGTGCTCAAACACACGTGTACACATGTGTGCACACACACATATATGCAAGCCCAAAAGTGAATGGCAGTCATCTCCAGGTGGGACGATTAAGTCTGGAGTCATTGCTGTTGCTTCTCTGAGTTGTACAAAAGCCACTGTCAGAAACGTGTTTACCTACTGCCATGAGAAAAGATGGCAAAAAAGGTTGATTGTTTTTGAGGCTTTTGTGAATTCTCCTGGCACCATGAGACTTCAGCCCTACACAGCAAGCTCACCATGCAGGTGAGGCTGGGACAGGGAAACTTCAGGAGAGAGCATGACGCTGCATGTCTGGGTACTGAGTTTCTCTCACTTTGCCTGTTGCCCAGAAGTTTCTTGAAGATCCCCCAAGGGGAAGCACTGGCGACGCTTAACCTCGAAATTAGCTGGCTGCTGAGTATATTGCCAGCATTAATCACTGGCAGCCAGACTGACTTTCTTGGCTTTGCTCAGAGCAATTTAAGGCTGGTACATATTCAGCAAGAAGTTCAGTATGTAGGAGGCCGGGAGGTGGGTACTCTCTCAGGGCCTCCAGTCAGCCTATCTCCAAGGCCAAGGACTGCAAGCTGTTAACAAGCCTCCTCCCTGCGCCCATCACTCATAATCAGAGAGGCGGGCTGGGGAGAATGGCCTTTGGCTGGGCTCCCAGGTGTGCAGAGTGGAGCAGGTGCTTCCTGGCGTGGCCACCTCCATCATCCCTTGCAGCCTTTGCTGAGGACTCCATGGCAAACCTCAGTGCTTCTTCTCTGGAACTTGTAACAGATTTGTAAATGCGTCTTAAATGAAAAGATGAACAGTTGAAGTCCAATTCTCTTTTCTCCGATGATAGGGATGGAATCCACTGGGGCCTCTGCACGCTAGGGAAGTGCTCTACCACTGAGCTACACCCCAGTCCCAAGTCAAATTCTTCTTTAGGACTGAATGATGGCAATATCTGAAAAGTGTCTCTACCTGGCTCATCATTAGTGTCACCTGGAGAAATTGTGAAAAACAGGCCAGATGTATGGGTTCCCACGCACATACCATGTACCCCACAAGCCAGAGACCCTCATGAGTTCAGCAAGAAGAGTAAGAATGATCCTATTGGATTTTGTCCCCTACAGGGCAATTTTTTAAGCACGTATAAATTAAATTAGTAATTCAGAAAACAAGGAGGAAAATATAAGCCACCATGAAAACTCTTCAAGCAGATGTGGCTTTTCAAGTTGAGAATATAAAGAGCAACCTCCAACCTGGAGACTCATCCATTTGGCTCAAATTTAGAAGCTGCATTAGGAAGACAACAGGCAATGAAAAGACAATCATTCCTAATTATAATATTAAGAACAATCTTCTTCGCATTAGTGTGGCACTTTATGGTTTGCAAAGCCCCAGCAGGTATTTTTATTTAAATAATAATTCTCAAATGGCAGTATAAAAACAACTTATATGAGAACCCCCTGTGGGGCAGTAGCATGGCAGTAGCATAATCTGTGGGGTCAGATTATGTATCTACTGAGTTGATTTTTTTTATTTCTCCCACAGAAATTTCCTTACATTCCTACACACACACACACACACACACACACACACACACACACACACACACACACAAATACCACCCAGAAAGCAACCTTGTGGAAGTCCTGTGAACATGGGCTTCTCAGCATGCCCACTAAGGTTACTCCTGTCCTTATCCTCCACAGACCCTCTGGGATGAAGAGGGCGGGGCTTGGAGCCCTCCAGTGCTCTTGGACCTGATAGACCAGATGCAGCCAGAGTCTACTAATTCCTTTGCAGGTTTCTACCAACTACAACCTACACAGCTCTGAAAATCATTTGAAATAACAGAGTGTGTGCACATGAGTGTGCTTGTGAGTGTTTTCTTCTTCTATTTTCCCCTCATAAGAAAAGTGGGCTAAAAATAATCACCACTGCCACTAAAAGAAAGCTTAATGATGGATAATTAGCAAAAGAATGGATTCAGACTTGTATTAACTTTTTTCCCCCATACTGTGATTTTGATTGTGTGTCAAACATTACATAGATTTCTAAATATTGGAGCTTGGAAAAAGTTTTCCCATGAAAGTAAATTTGCTTACTAGAGAGTCACTCCTTTTTAGTTTAGAAGTAATATGAAGTGAATTAAATCCAAGACTGACCAAGTTAGCCATTCTCTAGGCAGGATAAGTAGATGGAGTGTAATCTACCATTCCCATGGTCATAATAGATTAAATAACTATCAAGCATAAGATAAAATGTTACCCTAGAATTCCATTAAAATGTGTTCTTGTTATTTGTCATTAGCATATTTCAATATCACAGGAAAATATCTCCATTGCTGTTTTTGAGTGGGAGGGAAAGCCCATTATCTAGAACAACACAGGCCTACTTCCAATCATGTACCCGCAACTGATAAGAATTCACTACCACCAAAGTAAGAGGGTAAACTAAAGCGTAAATGCAACATTTCATTTAAAAAGAATACCTAATTGCTGTCTTCCACAAGTTTATGTGGATAGTTAACTATATCTCATAATTTTTTAAACGAGAACAAATTTGTTTTATTTACTTAAAATGAACTTGCAAAGCTCTGCTGGTTTTATAAGTTTTTTCATTACAAGTTCAAATAATTTTTACATGCACCAAATGAAATCAAGATCTTAAAGAGATTTGTGTCACTAAATTTTTACCAAACCATATTTTTTAAATGTTTGGATATCAGTTAGGTAATAGCTTTGCTTTTCTACATGCTTTTTGTTACATGCCTCAATAGGCATTGTATATAAAGAAGAAAATTGGAAATGAAGTGTTTTAAAAAACTATAAATATGGCTGTTTATTTTAATGATGAAAACACATCTTTGAATAAATACTTAAAAACATAACCCACTAGAGATAAACACAGTTGTTTAGGGAGACAGAGAGAATGGGTCAGAACACATACCTGGATTGTTTGGCTCTGTTAGACTTTAATTACTTGAAAACTGAAACTGTAAATTCCTTTCCTTGGCGCTACAAAGACAGACTCCAATGTGAAAAAATTACCCACATTAACTAGGATCTATAAACAAAAATAATAAATAACAGTAAATTATTTTAATACTTTTTTTCTATAAGGAAAATATATTTCCTTCCTCTCTTCCTGCCTTTCATCTTTCCTTCCTTCCCTCCCTCCTCTTTCCTCAAAAACTAACTTCAGTAACCACAGAGCATAAAACATCTTTCCTCTTAAGAGACTTGGACCACACACTTGTGTATTGGAAGGCTCCTCTTTCTTTTAAACAGTACAGAAAAAAAAAAGTAAATGTTTTGTATTCGTGCCTCAATTTCTAGCAGGGTTCAATGGTTCTGGAAACATCTGAGAAACATATGAGGGCTTAAAGTATTAACTTTGCTCTGAGAATCAGATAAAGGACATCTGCTATGGAGATACATTCCCACCATCCACAAGTCTTTGCAATATCCAGAAATGACGTTGCCAAGCCAGCCAATCGACATCTGTGGTCTCTCTGCAGTCATCCCTGGACATCTCACACAGAGCCATGGGTACCCCTCCTCTGTGTGACATAATCCTTGACACTGAACGGTTGGTGCACAAAGTGATATGAATGCCTGGCCCTTCCCTGAGCCTCTACCGGAGCTCTCCTAAGATCCATGGCCATTTTATTTTTTCATGTGCCATCTAAACCTGAATTGTAATATTTTGGCAATGAGTCAGCCCTTCTCGGGTGCCAAAGAATAGAGAGTGAATGAGGCACAGTGGGATAGGTGGCCTTTCTGTGTTCCTCTCAGTGTCACACCTTATCCTCCTATCAATCATCTGCTCTTTATTTAATGTCCCCCCCAAAAAATCAAAAATGAAAAGTGGAACAAGGCTCTGTTTTGAAGAGGGCAGCAGTGGGCTTTGTAGCCCAGGATGTTCAGCATGGTTCTTCTGGTTAGAGCATTAACTCTGAATTTCCATAAGTGACCTCATAAGCTAGGTTTGCAATGCCACATAGGTCAGTCGCTTCCTACGAGAAGGGGGGCAGTAAAATAACAAGGGTTTCTTCATGTCTCTCCAAGACATAAATCTATAAGTGGCATTCAAAAAAAATCAGAAATCCCTATAAAGATACATTCTCTAAGTATCAGTGGCTATATGCTACAATCTCTTTTAAAGGCTGCCTTCTTGTCAAAATTAATACATTTGCATGCCTCTTGCATAATTTCCTAAAAATGCACTACTGGCTCTGAGCAACAGTGCCATGACAGTCAGGCAGGTGTACCAGGCTCAACGCCTGCCTTTACATACATGTAGGTGTGTGATTTTATTGAGATTCCACCCTCTTCCCAGTAAGCATCAAATTTCTTTTCTCTGACCTGATGATGGATGATCTTTCAACAAGTCACCTGCTGTGCAATAATCCCCAACAGAGGCTGCACAAAGAATTTTTTTTCAAGCACATTTAAAATAATTTCAGGTGCTTAGGAGGGACTTCCTGGCTCAGATATAAGTAGTATAATTCATTAGCAATAATGGAAATAGCAGATTAGTGTTGACTACACGTAAAGCAGGGTGTTGACTATACATGGTAATTGGACTATCCAGGCACATCAAATTTATAACTAAATGAGTCTTGTTGTCTCCAAGATGTGTGGCTCCCTGCACAGAAGAGCAAACCCTTCTCCTCTTCTAATTGACAGGAAGGTAATTGAAAAGCACACTCCATTCAGAGGGTAGCAGGATGCTCACAGTATTCCAACATTTAATTAATGCATCAAAATTCAAACCAGCAATGGTGCTCCACTTTATTTCCATCACACTGGAAAATACAGCACCAAAACCCCCAAAGGGCTACTTAATTAGTTACAAATTATGGCTATTCCATAGTAATTCCCCAGAGAGACATACTCTGTCTTTGACCAGCTGGAGAAGGCATCACTTAGGAAAATTGAGTAGGGACCACAAATGTCACCTCATCCTTTCCTGGCACATCCTACAGCACTGTTTAACATGTGCTCCAGCACACAGTGCTTTGCATACGACTGTGAAGTGTGACTTTGGAATTTTAAGAGAGTCTGGGTACCCTTCGGGTTAAAATGAAAACTCTGGAGTCAGTTTTCTTCCTTAGGACGCTTTGCTCCAGCTAAGCTGATATGCTGGGGTTTCTCATCACTGCCAAACCACAGATCACCAAGCGGCAAAACAAAACAGAAGACCAGTTCAGGAGTCTCGCCTCCATCCCCTGCCTTGCACCTCACTGTCTGTCTTTGCCCAGTGATTTGCAGTTCGCTGAAAGGACTGAAGCCCAGGAAGCGGGAACCATCTCCCCAGCGCTTCCCTGGGGGATCCTTGTGGATTCCCCATTCCTTTTCCTCCTTCCTGAGCAACTTTTCTCTGGTCCACAGGAAGGGCGTGTAGCCTACTCTAAGCAGCCACAGCTGCGCCCAGATGGTGAAAGAGGACCTCAGCCTCTCAACTGAGAAGTGAGATCTGAACTCACATCCTCACCCCAGCCGTCCTCTGGGGCCACCTGCCGGATCTCTACTCAGGGTGTGGAGACCCGGATCTCTCTTGGGGGAGAAGCTTCTCCACCTGGAGAAACAAGTCAAACGTTTATCCGAAGTCCGCGAGGGCATCACAGAACAACTTGTGCCACACACGCAGCGGAGTCAGCCAGAGCCAAGGGGCGAAGCTCTGCCCAGGAGATCCCCGTTTCCAGGGACCAGATTCCCCAGGATCCCGCTGACCTGTTGCTGTTAAACTTGTCCTGTGCTCTAGGGGCCGGCCTCTGCGCTCCCAAGCCTCTCCCCCACCGCGCTGCAGCCTCTGTTAGAGACCAAGAAGGAATGAGGGCCAGGGGTGGGCCAGGAGTGTCACATCAGAAGTTTCAGGCTCCGACATATTTGGGAAGGCGGGTGTCTAAATGAATCCGCACATCCCAATCAGAGGAGCTTAGCCCCACCAGGCAGCCCCTATCTGAGATTCCTTGAGATTACCCACTCAACCGCCCACCCGACTCCGGGTGCCCCGAATCCCTTGGGGTCTAACCTGATCGAAGTATATGATGCGCGTTTTGTTGCTCATCTCTGATGGCTCGTGGTTGGTGCTCCGCATGGCTGAAAAGGCCACCTTGGAGTTGGCCGCCCGGACAGATATCCCCAGAAGGGAAGAAGAGGAGCCCTTGGAGTCCGTGGCTGGGTTCGAGTCGCACACTACCAGACACTTGCCCTCCAGGACGATGGGCTCGGTGTCGTTCTGCGCCCAGACGGGCAGCTCTGGCAGCGTGAGGGCCAGCAGAACGGCCGGCACCACGGACAGCCCCCGGCGCGCAGAGCCCATGGTGAGCGGCGTGGGCAGCGGCAGCCAGCTGGCGCTTCTGCTCGCTGGCGTCGCCTCCTACCCTGGGATCCCAGAGCTCCGAAAGATGCCAGTGGCTAGATGGACAGCGCTGCAGGAACTACGGCGGCGGCGCGCACACTTCCACCAATTCTGTGGGCTGAAGTCAAAGTCTCCCCTCGAGCTCTCTAGCTGGCTCTGTTGTTACCTTTGTCCTTTAAGGAGCTCATGCAGAATCCCTATCTACCCTCCTCAGCCCGAGAATCAGCCCTGCCTGGGGCCCCTGCACCCACCCTTATTCTTCTTCCACATCTAAAAGTCGCCAAGCTCTCACAATCACACCTCAATAGAAAAATAAATAAATAAATTTTAGCTCCAACCCAAGCACCCCCAGATGAAACACGGAGCAGGAAAGACGGCGGGGACTCAGAGAAGCCGCAAGAGCGGCGGGTGCCAAGCGGTGCAGTGTAGGTCCTGTGTGAGTCTAGCTTGCGCAGGGGCGAATTAAGAGGCTGGAGGTGTTTCCTGGGCTGAGAAGAACGTGAGCCTGTGTTCGCAGCCAGGATGCTGGCGATTCTCGCTTTCCTTTGGTCAAAAATTCCCCGAAGCCTGGAGTCACTCCGACATAGGTAGGCAGCGGCGAGACCGCACTGAAAGCACAATTTCCTGGGATCAGTTCCAAGGTGCAGGGCAGCTGGGCTGGCGGGGTCTCTCTTCCCCAGTCCCTGTGCACAACTTTCTCTCCTAGAGCAGCTGGGAGAGCGCGAAGTGGGCACCCGCGAGCTATTTATAGGAGCACAGCGTCCAGCTGGGGTTGGCTTAAAGCTAGACCCGCCGGCTCTGGGGGAAAGGAGCAGAAGGCGTCCGGTGACCCCAGCTAAGCAGCTCCTGCCTGACGTTTAACGTACCCGGTAGCAAGCGGGACTCACAACACTGCTGGTTGACAAGGTCTGAGGCCACCTACCCCCCAAGATCGCGCGGCGCTGAAGGTGTGTGCCCAGAGAGAGGCGCTCACAGCCCCGCGCTTCCCCAGCTCGGCGCCAGGTCGCCCCCTCCTCAGTCTGGTCCTGCGAGGGGGGCTGTGACTCCTCTCGCCCTCCCCAGCGTGGCACTGCGTCTCTAAGCGCCCTCCGAACCGAGCGCAGCGGCGCCAGCAAGGTTGCGGAGATGGATGGGCCGCGCCACGGATTCACGGCCTGATGCCTGGAACACGGGGACCCACCCGTGCCCTCACCGTGCCTAGCCGGAATTCTGTCCTGCAGAGCCCTCGGGCCTGGCGAACTCAGGGAAGCCTGGGGACAGACCGCGGCCCGTGGGGGCGGCTAGGAGGAGGTGCCAGATTCCTTCCTTCTGCTCAGGGAAGATGTGCCTCAGAAGCCGCAGGGGCGCGCGCCTTTCCACTTGCACCGCTAATTCAGCCAGAAAAAGTGAAAGGGAGGCAACTCAGCCAGAATAAGTCTTCAGAAACTGTACCTCCTTTAAAAAATCGAAGAAAATAAACACAGCAACTTTCTCCGGTCTTGATGTGCCTCCCTTCTCCCTATGCCACTCCACTGCCATCTTGGCCTCTGATTGGCAAGCGTTATCTTCCTCTTCCGCAGCCACCAAGAAGAAGTAGAAGCTTGTCTCTGTGATGGACAATGTGAACTTGACCAAGTCACTGTCTTTGAGAGGGTGTAACTGCACTAAGAGTCTCTTCCACTTTCCAGGTCTATGAGCTTTGGGGACATGGCTCTCGGTACCAAATTCCCTGACTTCCATATGCATGTCATAATAGAAACTAAGTACTTAATTTAATCCGATATGATATATGCATAGCTTTTTGCAGTTATTTGGTTTCCCTTAATCTCTGAGGCACTGGAAAATTACAGGATAACTAAAACCTGGTAGAGTAGAAACCCCACTGCTTCAGATCCATTTGAATAGATGAGTTGATACATAAACAATATGAAAAAAAAAGAGAGAAGAAAACATCCAAAACAGAATGATTCAACAATAGACTCTACTGATACTGCAATGTAGGAAATGTCAAGGAATAAATTTAGAAAGTTCAAAGATAAAAAGACATAAGAGGTAAAAAATGAGGTAAGGATTGGAATCAGAGAGAAAATATTAGAAGTGAAAGATCATGTCAAGAAGGAGATATAGATTTTGAAGGATAATATGGAAACTCTTGAAACTGAAGAATCAATAAACCAAATTAAAATTTTAATGGAAAGCATTACCAACAGACTATATCATTTGAAAAATAGATATTTACATAATAAAGGCAATATACATAATCTTGGAAAAGAAACTTGATCACGGAGAAAAGATGTTAAGAGAATAGGAGCAGAATTTCATGAAATATGGGATAGTATTAAAAGGTAAAATCTAGGATGTATAGGGGCTCTAAGGAACAAATTAAAAGAATGCAAAATATTTTCAATAAAACAATAAGAGAAAAAATATCAAATATGAAAAAATTAAATGGAAAACTCTTGATTTCAGATTTGGTTTATAATCTAACACCTTAAAATATAAAAATCTTAAGTGTGCTCATCATTTTAGGGCTCACAAAACTACTATTTGACTAAACTTTTTTGAGAAAATTGAATTATAAATTTGGAGAATGCATATGACTTTAATTGGATACATTCAGCTATTCAGCATTGAAAAATAATTTAAATAATACATATTTTACAAGAATATTGCAACTTGAAAACCCAAAAGGTTTAGGATATTTAAACAATACCACAAATATCATGAATGTTATTATTTGTAGTTACTCAATGGGTCATAAGATGAAAGTGGCCGAAGTGTATTTAAGCTTTCCTGTAAAATGAATGCTATGCTGCAATGTAGCTCACATTTAAGAAATTATACTTGAGTTAAAGTCACATTATAATATGAATAGCCTAGTATTAACTTTTTTATTAAATTAAAATGTTTTCTTTGAGTGATGTCTGAAATTTTTCAGAATATAAAGCCCCAGACCTCACTTCCTCACAAATATTGACACACAAAGATTATGGTCCAATGATCTCATAAGAACATTGCATAAGCCAGTTATGAAATTGTGGTATTCCAGGAATACACAGTTTTATTTAAAGAGGTAAATAAAGGCCATTTCCATTCACTTGCTATCCACCCCATGCCCAACCCAGCAAGACAAACATAATTCATGACAACTTTCTTAGGAGGAAGAGTGGATATGATTCCAATATTCTAGGTGTTGTTTAGGGAGAGACAAATGTCTGAGGAAATGATTTGTCTCACTTGTCTCAAGGCTCATATGAGGAAATTTCTTACTTTCAATACCTGAGTTGGGCTGAGAACCACAGAGAGCGCAAAAAAATTGTCTAAGCATCAGATTCTACCATACAGCAATGAGACACCAGGGGGAGGAAGAGAGTACAAGATTTTCTTAGAGAAACCAGCAAATCTAATTCAGAGAAGCTATTCTGGTCATTCACTATGAGGAGGTTCAGCCAGTACTCACCAGAGTCCAGGTGGAGGTTCTCAAGACCTAGACCTTTGCTTTCTGCTTGTCGACTCTCCTCTCTGTTCTCTTGAAGCTCTTCCTCCAGGGTAGTTCTGATTTCCAAAACTCCAACAAGCCACCATCACAGGAGGGCCTTCTGAGAAGTTCTTGCATTAATCCTGTCCCTTCCTTCCTTAGATATAGGACCTGCTTAAGGTGTGCCAGGGATCAGGCTACACAACCGCAGTGCTGAACAATGGAAGGAGGAGGTGAACCAAGAAACAGATGGAAACCCTGGTTGTGAACTCCACCAGACTTCTGAAAGCACAGCCTGGCCTGGGTTCCAAACTATTCTGACCTACGACTGCTTTTTCCTGGTACTGGCAAACCACTTTGATTTACAAGTTTGAAATTATTAGCAGTACTAATTACGTGGCATGTGCTGCATCATTTTTCCTTCTGCACTTGTAGGGTACATCAATAAATGATTAGGGACTTTTTCCCAACGAACCCTGATGTGTCCACAGAATCCATCCATCAGAGAGTCATTCCAATTGATAAGAATTGGGTAGAATACCTGTTTGCTATCCCTGGTTTGTGATGTGCATGATATTCTTGGAAGAATGAGAGCCAATGGCTAAAGATGCAGTGAAACACTTAATGTCTTTCTTTATTTTATTTTCCCACTTATTGATAATTTCAAACTAGGCATTTTATTTGATTTTTCTTATTTAACTTAATTACCTGGGTGTCTTATATAAATCTCTTACTATAAAATATCCTTAGAGACACACTGCATGGTAATCTTACACATTTGCTAAACTGTTGTTGCTATTTTATTAAGGTATAGTTACATCTTTCCTAGTGTTGTTTTATATGTTTTTTGTTGTTGTTATACATGCAGTTTAAACTGCGTTTAAAATTTTAAATTTGATTTGTGAGGCTCTACAAGTTCATTTTGTTTATGTTAATTACCAAGCAAGAAACTTGCAGATACCAAATGAAGTAAGCCAAATGATTATTCCATAAAACTCATTAAAAGCTAATAGATATTGAGCCCATTTCCTAACTGCTTTACTTATTTTATTATAATTTAAAATCTTTACCAAAATTCTGTCCAACAGGTACTATCATTTTCCTATTTTATAGGTAAGAGATCTAAGGTCCAGAGAGCATCAATAACTCATCTGGAGTCAGAGGCTAGTGCAGGATTTGAATCCAAACAGTTGAAGCTCAAAATTTTTTAGCTACTTTATGGTTCAATCCACAGTAGAAAGAGATATCTCAACTGCAAAGCTGATTTGGGAAACTTGATGCCTACTTCAAATATACAAAATAGATCTAGCTAATCTACTGGATTCTCCAGTTTTTGAAGCATTTATTTTAAAGAAAAATAATTTAGCAACATACAATTGTCTAAGTAAACTGTACTTCAAATTTTTTATGTTAAATATAGTGAAAGCCTACCAAGTTTATATATATATATATATATATATATATATATATATATAAAACACATGCATGTGTGTGTATATGTGGGTGTGTTGTGTGTGTGTATTTTAAACTATTTTGAATCAAGTGTATCCAAAAGATTCTTGCTCTAAGTAATAAGATTTTAAATTATAAGTACTATGTTTTGACCTCAGTTTACTCCAAGTTTCTGTTTCTCTGGGGAAGAAGGGCAAGATGGAAGAAATAGTATATTGTTTTACTGGAAAGGGAAATTACTAATATTCATCAATTATTGAGGCCCACACACCTAGAACTTAAACAATAAGATGTGTTTATTATGAGTCACCAAAAAACATTCAATCACTGTATTGATTCTGCTGTCCATATACAAATGCCCCAGGACTTCTAACTGGACTAGCCAATGGGAGGGACGGGGAACAAGAGGGGGAAATGATGAAAGGAGACCAGACTGCCACTCACATATAGGCCTCAACATTTGAAAACAGCAAGTGACTATGTGTATATTGTGGAGTTAAATAGAGTATAGGCATTTATTCATGTAGTTCAAAAATAGGTGACTCTTGAGTCTTCTTGATGAAAGCCAAAGGTAGATGGGTGGTCTTCCTTTGTTCATCTACCCATCCCCACCCATTATCCAACAGTGACTGAGCACATGTGCTAGGCACTACCTAAGCGTCAGTGTTGTGGACAGAAGTTTCCCATCTGATGTGAGAGATAGGTGACAATTAACAAGAGTTCAGCAACTGTTATGTTACAAGAAAAATAAGGAGAGCTAGTGATGGGAACCAGTGGTTGGTCATCAGTAAGTCATGGAAACTTTCTCTGAGGCAAATGGAAGGTTGAATTTAGGCCTTGGCAGGGGATTTCCAGGCAGAGGGACCCGCAAGTTCTAAACCCTGGGACGTGACCTGCTCTAGGAACCACAAGAGGCTCAAGCCTAAGTGGTCTTGAGGGGTTGGTGGTCAAGGGTGAGACCAGAACGGCAGGAAGGGAGCACCCAAGTAGGCTTTGGGACTGAGTAAGAGTTTGGCCTTCATTCTAAATCAAACAGAGCACTTAGAAAGCTTTAGGTCCTTGTCTAAAATCAGGGTTCTGATTTCCACCGGACAGAGAACACGGCCTGCTGTTGGAGAGTCCTTTGTAAGGGATAGAAATGACCATGGGGAGACCAGCTCAGAAACTCTTATGCAGTGAAATAGTTTCCCTTAGGTCCCATGGACGTGGTTCTAGATGTAACGTTTTGGCAATGGTAATGGGAATGTGTGCTCTGCAGATCTTACTTAATGCTATTACAGGCTTGTGTAGTCCATGGGGAAAGAATGAGTCACAAAGCTCAGCTGCCTTGTCTGCTGTCCTCTTTTCAGCAGGGCACCTGTGGTGTGTATCAGCTTACCACTTGGACACCTGCAGGGATTATTGGTTTCTCTCCACAAAGAAAGTGCTTTCAGAGAAATCTAGACTTACAGGTCAGCTACCTTGGGGACTTAGGGGATTTCATTGGAAATAAGTCCAACCATGTGTGATCACAAGAGGATTAAGGAATTGTTTACCTGCTCATTAAGAGGTAGAATATACCTCAGGCTATGAACTGACATGTGGTCCCTGAGGAGTGGCCTTGATGAGGCCGATTTCTGACTTCCTCCTTCTTTACTGAGAGAAGAGGAAAAAATGCAGTTGAGTGAAATTCAGACAGGACTACAGTTTTAGGTAGGTCTGTAGTGGGAAATATGAATATATTTATAAATATATACATATATATTTATACATAAATATACATTTATGTTTATATTTTAAATTACCCAGGGGAGACAGCAGACTTTGTAAACTTTGAGAGACGAAGTCCCACTTCCATGAAATTTGATGTCCAATTGTTGATTTCCTTAACAGATTTTCCTGTGAGGACTTAAGTTCCTGAGATGTGGAGCTGTGCATCTCCAGTGCCTGACTAGATTGGAGCAGGTGGTTACTGGGCCATGTATGGGAAAATAACTTAGTGGGCTAGAAGCATTGGGAAGAGAACTTGGGTCAGAATAACTTCATGCATGCTGGAGGTGTGGGGGAACTTGTGATTCTTAAGGCAAGGAGGCTGGCTGGGAAGGAGAGCCTGGATCTGGAACTCCAGATATGAACTGGAACCACACTGGCCTTACCAGTTGGAAATTCATGATGGTAATATGGATACCACATAGATAAAAATAGCAGAAAATAAATTCAAATATTTCAAGGTAGATTGCTCAAGTAACTGTGGGAGGGGGTGGATATGGTAGGTCAACTGCAAATGGCAGCATCTGCACATAATCTCAAATTATTCAAGTTAAAGATATATTTTCAAGAATTAAAAGTATCTGTATGGGCTGGGAATGTAGCTCAATGGTAGGGTGATTCCCTGACAAACATAGACCCTGGGTTTGGCCAAGGAACTGAAAAAAAAAAAAAAAGAAAAGAAAAACAAAAAGCACATATGCACAGTATAAATAGCATACTTAACACTAGAGTAAATACTAATTGCATGTTAAAAAAAATTAGGAATATATAAAGATATAAGGAAGAAATGGTAAGTTTTTGAAATGTCACTACTCCAAAAAAACCATCAATAACATATTGGTTCCTCCCACTGCACATCTCCATATCCATACTCACACTCAAATATAGATATTCTACAACTACATTCATAAACTCAAATATGACATATCTATACATATTTATGCTTACACATGGATATATCATTGTTAATGAAAATGGTATTACCTCACAGAGAATTTTTATACTGGCGTTCTTTCCAAATGAAATTATATATGTGAATATTTTCTTCCCCTCTCACTAGTGTATATTCCACACCTCTTTAATCAGCTAAAAATCTGATGTGCATATCTTTTGTCATGCTTAAACACTTTTATATAATGTGCATTAGTACGTTTATTGTTTATGTTGTAAAACTAAGGTCACACTTTGTACTACCATGCATTTTGTACCTCTGTGAATCCTGCAAATCCATCTGATAAGTAGCTCAGGCTCATTTGTTTTTATGACTGAGTAACGTTCAACGAGGTGGATATATGGGGAAATAAAACTTTTGGATTTATTTTTATCAATTCTATAAAAAGCCCTGACCTCCTGAGACTTTACATCCATAAGAATTAGTTCTGTAGCCATTTGTCTAGTTAATTGATCTGATTTAAATGTTAATAAAATTTCTCTTTAGCTTTCCCCCAGAGGACTAAAAGGTTATGACCTAGATTAGGTTAAGACCTAGGGTACCTGGGAGAGTGGAGTTGCAATCTCCTTAGGTGTTTGCAATCTTCCCAGGTGTTTGTATTTTAAGGATGAATGAGCCTTGGAACTTGGAGACATCTCTAAATCAAAGGTGTGCTCTTCACCTTCAGAGATTTTATTGCCAAAAAGTTGGATTAAAGAAGAGACTCTTTCAAGTGTGCTGCCTTCTTCTCCTTTATAAGCAGGGAAAACTCTTTCCACATTTCTGGCCTATGTAGGGCCTTGATGCTCATGTAGGAAAAATTTCCACCTGGTTTTCATTGAGCCACTCCAGGGGTTGGTCTGAGATCTGGGGTGAGGGAATCTAGCACTTAGGGAAAAGGAGGCAAATTTATTTGTGGTGAGGTAATTAGAGAAATATAGACACTGAGGGTATATCTCAGCAGTAGAGTGCTTTGCCTTGCATGTGCAAGGCCCAGGGTTGAGCCCCAACAGAAAGAAAAAGAAAGAGAGGGAGCAAATAAAAGCCAGTTTTCTGACTCAGAATACTTTGTATGTGCAATAAAATAAACACAAACAATCATACAAATCCCTACAGATTTCTTATTTGTTAACTCTTTCTTTTTTCAGAGGCTTTCACAGTTTTTACAAATTATATTCACTATCCTACCAACCACATCAAAACACATGTCCTATGTCTTTACATATGTTTGTTCTAGGTACACTTTCCAATAGAAGGTAGGAGGTTTATGGGCTCAGAGTATTTACATTCTTTTTCAAAGCAGATATTATGTGTTCTTCTAAAGGTCCCTAAAAAATTAGATTTTTTCAAGCATACTAACAGTCATCTTCCTAACTTTGCCCACTCCAGGTTCACAGTAGATGTTATTATTCTTTTCATTTTTAAAACTTTAGCCATTTTTTTCATATTGTTCATTATTGTTGTTCTTAAATTGTACTTCCCTGAGAGCTACAGATCTTTTTAAGGTTTTTTTGTGCTTGGACTTTAATTTTGCGAATTGCCTATTCTATTTCTTGCCTATTTTTCTATTGTGATATTTACATTTTCTTCTTAAATGATAAATTATTTGCATGCTATAGACCATGATGGTTCAACATGATTTGTCTACCTGCAAATATTATTCCCTAAATACCATTTGTCTTTTGATTTTTGTGTTAATTTTGCCTCCTGAAATCATTAAAAGTATTTAAAATATATTTAAATAGATTTATCTTTTCCTTTATAAATTGTTCTTTCCTCCTTGATCAAAAGAAATCCAGAACTTAAGTTGTATATTCAATGCCCTGATTCATTTCCAAATACTTATATTGCTCATTTTTTTGTACATTTAACTCTTTAATAAGATAGAATTTATTGTTGCATATAGAAGGAACTAGTATTTTCATTTAATTTTCTTCCAGCTAGATGGTCAATTTTGCTAGCACAAATGATCAAATAATTCAAATTTCAATAATTATATCAATTTTAAAATATATCAAATTTATCTATCTTGGGAAAAAATTCCCTATTCATCTCTTTATTTCTACTCTAATATTACAAATACTCTTCCTTTGTAATTTAATATTTGATAAGACAATGGCTTACTGTTTCCTTTAAAATTCTTTTATTGGATACTGTCAGTCTTTTAACCTTCATATAAAATTGAAATTTAATTTTAATATATTCAAGTATGAGATTGGCTTTACATTAAATTTATGTGTAAATTTTGAAAGATTTAACTTTTTATATTATTTCATTCTTAAGAATATACTATATCATACTGTTTCATGTCTTCTTCTTTTGATCCCTTTTATTAATAATTATTGTTATCTTTTTCTTACATTTATTTCTAAATATTTTATTGGTTCTTTTCAGTACTAATGTTAATGTAATGCCTTTTTACATCTTCATTTGTAGTTACTGATTGTACATAGGGATAAATGCAAAATATCAATGTCTTTTCTGTATAGATGAAATCATGATCTACAAATGCCAGTAGTAATTGTGGGGTGAATTAGCTGTTGTTAAACTTTGTCAATGTGCTAAAGGAATAGAATTAAAATCTTACATTTGTCAGTCATCAATTCAGTGAATACTGTGGAGTTAGAAGGCTTCCTTGGAAATGTTAAAAAGACTGTAGTCTGAGAAAACACTGAAGTTCAAGTTTCAATGCTAAGAGTGGAAGAACTGCAAAGGAGATGGACAATGCAGCCTTGACGAACATCTTTGCTAAAGTCAGAGCCCAAGTGTGGAAGGAGAGTCTCTAAGACTTGGGGCATCCGAAGAACCTTGAGCTTCTATTTTCCCTTGAAACTTTGGACCTGTAAATTGGCCTCATGATGGTTCAACAGGGAAATACCTCCCCTTTCTGTTTTATAGGAACAGGGTCATACAGCAGAGTTTTCAACTTTATCATAATGAAATTTTGAGCTGAATTAATCCTTTTTTTTGTCCTGTGCATTGAAGAACTTTATCAGTATGCAAAAGTCTTACCTACTGGATGCCTATAGCATTAGCCTAGTGTGGCAATCAAAAATGTTTCCAAATATGTCCCTTGACACAGGAAGAATGGGGTAGCAAAATCACTCCCAATTGAGAATCACTGTTCTAGAAGAAGAGAAAAATGCTTTCATTCAGTGGAAAAGGAAGATGCTGTGTTGAGCTTCTGTCAAGTCTCAATAGGAAATCACAATATGGACTCCTAAGGTGCTGTAAAGAGCAAGACCAGATCACACCATTTATAATGTAATGCTGTGGACCAATATGAAAGCCGATCCCCGGCACAGTATTTAGTCACAATAGAGATGAAACACCAGACCATGTAAGGTCCAGTGATTATTCAGTCAGAGTTGGCTATGATCTTTAAAAAAAGTTTGCATAAGCAGCAACCCATCAGATATTGGAAAGGGCATTTGAGATGAGAGTCTCTGCAGATCCAGAAGGTCTGTGCTTCATGAATGACTCCCCCACACTTGTCCCTTCAACACTTCCTTCATTTGCACCAACATCTCTCCTTCATGCTTTGTGAGGAGTTCCCTAGGAATAGTTGATAGATTGATAAGGGAAACCCTGGAGTCATAATGGATTTACAGCCTTTGTGTTCCATAGGTTCATGAGATCTAATTACAGAATGTTTCCAGATTCTTGGATTGGCACTGAAGATAGTGAAGAGGATAATTCCTCTCACTGGGCTGAACTCTGGGTGGTCTGGCTGGTCATCATTTCTGTGTAGAGAGAAAGGTTATCTGTGGAATAGACCTAGCTGGACTCCTGGGCAGGAGAGAATAAAAGGAAACTTTTGGAACTAATGAAGAAATTTGTATATCCACATGCATGTGTGTATACAACATATACATAATAGACACATGATCAGTTAACTTTCCTGAATGATACCACTGAAGAAAACGTTGGAAAATATACAGAAAATATACAGAAGTTTCCTCTCCTGATTGCAAAAAAATTAAAAATAAAATTAACAAAATATGTTTGTATCAATATGAAAAGATTGTTAGACAAAGAAAATTTTATATGTATAATAAAATTACATATTTCTGTAAGTAAAGATTTAATGTAAGTATGTAAAAATATAAAAATATTTTTAAAATTAGAGATATAATACTTTCAATCAAATTGCTATTTCTCTTTTGACCCTGAAAATATTAAAACTTTCATATGAAAAATATTTTGTGTGTATGGTGCTGCAGTTGGACTCAGGGCCTTATACATGCTCAGCAAGTGCTCTAACACAGCTATAATCCCAGCCCATGAAAGAATGATTACATTAAATTAAAATGAAATTGAAAAATAAAAAATAAGGGAGAAGAGATATTATTCTCTCCAAAGTTTGGCATTGTCATAGAAAATATATATTCTTAATGGAAGAGAATATATTTATTTATAGCTTTAGAAAGAGTGAAAGTAGAATCCCAGTTTCTGGGAAATAACATGTTGTTTGATCATTGTTTGAAAAATTGGGAAAGAGACAGATCCCCACCTGACACTATATACTATTATGGATGGACTGGAGACTTGAATCATAAATGCTTCATAATGCCCCAAGAGATGAATGAATATCTTCTTAGTCTTGAAATAAATATCAAAATCTATACAAGAAGATAATTATAAAGCCTGAAAATTTCAGAAAAGAGAAAATTGTCTGCATGATAAATTATAAACATAGAAGACTGGAAAAAATTAAATGCACACATAAATATATAATATATGAATAGATCCATACTTCATAAATCAATTAGAAAATAGTTGAACAAAAGGTAGAGGCAACAGGAAAATCACTCACACAGAAGCTAAATCAAAACTGCTACACAATAGCACAAACAGAACAAAACAAAACAGTAGAGTAACCAAAGTCCACAACAACTTATTATCTATTTCAAAATAATTAGGAGTGAAGACTTTGAAGATTCCAACACAGAAAAATGGTAAATGTTTGAGAAGACAAATGCTAATTATCCTGATTTGACCAATATGCATTGTATTCATATGTCAAGTTATCATATTCTAACCTCTGAATGAATAAAAATTCTGTCAATTGAAAAATTTTAAAAACAAAATAAAGCAAAACAAAATATAAGCCTTTGTTATAAACTGGAATCTCAGTATTATGCCCTTTATTTAATTCCTGCAAAGATATGCAGATATAATGTTTGCCAGAGACAATTTTCATATTAGTTGGTCATGAACGGATGAATTCCAAGGGTGGTAGAGGAAATGTTCTAATTTATGCCATTTAGTTGGCTTTCACTTAATAGAGAATTCTGAGAGTCCAGCAGACCACTGTGGAAGCCAAGGCCCAGCCCAGATCTGCCTACACCGACATGGAGTGGTAATATAGGCTTCACCTTTCTTCCGTCTGTTTATCTGCCATTTTCTTTATATATTTAGATTCTCTGATGTTGGGTGCATATATATTTATAACTGTTTTATATTTTTGGTGAATTTATCCTTTGTCATTATAGTGATACAGATTTTTAGTTAAAGTATATTTTTGTTTGACTTAAGTATAGATAACACTGCTGTCTTTGGTTCCTATTTGTGTGGAATGCCTTTTTCCATCTGTTCAATTATAAGCAAAATGGAACTAATGAAGGAATTGGTCTCTTGTAGCCTATGGTTGAGTTTTTTGATTGTTTGTTTTGTTTTGTTTTTATTTTTTCCATATTTTTTACTGGTTCATTATGGTTGCGTATAACGGTGGGATTTGTTGTTATATATTCATACATGCATACAATATAACAATATAATTTGGCCAATATCATTTTGCAGTATTTCCTCTTTCCCTCTCCTCCTCTCTCCTCCTGGTCTCTTTTCTCTACTCTGTCTACTCTGTGATCTGCCTTTGGTTTTCATGAGATCCCCATCACCATCACCATGTTTCTTTACCTTTTTCTTCACTAGCTTACACATGTGAGAGAAAACATATGACCCTTGACCTTTGGAGTTTGGCTTATTTTACTTAAAATAATGATTTCAAGTTTCATTCATTTTTCCTAAAAATGACATAATTTCATTTTTCTTTATGGCAAAATAAAACTCCACTGTGTATGTATACTACATTCTCTTTATCCATCTACTTGTAGATGGACAACTAGGCTAGTTCCACAGTTTTGCTTTGTGAATTGTGCTTCTATAAACATGGAACTGCTTGTATAACTGTGTTATGATGACTTTAATTCTTTAGAATTAAAGAATCGTATAGGTGATTCATATGATAGTTCCATGCCTAGTCTTTTGAGGAAGATCCATATTGATTTCTATAGTGGTTTTTAGTATTTTACAATCCCACCAACAATGTAAAAGTTCCTTTTTCTCCACATTCTTTCCAGAATTTATTGTTTGTATTCTTGATGGCTGCCATTTTGACTGGTGTGAGATGAAAACTCAGTGTAATTTTGATTTGCATTTCCTTAATTGCTAATAATGTTGAACATTTGTTCATATATACATTGGCCATTTGTACTTCTTTTTTTGAGAGTGTCTGTTTAATTCCTTTGTCTATTTATTAATTGGGTTATTGTAGGTTTTTACCATTAAATTTTTGAGTTCTTTATATATTCTTGATATTAATCCTCTGTAGCTTTCATCACATTCTGTGAGTTCTCTCTTCGTATTCTCAATTGTTTTCTTTATATGCAGTAGCTTTTTAATTTGATACCATCTCATTTATTAACTTTTTTAGTATTTATTCTTTATTTTTAGATTGACACATTTTTTTTTTATTTTTATGTGGTGCTGAGGATGGAACTCAGTGCTTCATGCATGCTAGGTGAACACTCTACTACTGAACTACCACTCTAGCCCCTAATTTATTAACACTTGAAATTATTTTTTAAACTTTAGATGTTCAATTGAGAACAACATCACCTGGACCTATATTTTGCAGTGTTGAACACACATTTTCTTCTAGGAGTTGGATAGTTTCTGGTCTTAATTCCTAAGTCTTTGATCTATTTTGAGTTGATTTCTGTACAGGGTGAGAGATTAGGGTCTAGTTTCATTCTTCTACATATGGGTAACCAGTTTTCCCCACAGTATTTGTTTAAAAGGCTATCTTGTCTCCAATTTATGTTTTTGGCACATTTATCAAGGGTTACATGATGATAGATATGTGGGTTTGTCTCTTTTATTCTGTACAATTGGTTTATGATTCTGTTTTTATGACAGTGCCATGTAGTTATTATTACTATAGCTCAATAGCTTAATTTGAAATCAGGTATTATGAAGACTCCAGCGTTGCTCATTTGTTTTCAAATATGTTCAATCACTCAGTTTCTCTTTATTAGAGATTTTAATTCATTTATATTCTAAAATACTATTGATAGATAATGCTTACTATTGTATTTTCTGGTTAGTTTGTTGATTCTTTTTAAAAAAATTATAATAAATTTATTTATAGATCTAATTAATTTTATTCTGAACTCGTGAATTGGGGAAGTTTGTTGATTCTTTGTTCTTTTATTCCTCTCTTTCTGTATTATTTTGTGATTTGATGATTTCTATCATAGTGTGCTTTCAATTTTTAAAATTTTTTGTGTTTCTACTAAATATTCATACTCTGTAGGTACCATGAAGTTTATATAAAACACTTTACACTAATGATATTAATAATAGGACATGTTACTCTGATAACATCTGTGTTTTGATCACTTGCACAAACTTTGCACTTTTACTCCTCCAATTTGCATTTGTAGCTTATATCTCTTGAAAATAATTTGGAACTTTAAAAAAATGTTTTTAAATTTTTATATTTGAGATTTAATTTCCATACCAACATTTCAGTAGAGTGTTGTGGGGTTGACTATATAATTACTATTACTAGTGAGTTTTATATTGTCATGTATTTTCATATTGCTGCTTATTGGTCATTCCCTTCAGCATGAAGGATTTCTTTTAGCTTTTCTTATAAGGTAGATTTGATGGTAAAAAAAAATCCTTTACTTTTTGTTTATCTGAGAAAGTTTTGATGTCCTCTTGATTTTATTTTAAACAGGATACATGTTCTTGGTTAGCAAGTTTGTTCTTTATTCCTTCCTTCCTTTCTTTCTTTATCTCCCCCTTCCTCTTCCTCCTCCCCCTCCCCCTCCTCTCCTCCTTCTCCTCCTTCTTTCTTTCTCCTCCTTCCCCACACCCCCTCCTCTCAAATATCAAACTCAGGACCTTGTGTATGGTACTCTAATGCCCTACCACAGAGCCACACCCCTCCTTTAAATTTTAAAAGATGCTATCCTATTTCCTTCTAGTCTCTGGATCCTGTTGACAATTTTGTTAATATTATTGTGCATGTTTTCTTATATGTAACAAGTCACTTTTCCCTTGCAGCTTTCAAAATTCTCTCTTTGCCTTTAATTAGATCTGTACTTTTATTTTTTTCTTCCATTATTTATTTGAATATGTTTCCAATTTCTTTCTCTCTTTTTTTATGTTCATGGATAATGCATACAGTATACTGCTGATGGCATTCCATAAGCTCCTTTGGCTGTCTTTATTGTCTTTTTTTTTCTTTTTGTTTCTTTGATTGGATGATTTCCAGAGATTTATCTTCAAGTTCACTAATCCTTTTGTCTGCTTGAGTTTGTCTGTTGTTGTGCCCTTCTGTTAAATTTTTGAGCTCAGATATTATAGTCTTCAGTGTGATGATTTATGTATGGTACATTTTAATATTTTCTATGTCTTTTCTGAAGTTCTCAGACTGCATTTCTCTCCTTCTCTTGATGGGCAATGTTTTGAATGTTCTTTAGCTAAATTACATATCTACACTTCATTATGGTTGGGGCTATGGCATGGATTTGCGGACTCCTGAGGGACTAAGTGGTTAGGTTTTAGCCCCCAGTGTGGTGATGTAGGAGTTCATGGAATCATTAAGATGTGAGACCCAGTGGAAGATCCTTAGGTCACTTCAGACATTTCCTTCAATGCCTGGAGTAAATTCTTTTGAGAGAAAGTTGTAAAATTTGGATTCTGACGTTTGGATTTTTTTCTGCTTTTTACATCACCATGAAATCACTGGACCTGCATTCTTATAATAGAGTTGTACGGTAAGGTGATGCAGCTGGAACTGGGAAAGACCCTTACCAGAGCCCGTACAATGCTGTCTGAATTTTCAGTGTCCCAAACTATAAGCAAATTAAACATATTTTTCTTTATAAGTACCTGCCTCAAGCAGTTTGTCATAATAATGAAAAGCTGAGTAGATTACTTGATTTCTGGAAATTGATCTTGTTCCTTTATTTGGAACATATTTCCTGTTTTTTTTTTTTTTTTATTTTGACTATCTGTGCTAGCTTCTGAGCATCAGATAAAGAGATCTTTTCTCCAATTCTTAGTACACTGATATTCCCAATTAGCCTGACCAGATATTCTAGGTACCTCTAATAGACTATTTGTGTTTGACATCTTTTTTAAAATAAAATTCACCCAGACTCAGGTATGCTGCAAATGTAATGCAGAACAAACTAATATAGGCACTGTATCTTACCACATCAGAAGGAAGCTAGGAGTTGGAGTATTCTTTCTGAGTGTAAGGCATGACAATCATGGTGGGGTTAGTGAAGCCAGATTTAAAGTTAGGTAGTCAGTGTAGTTAAGTCGGGTCTAATATCGAGTGAAATCTAAAATGGAGACCATGCTGGGAATGACTCAGGGAAAACACAGGACAATTCATGGAATGTTAATGAAGTCCCAAAAAGACCCTAGGCCAAAGTCCACCTCAAAGAAGTGTTAACCAATAGCCCCAACAGATTTGAAAATAGCCCATCCCAGAGAAGTGATAATTCCATCCCAAATGGTGATAATTAGGTCCACCTGTGTCCTTACCCTTCCCCCTTGCATTCCATCACCAAAACTATAAAAAGGGGAAACAACTGCACTTCCACGGATTCCACCTCTTGGGTCCCCTTCTTCCTCCGGGAGAAGTCTTTTCTGCTGTCCTTTAATAAACTTCTAATTTCTACTCTGACCTTGCTTTGGCGTGTGCTTTTCTGGTGTTATTCTTCTACCACCCTTTCACATGGTCATACCAGGACCCATCAACCACTGGGAGAGACAGGAACACTGTTAGTTCTCAGTATTGGGCTAAGACCACGGCATGAGATGATTTAGACACTTTGAAAGAGGTGTCTGTTGTTTTATTAAACTTAGTAAAGGAGAAGGAATTTCCTACTTTTGAAATCAGTCCATCTTTATAGTAGGAAGCAGCGATGCACTTACTGTACGTGATGTTGCCCACATGCATTTATGTATAGGGATTCATTTTAAATCATTTAGGTGATGAAAGGCTTCACCTATTCCTGATAAAGAGTACTTAGTTTCAGATTCAATTGCCCTCTCAGGCAGTTAAGTCTTAGGGTCTTCTAGTTGCTTGTGCCTTCCAGCTGCCTGGCGGAATCTGAAAATGCATTCTCAGTAAGGGATTTCACTGCTGCAGAAAGAGAGGGCCCTTGAGAACTTCCATTTTCACTTAAGGTAAATAAGGAATAAACATTCTTTTCACCAATTTTTAAAGAATTGGATGGATTCCGGAGCTAGCCTGTATCATATTTTAATTTCATGCCACTGATGTTTTTGTGCATCACGGCATTATGGGTTTGATTTTAGGCATTCATTTCAAACACAATAGTAATCTCAACAGTGTTTACTATGCTGTAAGCATTGCATGAAGTGGACAAAGACTTGATTGAAAGATGATTGAAAATATTGTTCAAAAGAGAAAATTCCAAAGACCAAGTAAGCAGGTACATGAAATGTTCTCTTCTGAATCATTATGAGCAGAGATATGTGTTTGCAGTTAATCAAAACCCTGGTATGTATCATGCTGACTGATGCACATGTAAATCAGGGGAGTCCAGAAGCATAAGGCTAATAGGAGAATCAACAGGAGTGTGTGTGTGTGTGTGTGTGTGTGTGTGTGTGTGTGTGTGTGTGTGTTTCTCACTACCAGGGTAATTGGTTCCTGCAATTGTGTGGCCTGTAAGTTGACATGTAAATCAGTCTGGAAATTCAGACAGGATTTGATTTAGTCTTTTTTTAAATTTTTTTTTAGTTCTAGATGAACAGAATACCTTTACTATATTTATTTATTTTTATGTGGTGCTGAGGATCGAACCCTGTGCCTCGCATGTGCTAGGCAAGTGCTCTACCATGGAGGGGAAGTTTCTAAGCAGATGATATTTATGCAAAGACCTGAAAAGCGAGTAGGGATTAGCTATGTCAAGATGGGAGAGGATGCTTGAGTGTCATGAAAAGCATGTGGGAAGATCCTAGGTATGAGGAAGAATTGTGTGTCAAAGGACCTGCAGAATTTTCAGGATGATTGCTGTGAGAACTGGGGGTGTCGTTGGGGGTTGGTTAGAGATTGGATTGGAGCTGAAGCAAGGCCCAGATGACTAAAGGCATAACAAATCATAGAAAAAAACTTGAACTTCATCTCCAGCCAACCTGTGGATGTGTTTAAAGCAGGTCTCTAAGTTTCTGACAATTTTTAAAGCAAGTCTTAGATTTTCATTTTAGGAAGAGTATGAGCTATGAACATTAGGAGGCTTTGGTGCCCAAATCTAAGGTTTGACTTCTTGACCCAGGAACAAGTTGACTTGGGAATGAAGTAGCCTGGCTGAGGCCACTGTTCAAGGAAGTCCTGTTCAAGGCACAACATGTGGCTTTGGTATCTGATGGAGAAGAGGGTTTGTAAGTGTTCAGACAAGAAGCAGCCAGGCAAATTGGGAGACAAAAGAGAACAGTGACCTAACTTGGGTATCGGCCAAAGTGATGTTGTATAATGGGAAAATTAGAAAGATACTAAAGAATTAATCAAACTTTACTGGAGATTACATGTGGAGGCAAGGGAAGTAAAAATGATACAAGTTTTTAATTTAGCCTACTGTGTGGATTTCGGAGACCTGAAAGCCTTGCTGAGAAGCAGATCTTGCACTTTGCTTTCAAGGGCAGAGGAAACATCCTCCAGTACGTTGGCAGAGCAAAGCAACTGACTTTCATTTTTAAACTTGTTTACCTCTATTCTGGGTCCTCCCTCCAATTTGTAGCAATACAGACTCTACTTTGAAACATGTGGCCAGAGGAAATAGAATATTAGAAGCCATGGATGTCTGTAGTTTTCAAACATGTGAAATACTTAATTTCAAGAAAAATAGCACATTATTTTGAAAGACATCTTCACTTATGTCATTTATATCACCAAGTTAGATAAAGTTTGAAAATCTCTTTCTTTACCTTGCAGTTCTGTTTCCAGATAGATGGTGGCAATAAATGCGAAGGAAGGTGAGTTTTTAGCATTTGTGGTGAGGGCATTTGAATAGCTATTTCCAAATCTGGAAAAGCAATGAATATTCTCCATTTATTCTTGCCATTCTTGGAAGATCCTTTAATTTACGTTTGTATATTATTCTAATGAGTTATTTCATTTTATTTTATTTTTTCACTTAGAGACAACAACTGTATATTCACAAGGACATGTGAAATATCCCTTCCTGGCCTTCTGCTAAGGATTTCTTGTTTCATCTCATTCACTGAACTTCTACACTTTCAGGAAAGTTCTTTAGCTTGCTTGATTAGTTCTGTGAATGTCCATCATAATCCATTCTCCTCTTCCCTCCTTTTCTTCAGAAATCATCCATATACTTTTACAGTAGCTCAATGCTAATTTTCGAGTTTTTCACTGATTTGAGCACAAAAAGTAGAAAGAGAAGGAGAAGGGTATTTGCCAGCAGCTACCTGGGAAAGAGACAGACAAGAAATAGAAAGGATAACTGGTTGAAAAACTAAAGTTCAACAGCTGAGAACATTAGAGGCTCTGGTGTCCAAATTCAGGGTTTGACTTCTTGACCCAGAAACAAGTTGACCTGGGAACAAAATAGGCTGGCCCAGGCTGCTGTGGAAGTCCTGTTTAAGGCACAGCATGTGATCTTGCTACCTCATAGTCAAAGCTTTTTCAGCCTCGCTGCATGTTACTCACCATGCTTCTCTTTATGAGGGTATTTTACTTCAAGGGAGGGGTGTCTTTCCAGAGAAGCAGCTCGCCTGCATTTTGCCACGTCACCATCATTTTGAATCATGTCTAAAATTTCTTGCATCCAGGTTGTACCTCAAAAACATCAGAAATATTCTCTGATTTTTAGGTAACTGGCTTTTCATCTGAAATAAATGTAGATTTTGGAGAAAGGCAGTAACATGAGAATACTTTGAAATTAGATTAATGTTGCAGGGACAGAAAGGAAGCTTTCCTCCCTTCCCTGAGATAGGAGATGGTCACAGAATCCCCTGTGGTATAATCTAGAGCACTTATTCCAAACTTTTTATGAAAAATTTTAAACATACAGAAAACTTGGTAAAATAATATAAAAAAACATACAAATACTTCAAGTTTTAAAAACATTTTGCTCAGTTGGCTTTGTCTATCTCCATCTATCATCTTTATAATCTGTCTCAAATCAATCAATCACTTACCTATCTAATCTAATCTAATCTATCATCCATCATCAGACAAACTGATCTGCTTCAGAGTAAGCCTCCGATAATGCTTCATGTCTAAGGACATAGCATGAATCTCTCAAAATAACATCCTTCTACCATGTTTCCTACATGTTTCTCATCACTCAAAAGAGAAAAATTAGAAGCTATTAAAGATAAACATAACACAGAGTTACCAGTATCTATGTTGGTACTTTTAAAAAGTAAATGAGCCCAGTCTAGTGATGGACAACTGTAGTTCCAGTGACTAAGGAGGATAAGAAAAATGGATCATAAATTCTAAGACAATATTATATATAATATTGTCTTATATATGTTGTATTGAGCAACTTAGTGAGGCACTTAGCAACTCAGCAATACTCTGTCTCTAAATAAAATATAAAAAAAGGACTGAGGATGTGGCTTTATTGTTAAGCACCCCTGGGTTCAATCTTCAATACATTTTTTTATTGGTTGTTCAAAACATTACAAAGCTCATGACATATCATCTTCCATACATTTGATTCAAGTGGGTTATGAACTCCCATTTTTTACCCCAAATACAAGTTGCAGAATCACATCGGTTACACATCCACATTTTTACATAATACCACATTAATGACTGTTGTATTCCGCTACCTTTCCTATACCCTATTATCCCCCCTCCCCTTCCCTCTCATTTTCCCTCTCTACCCCATCTGCTGTTGTTTAATTCTCTCCCTTGTTTTTTTCCCCTTTCCTCTCACAAACTCTTATATGTAACTTTGTCTAACAATGAGGGTCTCCTTCCATTTCCATACAGTTTCCCTTCTCTCTCCCTTCCTCCCACCCCACTCGTCTCTGTTTAATGTTAATCTTTTTCTCATGCTCTTCTTCCCTTTTCTGATCTTAGTTGCTCTCTTTATATCAAAGAAGACATTTGGCATTTTTTTAAAATAATGGCTACCTTCACTTAGCATTATCTTCTCTAATGCCATCCATTTCCCTGCAAAATCCATGATTTTGTCATTTTTTAGTGCTGCGTAATACTCCATTGTGTATAAATGCCACAGTTTTTTAATCCATTCATCTATTGAAGGGCATCTAGGTTGATTCCAAAGTCTAGCTATTGTGAATTGTGCTGCTATGATCATTGATGTGGCAGTATCCCTATAGTATGCTCTTTTTAGGTCCTCAGGGAATAGACCGAGAAGGGTGATAGCTTGGTCAAATGGTGGTTCCATTCCCAGCTTTCCTAGGAATCTCCATACTGCTTTTCATATTGGCCGCACCAATTTGCAGTCCCACCAGCAATGTACAAGTGTACCCTTTTCCCCACATCCTCGCCAGCATTTATTGTTACTTAACTTCATAATGGCTGCCAATCTTACTGGAGTGAGATGGCATCTTAGAGTGGTTTTGATTTGCATTTCTCTGACTGCTAGAGATGGTGAGCATTTTTTCATATACTTATTGATTGATTGTATGTCCTCCTCTGAGAAGTGTCTGTTCAGGTCCTTGTCCTATTTGTTGATAGGGTTGTTTGTTATCTTATTGTTTAATTTTTTGAGTTCTTTGTATATTCTGGATATTAGGGCTCTATCTGAAGTGTGAGGAGTAAAAATTTGTTCCCAGGATGTAGGTTCCCTGTTTACCTCTCTTATTGTTTCTCTTGCTGAGAAAAAACTTTTTAGTTTAAGTAAGTCTCATTTGTTTATTCTTGTATATAACTCTTGGGCTATGGGCATCCTATTAAGGAATTTGGAGCCCGACCCCACAATATGTAGATCGGAGCCAACTTTTTCTTTTATCAGGTGCAGAGTCTCTGATTTGATATCTAGCTCCTTGATCCATTTTGAATTAACTTTTGTGCATGGCGAGAGAAAGGGGTTCAGCTTCATTTTGTTGCATATGGATTTCCATTTTTCCCAGCACCATTTGTTAAAGATGCTATCTTTTCTCCATTTCATGCTTTTAGCAACTTTATCAAATATAAGAAAGTTGTAATTTTGTGGATTGGTCTCTGTGTCCTCTATTCTGTACCATTGGTCCACCTGCCTGTTTTGGTACCAGTACAATGCTGTTTTTGTTACTATTGATCTGTAATATAGTTTGAAATTTGGTATCGCTATACCGCCTGATTCACACTTCCTGCTTAGAATTGCTTTTGTTATTCTGGGTCTTTTGTTTTTCCATATGAATTTCATGATAGCTTTATCTATTTCTACAAGAAATGCCGTTGGGATTTTGATTGGCATTGCGTTGAACCTGTAGAGAACTTTGGGTAATATTGCCATTTTGATGATGTTGATTCTGCCTATCCATGAACAGGGTACATTTTTCCATCTTCTAAGATCTTCTTCTATCTCTCTCTTTAGGGTTAAAGCAGATACAATTAAAAAAGCACTAGCAAATTTCAAAATTCAAAAAATAAAAAAATATATCAATTATACAGTATGTAATTGCAAATATAGGCATATATAATGATTTCTCACTTTATGGAAATACACTCTGGAACATTTATCCTAAAAATCTTCTGCAATTTTCCAATTCTCTGAGTGCAATGACAGAATCTAGATGGTATAGACTAGTACATAGCTAAGATATTTGCTAGATCCATGGTTGTACATAAAGTCAACTGCTGACCAAAATACCATGATGCCACATGATTGATTTTATGAAGTAAAATCAATCAGGGTAAATCTCATAATAATATAGATGGTGGAACTACAGAAAACACCATGAACAAAACTCTTAAAACATGCTAGGATATTGGGAAAATAGTGTGATAATAAAATGCTATTTTATCCCTTCACTCATAAAACATAACAACATATTTTGACATATTAAATGCAGAATATAAGTTATTAATAAATAATACTGAAATATATAAGAAAGAACTAAGCCCAAAAGTTTATATACAAACGATAGGGTTCGTATGGTGGTGCACACCTGAAATATCTACTATTCTGGAGTCTAAGGCATGAAGTTCAAAATTTAAGGCCAACTGAAGTAATTGAGCAAACCCCATCTGGAAATAAAATTTAAAACAGAGCTGAGAATATGCTCAGCATTAAGACACTTTGGTTGAATTCCTAATATCATAAAAGAAAAAAATAGATTTTTTTCAAAATTATATAATATAATAGACTTAAAATTATGAATTACAAAATATTAATAAAAAATGTATTCATCAAAATGATTACATTAAAAGCTGCAAAACTGACAAGGGAAAAAAACCCTAATTTCCTCACATATAATCAAATGCTTATAAGAAGAACAAATACAACAGATTGCAAAAGAAAAACAAGAAATTATTGAAGAGTCACATTAAAAAGTATATATGTAAGTGTTCAATAATCATAAAAACTAAACATCTTTAGAAATTAGATAACATTGAATAAAATCACATCATATAGATGAATTAAATAGTATTGATGAATATGTGGAATAAATGCATTCACAAAAAAAGGAAAATAATAATTTAAGGTTTTATTATCCATTTGCAGAAAATATTTTGTAAATCATATGTATATGACACACCCACACAGTAATTAAAGACTAAAATTACAGCAACTGAACATGAGAATACAGCCACATTCTTCCAGAGTTGAAACCAAGGGGCATGGCTAAAGAGGAAGAAATAATTACTAAATTTTTTAAAATGTAAATTCTAGGAGCTAGAATATTTGTTGATATATTATATCCAGTTTGACAAATACAATAAAATACCATGTATATTTTATGCTGATGTCACATAAATGTTGCATTTCATATGCAAGTATGTTTACAAAAGAATATGCAGTATTTGAGAAAATAAAAATACAGAAAAGAACATAAAAGACTCAAATATTCAACATATTTACAAAGGATAAAACTATTATACAAATGATCACTTTTCTCAAGGTACCCTTTAATAAAAACTGGTCATAATTTTACCATTCTTTGCTTTTTGTTAAAGAATAAATCAAAGCAACAACTTCTAAAATTCTCCTGGAAAGTTGACTGTATATAAAATTAGACAAGAACTCTCTCATATATAAGAGCAAATGTACTAGTGATCATTACCTGACACTAATGCATGTTAAAATATTACAACAGTGTAGTAATTTTAAGATAAAGAAATCACAATACAGAAAACTACTTAGGGCAATTCATATGTATGCAAATATCTTTTTAGTGATAATTATTATAAGTGTATAAATCAAAACATATCAATAAAATATTTAATGTGAGTGAATGCTACAATCCAACCTCAAGGTAGATGTTAGAATAAAAGGCATAGATTACAAAAGCGACTTGTATGCAGAATGTGTGTGACACTGGAATTATACAGAAGCATCCACCAAACATCAGATATAAAGAGAGATAATTTTAAAAAATAAAATAAAAATAAATAAAAGCAGAATATAAGCCTCCCTCCATTTATGGATACACCAAATAAATACATACTCCTGTTTTGATTCCATCTAAAACCCATAAAGGATTTAGAGGCACACAAATTGGAAAACTGAAAATAAAAATATCGAGCAAGACATAAGTAGAGGGGCTGTGGATGTGGCTCAAGCGGTAGCGCGCTCGCCTGGCATGCGTGCAGCCCGGGTTCGATCCTCAGCACCACATACAAACAAAGATGTTGTGTCTGCCAAAAACTAAAAAAATAAATATTAAAAACTCTCTCTCCTCTCTCAATCTTTAAAAAAAAAACTCTCTCTTTCTCTCTCTCTCTCTTTAAAAAAAAAGACATAAGTAGATGCACTTGAAGATTTTTCTAATTTGAGCAATATGCAAAATTACTGGAACAAAATGCCCAAATCCAGGGTTAATATAAATAAAGGAAGATTGATTTGGGTTTGAAATATATTATTTAACTCTAAATTGCCTGTAGTTTAAATGCTAATTTATCTGTACACACAGAGGAAGGAATAAGATATACATGAGTATTTGCTCCAGGAAGGAAAAAAATAAGTGGTTTTCTATGGCCATGCAAGATCCAGTGGCTTTATTCCATTAGATCAGAGTGAAAGAGGTGTTAAATCTTAAGGGAACCCCTTAATCCCTTAGAGGGATTTACCAACATTTTCTAAAAATGCAAATAGCTGTTGCTGACAGTTGAACTTTTATCTAGACATTACCAAAATATTAAAAGAGGAATACAGACCACCACTGAAAGCCAAAGTGGCAGTTTAGCACTTCTTGAGCTCTCTCACACAGCTCACTTTACTAATAACATCAGACCTAACCCATTCTTTCTGTAAGCAATTTGTCCAGATATTAACTTTTTCCATTCAATGGACTACACCTGCAAATCTCCCTAGCACAAAAATAAGTGTTTTCACATTGGTGTGCAAACATTGTAATGGGCTAAAATCTTGATTATTAGTGAAGAAAAATGGTTACAATCACAGATGCCTCTTTATTTCTAAAATAGGTGCATATCAATTTTTTTTCCAGTGAGCATAAGGCACCCTGGAATCTAAAAAGCTTGCATCAGAATTTTAGTTCACCATCCAACTATAAGATCTTCTGCATGAGCACAGCTGTCAGAATGGCTACTCTCAAAAAGTGGAAAAGTAAGTAGTACTCCAATTATATGAATATGGAAGAAAAAAACACTGTGCTAGACTATAAAATTAGTGAAGACATTTTTAATAAAATGGAAGATGAGAGTTCTATAAGTTATTTCTTGAGAAACTAAGCTCTCTACATTTATACTGCTCTTGAACAAGAAAAGCCCCAAGTACTGGTCTGGACTTATGAGAGGCATTAGATATTCCAGCTGTGGCACCCTCGTATTACATAGTTCTGAAACACAGTTCCAGGAAAATACCAGAGTATGGAATGAGAATGCTCTCATACACATTTCACAAATGAGCATAAAGACATTCTGACAGGTCGTCTGCCTTTGGAGACACAAAGGAAGAATAGAAACACATGATTTTTCCAAGATCAAGTGATTCTTCTTTACTTTTCAATTATGTAAAATGCTTATAAACAACAACAACAAAAATTTTTTTCTACGGTACTGGGGATTTGAAAGAGCAGCATGTTAATTCTGGGCTACATACCCAGCCATGTTTTAAAATTATGAGACAGGTTTTTCTAATTGTCTAATTAGTCTACCTAAGTTCCTGATGTTTACCTTGAAATTGCAATCTTAATGACTTAGCCCACTTGAGTCTCTGGAATTAATATGCATGTATAATTGCACCCAGAGAGATAAAAATACTTTAAAGTCTCATCCAGTTTTTGTCTAACAATTGAAAATACCATGTTCATTTCAAATATGATATGGGTAAAATAACTGATAATATTGCAAAAATGTAACTGATAATACTGGAAAAGGGGGAAGTTGTCATTGAACAGAAAGCTAAAATTTTATCTATAAAAGCAACTCACAATACAGAGGCATAAATTTAAAATCACACTCTGCAACTGTCTGAAGATAAAAAAAAAATTAAAAGTACCAGGTATGTAGCAAAGTGGTACAGTACCTCTGGCTAAATCCACAATACCACAATCTCCAAAAAGAAGGAGAATGAATTAAGGAGAAAAAAAAACTGAGATACCTATATAGTGTCTCACCCTGCTCCTGGAGGAAAAAACACATGGATTTGTGATTATGATGATCTCCTCACTCCAGAATTCACAACACAATCTGAGAAGATTTGGAAATATTGCCACAAATGTTCTCACATAGAATTTAAGATAGGGGCTGAAGATATTCTATAGGATACTATAGGACTTCCACTGTCTACTGTTAATATATGATCCAGTTGACTGGCCAGTGGAAATTCATGGCTGACCTTTCTCAGAAGAAGACACAGAAATGCAGAAACCAAAGATTACACCAGGGATTCTAGCAAACCATTGCCAGTTCCCACCATATTCAGTGCAGCCAGTTTCAACCTGACTCACCATCCAGTCTCAGGATTTCACTGCACACTCAACATTTACTCTATTTTTAGAAACCACATGTACTCTCTATAAATCACAAAGTACCTATACAGGAGAAAAAAAATCAGGTTCACTGAACATAAGTGATGAAGCCTAGAAGTGGATACCCACTCTGGCAGACGTGACACCAGATGGTCAAAATTTGCTTCTCTTTACTGAATATGTGTAGATTGGGCAATGCTTATATAAGGGGTCCTGATTGGACACAACTTATGTCTTCATATGCTCAATCTGAACCTAGTAAGTTTTTTGAGAATCAGGAGATAACCTCAAATTCAGAAATAAATGATGTCACAATTGTAGGGTCTTGTCTGTACACTTATTTATTTATTTATTTATTTATTTATTTATTTATTTATTTATTTATTTATTTTGAGGATCTGGGAATTGAAATCCAGATCCTCAGGCTGCATTGAATTTATGGCAAGGTATCCTTGGAGAAGTAAAATCCAGCCAACCCAGAAAAGCATTTGCATTTAAACTTGCATATTAGGCCTTTTGAATGTGTAGATTATATATGTAAATATATTATTTATGGATGGAAATAATACAGTGACAATCTTGTAAAATTTCAGTTAACTTCTCTTGTATGGAAACAGATTGAACATTAAAATTATATGAGGTGGAAAGATAGTTATTTTTTTAGAATTCATATAAAAATAGTAAAATTGAATTTTATAGTATAACCCATAATTTCCACTATGTGAAAATTACCATTATGTATTTAAAATATTACTAATAAAGTATATGTATTTTTGGAACAGCACCCTCAAAACTATGTCAAGACTCCAGAAAATCTCAGTTCACAGAACCATATTTGAGAGTTATGCTTATCCTGAGTTCAGGAAGATGAAGGACATAATCACTTCTTTTTATTCTACAGGTGAATGATACATTTATTTTTTTTACCAATATTTCTCCTGAGATATAAAAAACTAGAGATAAACTGCCCTGAGGGGCAAGGAGATTTCACCAGAAAGTGTATGGTGTGTGTGTGTGTGTGTGTGTGTGTGTGTGTGTGTGTATGTTTGTAATATATATATATTTCCCCAGATCCAAAGATTTTAGTCTATTATTTAAATTGACTAATATAATATTCTTATTTTTATGACATGGCCTTAGACCCAATGGCCTGTCTATAATATTTTCTTTTTCTTTCTAGGATGAAATCCCCTTAAGAAAGTGAGCTTGAAATGAAGATGAATTGTGTTGCTATCAAGATGTCATACACCTGTAATCCCAGGTAGGGGATTTGAAATTTTGCTTCTTTAAGAATACTACTAGGGCTGGGGATGTGGCTCAAGCGGTAGCGCGCTCGCCTGGCATGCGTGCGGCCCGGGTTCGATCCTCAGCACCACATGCCAACAAAGATGTTGTGTCCGTCGAGAACTAAAAAATAAATATTAAAAATTCTCTCTCTCTATCTCTCTCTCTCCTCTCTCACTGTCTCTTTAAAAAAAAAAGAATACTACTAAAGCACAAGAAATAGAAACAAGAGTCACTAGGTGGGATGAATTCAAACTGAAAATATTCTTCTCAGAAAAAAAAAAAAAAAAAAAGGTGAGGCGAAAAGTGATACCAGAGATAGCAGCAAATTTTTACCACATGCACATCAAGTAGAAACCTAATTTCCAGGATATATAAAGAATTTAAAAAACTTAATACCAAAAAAACAAATTTACTAATCATTAAATAAAATGGACTAAGGAACTGAAGAGACACAATTTTTAGAAGATAAACAATCAATAAATCATTAAAAAATGTTCAACATCTCTAGCAATTAAAGAATTGCAAATCAAAACTACTCCAAAATTTAATCTTACTCCAATCAGAATGGCAGTTATTAAAAATACAAGCAAAAATATATGTTGGTGAGGATGTGAGGAAAAAGCCCCATTGTAACAATGTTGGTAGGACCCTAAATTTGTGACACCAATCTGGAAAAGAATAAGGAGATTCCTTAGAAAACTTGGAAAGAAACCAAAATTTACCCAGCTACCCAACTCCTCAGTTTAGACCAACCAGAGCTAAAAACCGCATAATACAGAGGCATATCCACATCGATGTTCATAGCAAAACAATTCACAATAGGTAAACTACAGAACCAATCTATCTGTTCTTCAATAGATGAATGGATAAAGAAAGTATGGTCTATTTACACAGTGGAATAATACTGAGCATTAATAGAGAATAAAATTATGGAATTGGAAAGTAAATGGATGGAGTTGGAGAATATCATATTAAGGCAAGTAAGCCAATCCTCCTAAACCAAAGACCTAAGGTTTTCTCTGCTAAGTGGATGGTGATCCACAACCACAACGAGGGAAGTGGGAGGTAGCATGGAAGAAATGAAGAAACTTTGAATAAGACAAAGGGGAGGGAGGTGATAGGAGATGGTATAGATGGCGGAATGAGATGAAAATCTTGTTGTACACAAAGTAGAGTTACATGGGTTTTGTAACTATACTTTCTGTACAACAAGAGAAATAAAAGTTTGTGCTCCATTTGTGTACTATGAAGTGAAATGTATTCTGCTCTATTAGCAAGTTAGAACAAATTATAAAATTAATTGATTTTTAAAAATTCAGGAAAGAGACTTGCATTTCCCTAGATCTATATATAAACATACATGAGGAGATTATATATATCATGAACATATTTAGTGTATATAATTTATGAACAAATTTTTTCATATTTATATCAATTTTTTAAAGAAATGACAACAGAAGCATTACAATTCTTATTTCTTGTATAGAACACAATTTTTCATATCTCTAGTTGTATATAAAGTATGGTGATACAACTTTGTGTCTTTGTACATGTACTTTTGATTATGGATTGTATCACCTTCCACCATTCTTGCAAATCCCGTGTCCCTTTTCTTTTCCTCCCACCCCTCTTCTTTATTGAGAATCCATCTATTTCTCTCATGCTCCCCCTCCCTACCCCATTATGAGTCAGCCTCCTTATATTTGGCATTTTTCTTTGAATTGGCTAACATCACTTAGCATTATCTTCTCCAATGCTATCCATTTACCTGCAAATGCCAGACATGATTATATACCTAGAAGACTCAAATATCTCCACCAGAAAACTTCTAGATCTCATAAATAAATTTTGCAAAGTAGCAGGATATAAAATCATCATTCATAAATCAAAGGCATTTCTGTATATCAGTGAAAAATCTTCTGAGAAAGAAATGAAGAAAACTACCCCATTTACAATAACTTCAAAAAAAAGATACTTGGGAATCAAGTTAATGAAAGAGGTGAAGGGTCTATACAAGAAAAACTACAGAAACCTAAAGAAGAAAAATCAAAAAAAAGACCTTAAAAGATGGAAAGATCTACTTTGCTCATCAATAGGCACAATTAATATTATCAAAATGACAGTACTACCAAAGCACTATACAGATTTACTGCAATTCTGATCAAAATCTTAATGGGATCCCTCATAGAAATAGAAAAAGCAACAATGAAATTTATCTGGAAAAATAAAAGAGACCAAGAATAGCTAAAGTAACCCTTAGCAGAAAGAGTGAAGCAGGTCGCATCAGTATACCAGACCTTAAACCATACTACAGAGCAGTGGTAACAAAAACAGCCTTGCATTTGAAAAAAAAAATACTGCAGACGAATGGTACAGAATAGAGGTCACAGAGACTAACCCACAAAATTATAATTATAATATATTAGACAAAGGTGTCAAAACATGCACTAGAGAAAAGATAGCCTCTTCAACAAACCACCATCTCTCACGATGCACAAAACTCAACTCCAAGTGTATCAAGAACCTAGGAATTAACCCAGATACTCTGTGTCTATTGGAATAAAATACAGGCTCTAATCTTCATCATGTGGGATTAGGCCCCAATTTCTTTAATAAGACACTGATAGAACAAGAATTAAAACAAATAATCAATAAATGGGATAGAATCATACTAAAAAGTTTATTCTCAGCAAAAGAAACAATCTGTGAGGTGAAGACAAAGCCTATATTTTAGGAGGAATATTTTACCCCTCACGTATCAGACAGAGCACTAATCTCTAGGGTACATAAAGAACTCAAAAGACTAAGCAAATAATACTAATAGCGATGATGATGATGATGATGATGATGATGATGATGATGATGATAAACCAATCAAGAAATGGGCCAAGGATCTGAACAGAGTTTTTAGAAGAGAATATACAATTAATCAACATTTTTTTAATATATATGATTGGTTATGGTCCTCCCTTTTCAGTACCAAGAACACTTCTAGTTCAGTTTCTAAGGAGGGGAAACACGAGCAAGAATTATTCTCAACTCTCCTTTATAAATTATCAAATATAATTATCTATGTCATTTTCTAAACATAGCTGGACATCGGAAATATAGGTTTAGAGCAGAGAACATTTTTATTAGAAACACAGTGTAAAAGAAAAAAAAACATAATTATTTGTAACACATTGAACCACAAGAGAAATGGAACCTGGAATTAAGAAAAGAAAGATTCAAACTTTTATAGTTTGGAATGTGGATTACATGGATGCCTAAAGTGAAAAGGTTATTACAAGCTTTTGAAAGAAAATTTATGTGAGTGGCAGATAATGGTTAACCAAATAAAATCTGCAGTGTATTCCAGGGGCTTTGTCAACTGTGCAGTACAGAATATACAGGTATTCATAGCCTCATGAAGAGCATTATTCATCTGTGCCCTCTATAATTATTCCCATAGTACAGATGAAAAAACATGGGTATCTGGATACTAAATGGCAATTCAGGAGCCCACAGAAAACTACCCAGAGACAGAACTGTATGGAATTTCTTCAAAGACCATCAATGTATTGTCAGCTTCTGACACAGGGATGTCAGTCTGGGGAAATATTATTTTCTCTGCATTTTGAAGAGAGTGCATTGAGAATACATTTCAGGGGCAACATAAATACTTTTTTCTCTTTCATATTAAGAAACTCTTCAGAAACAAAGCTCACAAGACAGATTTCTTTGAAGGGTAAATGACTCGAGATTAAAAAAAAAAAAAATCAGTGGCCCTGAGTGACTCAGTAAGGAAATAAATCTAAAAGGCTTATAAGAAACTGAAAAGCAAAAAAGTAACTATTTCTAAAATTAAATATGTTCATTAGTTGCTATCTCCACAACATTTCATTAGGTAAACAACAAATTATGTATGAATATTTCTAGGATTGGCCAAATTTGTTCCATATTATTTTATATTAAATTCCAAAGTCTACATAATAGAATTCATAATTCACGGCCAAAAATATTACAGAAAAAAATTTTTTAAGGCGTGTATGTTTAGTAAATGTCATTTAACAATTTTATTATCATATGATTTTAAAAAAATTTATTCACTTTCCTGCAGCCATAGTGTAGAGAAATTTCTTATTTATTTTTCCTGTAGTAATTAACAAAGATAAGCCCTAGAATCCACTTTAAATAATCTACCCTTACAATTATACAAGAAACCTATAATAAATGATGAGTAAAAAAAAGTCAATTTTAAAAAATAATTTAAAAGTTTTTATTTATTTGAAATCAATCTCTAGCTACGTTTTTGGATCCTTTTCTCATCTTTTAAGCCAAAATTATATAAAAGACAGAAGTTTGAACTTCAAATTTATACATCAGATATGTTTCTTAACTATAAAAATTCAAAATCTTTAGAAATTTAAGAAACAAAAAATTAAAACCCATCATGAGAAAAATTAAGTTATATTGATGAACATTTAAAACAAATTAATAATCATTAACTCATAAGGAGTTTAAATTAGTATCTATTTGTGGAAACTATTTTGCTATTGAATATACATGATACTCCCCATCACAGAGACTTACTGAAATTAGAGCATATGTGATCATGATAACATGTAAGTATGCAATGGTACTCATCCAAACACTTGAAGCCCAAGGGCATGGCTCAATACAATATACATCTTGGAAGATATAAATAATAATCTGTAGGAAAAATGGTCCCTTGGGACAGTCACATTTCATAATATATCCAGTTTAAAAAAGAGCATAAAACACTGTGTATAAATTTTACATAGGTGCCTTATGCAAGTGGTATTTCACATGTGTACATTTTTAGAAACAAAATATGTAGAACTTATGAGAAAATAAAACTCACAAAAAGCACATAAAAGACTGAATTATACATCCCATGTAAATAATAAAACTCATCATTACAAAGGTGATGATTTTCCCCCAAATTAACCAACAATATATCATCTCACCAAAACTTCTAGGTACAAATATGAATATATCACAGTGAAGTCTACTTTTATGTGTATTCTATAAAGCAATAATTCAAAAAACTATATATAAATATATGATAGAAGAAAATAGGAGAATAGGGAAAGGGGAACTACTGGATACTGAAGGGGAGCAAATTATATTTCATGTTTTATGGTTATGTCAAAATAAACCTTACTATTAAATACAAGAATAATGCAATAATAAAAAAATCATCAAGCTTTAAATGAAGTAAGAAACCAAAGCATAAATTTTTAAAATTTATCTACAAAGTTATATGTAACTTTAGCCAAAAACCTTTTCAATTATAAGAGCAAAAAAAGAACTTATCATGGCCTACTATTCATATATGGTGTGAAATTATAATATTGCAATAATAAAAAATCACAATATAAATAAGATCCCCATATGAATACATATGTATGTAAAAACAGTATGCTTTATTGCAATAGCAAATACTAGATAAATCAAACAATAACAAAAATAATCTCAGCAACTTAGCTAGGGCCTTTCTCAAATAAATGTAAACCTGCTAGGGCTGTTTACTGATGAAGAGTCCTTGCTTCCCCAATGCTGAAGTATAACACCAGAGAAGTGCATCAGGTACATTTAGAGTGGAAAGTAAAAGCTTTATTGAAGGACAGTAGAAAAGACTTCTTCCCAGAAGAAAAAGGGGACCAAAGAGGTAAAATCCATGAAAGGGATTTTTTTTAAACTACGGTCTTTTTAGCTTTTTTATACCTAAGGTCTTCCTTCAGCTATCCCACATTCCTGTCACATTTCTGTCCTTTGTTCTGTTATCTTGCAGTGTTGGAATGTAGGTGGGAAGACCCAAAGTGTGGAGGACAGGTGGGCTGAAGGAGTAATCTGGGCAGGAAAGGCTTTTGGATTAGCATCACCATGATAGCTGTGAGCTGCTTCATTAAAATTTCCTAGGGATGGGCTCAGGGCCTTGGGGACATTTTCAATTCCTGTTATCCTGGACTCCCTTCTCAATACGGTGTTCATTATTGATTTTACTGGATATTAGACCGAATTTGCCTAACTACACTAACTACCTATCTATAAATCTGGCTTCAATACCAAGGATATGGCTAAGTAGTACAGTATCTCTGAGTTCACCTAACTTTAACAAAATAATAATAATGAACAAATTAAAAATAAAAGAATCTCAAAATAAAAATTAGCTAGCTCAAAAGGAAATTAGGTACCTCAAACTGACAGTTCTTCTCCTGCAGGAAAATGGACCTTGGAGATTTGATTTTGATAATTATTCCACCTGTCAATCTCCAGCATCTGGTAAGACACTGGGATGCAGAAACACACCTACTACATAGTATTTTATGCAGATTTTGAGAATTCCCTTTGAGTATAAGGAAGGCAGCAAAGAGTCTCTGCCACTGACACGTTCCCCATCTGGTTGGAGGAGTTAAGCCTGCAGACTCCAGAGACTGCCCAGAGTCCCAATCTGCTAGCTCCTGTTTTCAACACAGCCAGTCTTGTGGTTTCAATAGTCTTTCTCCACCAGCCTCCCTTGCTAGGCCAATGCACACTCACCATTTCCTGGTTCTCAGAAGTAGGGCTACTTGGGATCCTCAGTTTCTGCAAAGCAGAACAACATGTGACTCTGAAGAGTGAGACTACAGATGGCAATAATGGAGGACTCAGGAGATAAGAAGTGAAAAGCCCATCCTCCCTGATGACACACGATTGGACAATTCCCACAAAATGCTCTTGATTGGAAAAGGCTTCAGATCATGAACATTTAATCTGAGAGAAGTGAACAATTTTTTGAGTGACAGGGAATATTATCCAATCCAGGCATGAATAAAGGCTAGAATCTCAGGTCTTTGAGTGCTGTTTTTTTTTTTTTTTTTGATCTGAGAAATGTACCCCAGAGTCTCAGGCTGCTGTGATTTTAAGGCAAGGTTGTTTCCCATAAGTGGGAACTAACCCAACCAACAGAAAATTTTCATTTAAATTTACATATAAAGTAATTTGAGTTTATGGGTTATATATGCTTGCATATTATTCAGGATTTAATATAAAATAATGACAATAATTATCAAATTTTATATATTTATTTTTTGATCTCTGTTTTTTTTAGGTGACAGGTTGAACTTTGAACTGAGAAGAAAACCCCTAAAAAAAAGTGCCCAATAAAAACAACACAAAAGTGGATGGGATTGTGGCTGAGCAGCAGAGTGTTAACCTCCTATGTGCAAGATCCTGGGTTCGATTCTCAGTACTACATAAAAATAGATAAATGAAATAAAAGTATTGTGTCCAGCTACAGCTAAAAAGAACATAAAAAACATGAGGTAAAAGTGAAAAACCAGCCTCTACCTCAGAGCAAAGACTGTCCAAAGAAGGGGGCATGACTCTTATCCTTGGAAAGACACACCCGAGCACTCCTAGGCTCATACCCACCCTGCTGAGTTGTTTATCTACAAATAACAGGAAAGATCTGCTGTGCCTGGTGTCCCTGACTCAGTCAGCCTAGGTGGGGATCCATAGCAACCCCCTAGCATCCACCAATCAGCATGAGACAGGGAAAATTCCTGGGATTCCAAATGACACTTCCAGTAGTAGTTTATGGTGGTTGATAACATTTTGGGAAACCATATAGTGCAGAATATACTCCCCTCATGGCCAAAGCCAATCTGTTCAAATGAATCCCCATCTTGTACTAACCAATCATCCTTACCCAACTTGTTCCCACCAGTGAATGTGCTAATCATGTTTTAGAGTTGTTTATGATTTTCCCAAGGTATGTGATGATTTGCTAAGAGATGCTATAATGTATGTGGGGTACCTGCCTTCCCCAAAGAGTTATAAAACTGCTGAAAACCCTGGGCTCAGGTCCTCTAAGCCACCAGTTGCTGTGTGTGTGGAGGACTGACCTAGCTTGCAATAAAAACCTTTTTGGTTCTAACATTGATCTTGGTCTCTGGTGGTCTTTTGGGGGTCCTGCATTTGAGCATAACAATCTCTCCTGAATTCCATGGGAAAAGAAATCAGCACTCCAGTTCTTTAGGACTGTAGGTTTATAGCACAAAACGTTACAAAAGGGGGGTGACTTGAGAACTTACACGAACAACAGGATTTTCACAAGCATAATACAAAGACATGTAGTAGGTTAATGGTCAAAATGGTTTAGCACTTAGGGAGCAAATTTAGATCACAACATCAGAATGTATGATGCACCACTGACGTTTCAGAGTGAGTTGTTATTTGGTCAGGGAAAGCCAGAATTTATGAGTTATCACTAAAGATTCAGGGACAGTTGTTATCTCATCAGGGAAAACCAGACATGGGTGAGTTCAAGGCACTGGTAGGGATTTCAAGCAAGTTTACAAGTCACAGTAATTTATAATAAAGCAGAAATCAACTTTTCATGCCTTTATGATGAGATTACTCCAAGTCCTAAAAGGAAATTAGGCTGGATTTTTTACTTGCTATGGCCATAGCTTTTAAAATATGTGTTGCATACTTTAACAAGTATGATAATTAAATTGTTAATATTAATTACTACTAATTTTTTAAAAGACTGAATAAAATAGGATATTAGATATTTGTTATTAAATGCATAAAAATTTTGATTAATATATTGATAATATAAACATGGAAAATATTGACAATGATAAAAAGACATTTTATATAAGGGATTCAATATTATAAGTCCTTCATGTTCAGTGTGTCAGTGCTTCAATAATTTTTTTCATTTTTTTAGGTCACTTGAATTACACTTCTGCAAATGTTTGTTAGGTATAGAAATTTAAGATTTTCTATTTTGTAAAGTAGAAAAATGGCAGATTTGAGCTCCTGTCTGGATTTTAAAACTTATAAGCCATGTAGGGCATCTTAGCACTTTTTTTTCATATTTGCACACAGTCCAATTCTAGAGAAGAATGAGTTGGAGACATAGTCTACTCTTCTGAGCAAAATAGAAATTGCCTTAGAATATTTCTAAAGCTTTTAACTTTTCTAACATTTCAGAATTTTTGGTGATTTAAAAAATATATTTATTTTAAGAAATGAATTGTTTGAAATTAATTATTTATCTTTTCTGCATTATTTTTCATTTTCATCGATTTTTTTTAGAAGAACTAACAGAACAGAATTCCAAAAGTTTTCCATGTAAATTTAAAAGTATGTTTCTAATAATCAAGATAGAAAGCAGAAGCAAAACATTATCTAGTTTGGTGGTTCTGCCTCAAAATAGATAGTTACTTATTTATTTCTGCTATTATTCACTAGGTTCCTAAGGTTGCAGAAATCACCAACCAACACAGAGAAAAGTCTTTTTAGTTTTTTTCTCACAACCAATTCAAGCTAAAATATATTAGTATCACAGTAGTTTCATACCAAAATGTGTTTCTAAATAATAAAAATATGTATACATAAACATATAAATAAATATAAAATAAAATATTATATTAGATAATTTTTTTTCCTAAATAATCATTTTGTACATATTTCCCTTTAGACACAGTTCTGGGAACAAAGTGTCACAAATAAGACATAAATCCTACATTGCTACACAGAGTAATTAAAGCACATACTAAGAGCTTGGTATAAAACTTGCCATAGAGACATAAATAACTAGAGAACATTTTAGATAATTATACCTAAGTGCTAAGCAGCAAATTCATAGTCTTTAAGTATATGAAGAGACAAGTTATCATAGCAAATTGTATAACTCAGTTGCTGCTAATATAGAGAGATAGAGATATTTATTAAGAGATGGTTTTATGCAGATTTTTGGTTTAAAAAGGGAAAGATCAGATAATGTAGGTGATTTAAACATGAGCAATAATATTTTTCTGCATTCAGTACCTTTTTTGCAGATATATTAATTATAATTAATTCTAACCAGTAAAATGCAGAAATAGTGTAAAGATTATTCACTAGGAGTAAAATTACTTAAAAAAAGAACCAAAACTTCCATTTCTGTCCAAATGTTTATTCCTGACAAAAAGACTGCTTTTTTGAACCATTTTGTAGATAAGATTTTTTGTAATAAATATTTTGGTGATGTTTTCACATATCATTTAATATATTTATGCTTCACATTTTCTCTTTTGTCCTATTTTACTACCTATATACTGAAAGTAAAAATTTCTAAATCCTAAACTTCCTTGATATTTGAGATATCTTTTAATTTTTAAGCTTATATCATTTCTATAATGAATACTGTGCTTTCAGTAAAAGAATGACTATTTGTATGCACCTGGCTCATTTACAGGAGTTTTGTTGTGTTCTTTGGTTTTATTTACAGTGAAGTTTAAAAAAAAAAGGTTAATGTTAAACCAAAACACAAAGAAAAGACCACCAACTCAAATTTTAAATCAAATTAAATCAAGATTGTATTGTGTGCTCAAAAGCTGACCAGGACTGTCTCTTACAATATTCTTTGCTAGAGATCATCCCCCTAATCTTCAGAAAAAGTTTTTACAGCACAAAAAGTTACAAAGGAGGTGGGTGTCTAAGCTACGTACAGGTAGCAAGATTTTGACAATCATAGTACAAAGGCAAATAGCAGGTTAAGGATCTATATGGCTAACATTTCAAGGTAGAAAATAAATTCAGCTCCAGACATTAGAATTTATGAGCTGCCACTGAGATTTAGAGAGAATTGTTATTTGGTCATTGGGAGCCAGAATTTATGAGGCACCAGTAAGGTTTTAGAGAGGTTTGTTATCTGGTAAGGGATAGCCAGGTGAATTCAAAACACAGGTAGAAATTGCAAGCAAGTTTAAAATGTCAAAATATTGTCAGACCAAAGAGAAATTTTAGTTTTCTTGCACAAAACAGAAATAAACTTTTTACCTCTAAAAGCTCTATGAGAAGATTTTTTTTAATTTTCTCCTATCTAATGGCTTCTGGCATTCCTTTGTTTGTAACCATACATGCTTCTCTTCTGTTTTTATGGGGCTTCCAAAACAAAAAATATAGATAAGCCCTGCTGCGCCCCCTCCCCTGACTCAGGCAATGACAAGGCCCTACTGAGGTAGATGGCACAGGCATCCATCCTCTGGAGGAGTGCAATATGTTTTCTGGGAATGGGATGATTTGTTTTTGTATTCCTTTAATAAGTATAGTTGCAACTTCTCATATGACCATTAAGTATGAAGGAAAAAACATCACTTTCCCAATTAATGCAACTACTTCTAAAGAATGGATCTGTTTGCTCTAAATACAATGATTCAGCTGTGGAGTGTAAATTGTTAATGTCTAAAAAAAAAAAAAAAACAACAAAAAAAAAAAACTCCCTGTAGTCCTGTCAAGGAAGTTTTTGAGAAATTAAATTAAAATCTAGAGAAGAAAAATTCATGTTAAGAAGACAAAATAGTGCTTAGTATTGGGCAACTTGTTCTTGTTCCTGTGCACAATGGTTTGTGTTCTTACTCTTGTTTGATTAAAATTAATAACAAGTCAACCACTTGCCATAACCATGGCACCGGTTCCAGTCAGTAAGTCAAGAAAGAATAGTCAAGGTATAGGCCAATATTTTGGGACATTTCTAATTATTATTAAAAGTTAATAAAGCAGAAACAGCTCAAAACAAAACTCGAGCTGAAAGTACAAATGCTTGCTTATGCATAAGCCAAGATACATTCTTCTATTCTAATTGTAGCTATGTAATATTTTGTTTCTTTGAATAATGATTCCTGTTTTGTAACCACAAAGTACTGTGAGCCTGCCAAAATGAAAAGTATATATGATCAACTTCACAAGTAAAGATTGTGATCAACACCTTCACTTTGGTGTCTGTGTTGTTTCTCCACCCCCCTTTTGCCGACTCACCATTTATTCTTCTCCTCAGACCCCCTGTTGAAGCTGGTCTCCGACATCTGTTGCCCCCCAAACAGGGACGATCGGTAATTCATAAGTCTGATGCATTCATTTTATTGAGAAGTTTTCAGGTGAGGATAGGATTCTTACCTAGGGTACTGCAGACCCCTTAGCGAGGTGCTAAGTAAGAGAAAGGTAAGTAATCAGAGAACTTATTTTGAGAAGTCATGGGCCATAAAGAGTCTAAAGAAAGAGGACTATTTATTGATATAGCTAAGCATATACTCCAAAAACGGGGCATTTCAGTTTCTTCTAAGCAGTTAAGACATTTTTTTCATTTTATTAAAGAATGCTCTCCTTGGTTCCCTGAGGAAGGAACCTTAAATTTAGAAACATGGAAAAAACTAGGTAAAAAGATGAAGGTTTATTATGATCATCATGGGCCAGAAAAGATTCCTGTTGATGCTTTTGCATTATGGAATGTTTTTTAAAGATGCTTTGGATCCGACCCATGAGGCAGTTTGTTTGGCTCGTCAAGTGACTGAGTCTGAACAAACCCCCTTAATTGGGGCTGCTACTACATCTAGATTTTATAAAACTACATCCCCTCAACAGTCTCAATCTGATGACGAACAAGGGGATAAAGAGGAGGACGAACAACTTTCTCCTCAAGATCAGGAGGACTTAGAGGAGGCTACAGCTCCATATCATATCTCTGATTGGCCACCCAATTTGTTAGTTTCTGTGTCTCCAGAGCCTCTTTAGTGCTTTAAATAAAACTATGGAAACTATGGGAGCCTTACAACTGGGTCTCCCATCTCCTACTGCTATACCTAAAGATCATAACATAGTGGTGATAGACTTATAAGATTGCTTCCTTACAGTTCCTTTATCCAAACAGGATTGTAAAGGTTTTGCTTTCAGTCTGCCTTCCCCAAATTTACAAAGACCTTATCAAAAATTTCAATGGAAAATTTTGCCTCAGGGAATGAAAAATAGCCCCACATTATGTCAAAAATTTGTCTCCACAAGAAATAAGTTTCCATCTGGATATATAATTCATTATATGGATGATATTTTATTAGCTCATGCTGATTATTTGATACTGCAACAAATACTTAATTTTATGATTACAAGTTTACAAGACTGGGGATTAAAAATTACTCCTGATAAAATTCAAACTCAGGCTCCTTTTTCTTACTTAGGAAGATTAATTAATTTCAACAATATAACTTCTCAAAAAATACAGATTAGGGTTGATTCCTTACGTACTTTAAATGATTTTCAAAAACTTCTTGGGGATATTAATTGGATTAGGCCTTACTTAAAATTAACCACTGCTGACCTTAACCCTTTATTTGAAATTTTACAGGGAGATTCAAATCCAAATTCACCTAGAAAATTATCTCCTGAGGGAAAGAAGGCTTTATTTAAGGTGGAGAAGGCTATTTCAGATCATTATTTACAACAAATAGACTATAATAAGCCCTGGATGTTAATAATCTTACAGACTTCACACACTCCTACTGGATGTCTATGGCAGGATGATCCTTTAGAATGGATTCATTTGCCTTCTACTCCAAAAAAATTAATATTTCATATTCCACCCAGGTGTCATCATTAATTTGTAAAGGTAGACTTCGAAGTAGAGAGCTCTTTGGACAAGATCCATCCTCCATTATTATTCCATATAAAAAGGAACAATTATATTTCTTATTAAATATTAATGATGAATGGCCTATAGTATTACAGGGATTCTATGGAGAAAAATTGTTTCCCATTTGCCTAACCACTCATTACTACATTTTATGACTAAGATAAATACTATTTTTCCTAAAACCTGTTATCATGTGCCCCTTGATCAGGCTTCTCTAATTTTTACAGATGGATCCTCTAATGGAATAGCTGTTACTGTTATAGATGACCAAGAGCCAATAGTCCAACAAACAACTGAAACCTCTGCTCAAAGGATGAAATTAATTGCTATTATAACTACTTTTGAAAAGGTTACACAGCCTTTTAATCTTTTTTTTACAGAGAGAGTGAGAGAGAGAGAGAGAGAGAGAGAGAGAGAGAGAGAGAGAGAGAGAGAGAGAGAATTTTTAATATATATTTTTTTAGTTCTCGGCGGACACAACATCTTTGTTGGTATGTGGTGCTGAGGGTCAAATCCGGGCCGCACGCATGCCAGGCAAGCACTCTACCGCTTGAGCCACATCCCCAGCCCCCCCTTTTAATCTTTATACTTATTACCAATATATGGTTAATCTCTTTCCAGCCATAGAAACATCTTCTTTGTCCTTTCATTCATCAATTGTTAATAAATTACAAAAGTTACAAAAATTAATATTACAGAGATCTTATAAATTTTTTATTGGACATATTAGAGGACATTCTAACTTACCTGGACCTTTAGTGACAGGAAATGCTAAAGCTGATTTATTAACTAGGACTTTTTATAACGTATTGAACAAGCTACTAAAGATCATCTATTACATCATCAAAATTCTGCTGCTCTTAGAGCACAGTTTCATATAATAGGGGTAGGGATGTGGCTCAGTGATAGAGTGCCCCTGACTTCAATCCCTGGTCTCCCACCCCCCCAAAATGGGGCTGAGTAAATAGCTCAGCTTGTAGAGTGCTTGCCTTCTAAGCATGAGGCCCTGTGGTCAATCCCCAGTACAGAGAGAGAGAGAGAGAGAGAGAGAGAGAGAGAGAGAGAGATTGAAATTGCATGTAATTTAAATTCAAGTTAGTCCCACTTTTATTTTTTCCTGCCACACCAGAAGAAAAGAGTTTCCTGAAATGTTTGGAATGTTTCTGTGAGTTATTTATTTATTTATTTTTATTTACTTATTTTTATGTGGTGCTGAGATGGAACCCAGGACCTTGCACATGCTAGGTGGGTGCTTTATCACTGAGCCACAACCCCAGATTGTCTGACAATAAATAAATAAAAAACAAACAAATTAATAAATACATAAACCCTCAATTGATGACCCATTACAGTTTTTAAAAATCCTTAATTGGGACACATAAACCTCATTTAGGAGAGATTCATTCTTTTTAATGTCACCTAATTTTATTCTGCTTTCTTCCCATGAGAAAAATCTCAGAATGATAAATTAAAATCTTTTAAAAATGCTCTCCAGTTCTTGAAGAAAAACATTATAAATGATGCATACCTTTGAAATAAAACATGGGAAAATAATGATCAATAATGCTGAAAGTGGAGTTTTGAGATGAACCAAAATTTCTCAGTTTGCCAATTGAATCTGGGTGCTTGTCTCATAAATTTTGAACAAAAAAAATCTATTTAAGCAAGAAGAAATAGAACATCCACCATGTGGTATGAGGAAAGATACCAGAAAAAAAACCTCATATTTGTGTACCATCTTAGAAGTTTACAGATAGTTTTGGGCAGAACATGGAGCATAATGCATTTAGAATAGGCTTTGGAAAAGGAATCCTGACTACCATCTGGGTTCACTTTCATTCTTTCTGTGAACCATCCTTTTTCTTCAAATTCAATCAGGAATATCCCCTAGGACAAAGAACTTTGCTGAAGGCTTCAACGCCTTTTACATTTGAAATACGCCTTAATGGTGCTCATTAACATCTTTCAGTTAGCCACCAGGTGTGTTTGAGTGAGGCCCATTATCCACCTTACATGGTCATTATACTATCTATTCTATTTTATACTTATTCCCCGTGAAAAGAGAACCCTCGATTTGCATATGTGGACAGAGAGCTAGAAAACTAGGGGTTTATTCTGAGACCTATGGAGAGCTAAACTGAAGTTCTGGATTTCAGATTTTTGTTTTGGATTTGAGATACTGCTTTTGATACATTTAAAAATCCCAGGACTCATGAAGAGAATAAGTTAAAAGCCAGCATCTTCAAATTTGTGAGGCCCTAAGAAATTCAAAGGGACCCTGTCTCTAAATAAATAAAAATATTTTAAAAAGGGGTGGGAATGTGAATCAGTGGATGAACACCTCTGGGTTGAATTTCTGGTACCAAAAAAAAAAAAAAAAAAACCAACAACACACACATACACACACACAAAATAATAATAATAAATAAACAAACAAACAAACAAACAAACCCTCATGAGTAACAAGCCCTAAAATTAAGAGCTTCTCTCATGCATGAATACAATAAATGGATTTGAAGTTCTCTCTTGATAATTATCTCAGTCTTCACCAAGCAATCTGGAGACATGCTGGACTCATAGCACATGGAATCCCACAAAGGGCTTTAGAAAGAAGCTGAAAACACCATACAATTATGGAACAAAATGCCCAGGTTTTCAACTGCTGAGCTCAGCCTCTCTAGACTAGTCAGAGGGAGGTGAAGGCTAAGCTACCACAGAGAGACCCTCTTGCCACAGACTCTAGAGAGAACCAGGAGGAGTCCCTAGCCATGACTGCCAGTTTCCACCATTGCCACTCCTGTCAGCTTTAAGCCACCTTCCTAAGCAGTCTCAATATAACAAGGCACACTTACCATTTCCTGGCTCTCAAGGTTCTCAGCGTTCTCCCTGTGGTTTGTTTTCAGATTCTGCACAGCACAGACACCTGGGCTCCAGATCCAGGACAGAAGCCTACAAAAAAGATTGAAAAAATGGCGGGTTCCAGACACCAAGGGAACAGAAGATTGTGGAAGTCCTCCCCCTCATCACTGGCTGCCTGAGGATTGGACAGTTCTCAACTAAGTGTCTGACTGGTCAAGGCTTCAGGCACTGCCTCCAACCTGAGCCAAGTGGGCACAGAATCAAAGTCTAAATGACAGGTTGCTCCATTGTCTTTGTTAACCGACTACAGATCAGGGCTGAGAATATAGCTTAGTCAGTAGAGTGCTTGTTTTGCTGATATAAGGCCATGGATTCAATCCCCTGCGCTACACACACACACTCTCCCCCCCCCAAAAAAAAGATTAAGTAAAGGACTTTGGGGACTAGAGTTTTGAATCATTGGTAGAGAACTTTCCTAGCATGCATGAGGTACTGGGTTGAATACGAAGCACCGCATTAAAAAGCCACCCAAGAGGGGGATGTGGCTCAAGCAGTAGCACACTCTCTGGCATGTGGGCGGCCCAGGTTTGATCCTCAGCACCACATACAAACAAAGAAGTTGTGTCCGCCAAAAACTAAAAATAAATATTAAAAAAAGCCAACGAACAAACTACTAATTATACTGTGTCCATCTACAACAAAAAGTATTCAAGAAAAAAAAGACTGTGTATTGGACTTGTACACCCTCACTGCAGAACTCATACACACTTTTTATAAATAATATATACATATATGTCTTCAGACAATGTATAAATTTCTCCTGGGATGTCTTTTCAAGTAACTTATATTACAGGTATGCTTCACAACCTGAAATCCTCTTCACTTCACTTCTTCTTCTTCTTCTTCTTCTTCTTCTTCTTCTTCTTATTATTATTATTATTATTATTATTATTGACCTGTTAATTGCATTAAATGCCTCTGTATGGGGTTCTTTTAAGGCAAAGTTTTCTTTCAATAATAGGACCTAGCCCAGAGAGAAATGTATTGACACTTACAACTGTTTATAAAGTTATAGCAATTTGTGAATAAATATGTATATATATTTTTTATGAAAATAATATCACAATTACTTTTATATATATTTTTTAAAATTTTTCTATTCTTTGTCTCATAAAAACAACAGTTTGAACTTTACGCTCTTTAGCAATGTTCTTATATCCCTTCCCCCAAAAAAGTGACTCACAAATATAATTCAAATTATTGAGACTCATAAATTTTTGATCTTTTATTTTAACTAGTGAAGTCTAAAGATTTTCTTTTTATTTTCACCTTTAAATGAAGTACACTTTTATAGCTTTCTTGTTGTTTAATTGACCTTTAATATTATGCAATTTTTACCCTCATTCTGATCATTTGGACTATTGATATTTTCATGGAGGGGATCTCAAAGTGGTCATGCACAAGATAGGAATGGATATAGTATGATAAGATTGGTGATTGCTGAGTATGTAGATTTTGCTATACAAAATAAGTATTGGTGGATGATATGGGGGTAGGGAGAAAAAGAGCAATGAAAAAAAGAAGAAAAACTTGAACAGTAGAGGGGTTCACATGCCACAAGTCTACAATGATAGCGTGAATATAGAGGGTAGTGTTCTTGGAAGCAGCAATAAAATTTGAGGGAAAGAAAATGGTAATTTTTTGCACAGTTCCCAAGTGAGAGAGCCAGGTGAATGGGTTCTGTGTTCAACTCTTCCCACCTAGGAGTGGAATTTATAGTTCATAGGATATGTCTCAGTAAGTAGTAAAACACCATTTCTATGTACCTTTAAACTTTTTTATGGCTACAAGCTGACTTTGACAATTCCAGTCACATTACATCTTTGCACTTATTAGCTATTAATTAATTAATTCATTCATTCATTACATTATTTATTTGTTTTTTATTAATTCACCTTTTCTTTAGTTGTCATTGTTTTTACATTAATGGTGATGTAAAAAAGCTAAAATCTAAAAGCTGTGTCAAAACTCCTCTTTTTTCTTATATACACTTTAATAAAGGATTTCTCTCTCACTTTTATATTTTGGAGAGTAGACTAACTTCCCAAGCAGTAGTTAATAACCTAGATGAGTTTTCCAACTAGCTCACTATTACTTTTAAATTATTTACATCCTTGACCTTGACACTAACAGTGTCACTGATTACTCTTTTAAATTTTTGCAAGATCTCTCTCTCTCTCTCTCTCTCTCTCTCTCTCTCTCTCTCTCTCATATGACAAATTGAAATCAGATATGCTTTTTTTTACTAAGAAACACTCTCAGCCTTTAATAAAATATTCTACAAAGAAAAAGGGTTTCGCTGATTTTTTTAGAGCCTCACTAAGTTCCTGAGGCTGGGTGACTTTAATCTAATGTTATAGAAGTATGCATTATATATATATATATATATATATATGAGGGAGAGGGTAGTGTTTATTTGACTCTTTCTCTTTGGGACTGTGCCACAGTTACCTTCTTCTTTCACTTCTACCTTATTTCTGCCTCCAAAGAGCTACCCTTTTCCCTCATACTATCATTGATCCACCATTAGACTTTTTAAATATGAACTCTTGAGCTGGTCATTCTTTCCCTCTTTTCTTCACAGCACTTTTTTCTCTACCTGTACCTATTCCACCATTACTTATTCATGAATACTCACTACTACATACTCAGTATCCACCAATGTCACATCCTGATCCATCTCTGTTCTGCTTTTTCCATGGATCATTTTTAGATACCCTCCACCCATATTACAATAGTTCAGAGTAAGGTCAGGTAATGGTGTTATATATGAAGGTTTTTAAATGTCATTTACATAACAATAAGCCTATTAAAATTGGGATGTATTTTGTCTTAGGTTAAAAAAGAAAATTTACAGACTGCACTGTTATACTCAATTGTTTAAAATTCATTAATCTCAATAATTTGGAAGAAGTAATTATATAAAAAGGAGAATAAAGAAAAGAACATAATACATATAATTGACAATTGATGAAGTAAAAATTGCTGTTATTTCATCATGAAAACTGTATATATATATGAAATACTCCTCACCAAGCAGCTTAGACCTGTGGAAATTATTGTATGTGTGTACAATGACAGCGTACAAGTATGTGATAGCATAAGACTAGAGCTATACTTGTCAATACAGTAGAAATATTTGGCCTAGGAGGAAAGACAAGGTGATTCAGAAAAATAAAAATAATAAAGTTTGAGAAAAAAATGGTTTCTGGAGCCCAGAAAGATTTTTGGTTTAATTAGAGTACAAAATACCACATAAGTATTATACTGAAGTTACATCTGTTAAATACATCACATGTATAATGGATTTCAAGGAAATATGTGGAACTTATCACAAACTAAATCAAAATTTACAAAAGCACATAAAATAGCATGTGTGTAAATAAAACTAATCATTATAAAGACAACTATTTTAACTCAATTTAATATATAATATTTTCCTATCAAAATTTTAGCATGTTTTTCTTTGAATACAAGAAAAAAGCTGGACCTGTTGGTGCACAATTGTAATCCCAGTACCTTGGTAGGTGTATTGTGAGCTCAAAGCCAGCATCAGCAAAAGTGAGGCCCTAAGTAACTCAGTGAGATACCGTGTCTAAATGTCATACAAAATATGTTTGGGGATGTGGCTCAATTCCTCTGAGTTTAATTCAAAGTACCAAATAAAAGAAAAAAAAAGAAAGGACCAAAAAACTTATCTTAGAAATAAAATATATGTAAAATACCCCAAAACCTTTAATAAAAAAACAAATAATATACTTATTGTTATGAGACACAATTAATGTATATTATAAAACTATATTGCAATAATACAGACCAATATATTATAATATAAATCAAATCTGAAATCATATGTAGATCAATAGTATTGTTAAGAGCAATAGAAAGGCATATGTAAAACCGACCATATGAAAAATAACATTAGAAGTGAATGAATGAATCTATCCAACATAAAGTTAGAGTTGGGACACAGAGGCAAAGTTCACTGTTAGAGTGTGTGTGCAGAATGTACAAAATAGTTCCAAACTTAGCAACACTATAAAAAACAAATATTAAGAGGGAATAATGTTGAAAATAAAGCAGAATATTAAATGAGACACTCTCCCTCCATCTATAGATAAATTTAAGGAAAAAACTACTGTGAGTATCTCTGGCAAAATCATGAATGAGTAGAGAGATTTAGATACACTGGATATTACTCCAGTCTTAAGAAATGTACCATATTTGGGACAAAATTCCCAATTACCATCATCACCTCTAGTGAACAGAAATGTGAGAGAGGGGTTGAGGATGTTGCTCAGTTTTTAGAGTGCTTGCCTTGTATGCACAAGGTCCTGGGTTCAATCTCTAGCATCACAAAAAAAATTTTTTAAAAAGAAGGAAATATGAAAGAAATGATACAAAAAATGGTGATATCTGAGAGCCATAAAATTTTTTACAAGTGCTTCATCAGCTGTGACCAAGACACAAAAATACCCAAATATCAAAGCTGTCAATTTATCTCAAAAAAATCTGCCAGCATATTTTCCCAATTGCTGTTGCTGACAGATGAAGTTCACTCTAGCTTGTATTATAGGTGAAATAGGGAGGAATCCAGTAAACTACTCTTAGCTTGAGAGAGATTTTAGCACTTTCTGAATCCTGCCCCAACCCTGATACACTACTAATAAGGCCAGAACTACCAATTCCTCCTAGAAAATTTTTTTAGTTTTTTTTTGTGGGTGTGTGAATGTGTGTATTGAATGTTTCACATTTAACATAATTTTGTTTATGTTACTATGTCCCTGATACACTAGTAATAATGCCAGAACTACCAATTGCTCCTAGAAAGATTTTTGTGTGTGTATGTGTGGATATGTGTGTCGATGCGTGAACTGAATATCTCAACTTTAACATATTTTATTTACCTTACTATGTCCTGAAGTTTCAAACTCTAGAACAAAAGGTGATTGAGCTTATGTCAATATCTGTAGATTTTAAACAAATGAATTTACATTCTTTTCCCAGCATTTTTATGAACTATGATACCAAACAGTTGTTCAGAAAGGAGCTTAATAAACAATGATTCCTGGGCTGGGGATGTAGCTCAAGCGGTAGCATGCTCGCCTGGCAGGCGTGCGGCCAGGGTTCGATCCTCAGCACCACACAAACAATGATGTTGTGTCCACGGAGAAATGGAAAATAAATATTAAAAAATTCTCTCTCTCTCTCTCTCTCTCTCTCTCTCTCTCTCTCTCTCTTTCTTAAAAAAAAAACAACAATGATCCCTGTTTATTCCAACAAATCTGTACAGAATAGTCCTACATTGGCTACTTCATATAAACTTTCCTCAGGGATAAAATGCATAAGTCAAAGAGATTTTCTGTAGCCTGGGCAGTGTTGTTGAAAAAGTCATTATAGTAATCTGAAAGAGCTAGGTGTGGTGGCCAATATACTAGAGGCTGGAGAGGCAAGTCAGGAGGATTGTGATTTGAAAGATAGCCTTAACAACATAGAAAGGCTATAAGCAACTTATTGAGAGATTAGTGATATATCACCTGTCTCAAAAAAAAAAAAAAAGGACTGGAAACATAACTCAGTGGTAAGCATCCACGGAGTTCAATTCATAGCACCAAACCACACCAAACTAAACAAATATCTGAAAGATAGTAGGGACTTCAGAGTATAGGTGTATATGCATAGATAAAAATTTTGGTTACAATATAAAGTTAATATAGATACTTTTGAAAAAAATTTCATGGTTCTTTTTTTAAAGAGAAAGCAAGAGAGAGAGGGGGTGGAGAGAGAGAGAGAGAATTTTAATATTTATTTATTCATTTTAGTTTTCGGCAGACACAACATCTTTTTTTGTACATGGTGCTGAGGATAAAACACAGTGCCACATGAATACCAGGCACACTACCACTTGAGCCACATTCCCAGCCCCTATCATGGTTCTTAAGAGCTCAAAATAAAAATGCCATATAATCCACTAATAATAATTTTTTTGAAGCAGGGTATCATTGTGAATGTCTGTACTCTCAGTGGCTTGGGAGGATGAAACAGGAGGAACTTGGCAATGGCTTAAGTGACTCAATGATATCCTGTCTTATTAAAAAAATAGGGATGTAACACAGTGGTAAAGTGCCTAAATAAGTACAAATAAATAACAATAACAATTCTTGGTTTAAAAAAATGCCCTATAACCCAGTAATTATAATTCTGGTTAAATATCTAAAGAAATTGGAAAACTTTTGTTAAAGATATTACTTCACTTCCATTTTTATTGTAGGTTTATTCACAGTATCTAACAAAAGGAATCAAATGAACTGCCTTTTAGATGCAAGGTATTGATGAAAAGGTTTCTTCCAGCTGCAGATCATCCATCTGCTTGCCTTAAAGGCTGCATACTTATAATTCAAACTGCTCCCTAAAAGGCAAGACTCAGATATGGATTCTTCTGAGTACTCCAAGAAATTTTGGTACCTCTGGACAAATTCTGTAAGACTTTTCCAAAACTAAGGAATAGGTAAATTTTGGAGTTTGAAATGTGGACAACATACAGTAAATTCCTCAAGGGGGAATCTTAATTTAGACACTGTGATAAGGTGTCTGGTCTGGGGAAGAAAGAGGAAGTAAAATCAGAGTTTGAGATAAAACTAGACTTTACTTCAGTGATTTATAGGTTATTGATTTAATCCAAACAAATATTGGAAAAGGGTTAAAGCTACTAATTAAAATTTATGTAAAACAGGTATTTAAAAAGTTTCAGGAAAGAGCTGAATCTGTGGCTCAGTTGTACAGTGTTTGCCTAGCATATATGAGGCAATAAGCTTAATTCTCAGCGCCCCATATAAATAAATTAAATATAAATAAATATTTAAAAAAATACCAGGTAAGGATTTAAGGTCATTGCTCAGTAGTAGAATTCTTGGCTAGTATGCATGAGGCACTCTGTTTGATACTGGACCCACATTAATAACAATAATAATAATAATAAAGATATTTTGTTTATCCACAACTAAGAAAAAATATTTTAAAAAAGTAAAACAGTGCTATGGCCTGTAACATTCTAATTATCTGTGTTCTAATTAAGCCCTTGCAATTGAACTTTCTTGTTATTTAAATCAAAGTCCAGTTCCACATTTATTTCCTGCGGCACCAGGACAAAGCAGTTTGCTTGAATATTAGGAATGCTTCTAAATGTCACTTTAATAAAGTTGTTTTACATATTTAAAAACTCAGTTAAAAGCAAACTTGGTGGCAGAGGCCATAACCCCTGTGGCACAGAAGAATTATACATGGGTATCATGAGTTCAAAGCTACCATCAGAAAAAGCAAGGCACAAAGCAACTAAGTGAGACCCTCTCTCTAAATAAATACAAAAAAGGACTGGGGATGTATCTCAGTGCCTCTGAGTTAAATACCTGGTACAAAAAAAGAAGAAAAAAGAAAAAATTCAATTGGGGACAAATATATTAAAGAAAGAAACAAACAAAAAAAAAACACCTAAATTTTGGACAAATTAACTACACTATGGGCTGGGGATGTGGCTCAAGTGGTAGCGCGCTTTCCTGGCATGCGTGCTGCCCGGGTTCGATCCTCAGCACAACATACAAACAAAGATGTTGTGTCTGTCGAGAACTGAAAAATAAATATTAAAAAAAAAAACTACACTATTGTGAGGATGGCTTTAGGCCTGGCCTAAAAAAACTCCATATTAAAAACTTCATTTTGAAACATGCAGCCTCACCAGGCAAGCCTAAAGAAGCCTGCAGTATTGCCCTCAGACATAAACAAATCACTTCCCCTCACCTTGATAAACAGAGTGAGGCCTCTGGCAGGTTGTCCTCACCTAATAAGAGGAAAGGGTGAGAAGACCAAGGTGCAGACCACCAGACCAGATGTTTCTAGCCCTAGAGTAAATGATGTCATGGAAAAATCTGGTGGTAACTAACAAGGATTGAAAAAAGGGTAAAAAAGCTGCAAAATTCAGTATAAACAGTAGAGCAAATGAACAGATGTTCAGCCAGCTCAATAAAAAATGCACTTGAGCTGGGGAGGCTGATGAGGACTTGGAATGACATCTCATCACTTCTCATCATTTGTATTATCCTCACCACTCTTAAACTCTACAGCCACACCTTAGTGAGAGGGGGGAAGGTAAAAGATTATGTGATGCTCTTCTCATGTGATGAAAACTTAATTTCAGTGCGGAGAAACCCAATGGGGAAAATAAAACCAAGAGGCAAGATCTCCAACACACCCAAAATATATACTTTCATGACTAAAAATTTTATCAAAATTACTTTAAAATATCATTTAACTTTTGTGCTCTCTGGTCTTATGAGAAAGAAAATTTTATTTTAAACTTCTAAGCAATGTCCTAAGGCATTAATATTTTCCCGGAGAGAAAAACAATATAATGTATTAGTATAATTTAAAAATTTCTAGTATTCATAATAAAAATTAAGAAGGACAGCTTAAATCAATTTAATAACTTAAACTACTATATCTAAAATATTATTATTTTTGAAAATATAAACTGACAAATAAATAAATGTATTTTTCAAGCTTCATCCTAAAATTCTTTCTTGACCTCTCAGGGATATCTATGTTCACCACAGCTACATTCCATGTTTGAGATCTATAAATACCTTGACCTCAGCAAGATAAAAAAATGGACAACTCAGTTCTCTGTCATAGGTTATGGAATAAACATACCAAACAACATTCTCTCAGGGCCAAAGAACAGGAGAGACTCTGCACTTTGAGAGATAAGCCATCTACAACTCAGAAGTGTACAAAAGTGGAAACTGTTTCTCACAGGATTCTGAGCACAGATCCATTTTTATTTTAGATATCATACTTTAACCAAAAGAGATTGGTATCACTGGAGAGAAGACTCTAGGTCATCAGATCATCAGTAACCCAGAAACTAGAGTCTAAACATTTAAAAAAAAATATTTTGCAGTTTTGTCTTTAGCCTAATGTAGAGTTGTGATTTCATTTTTCTTCTTTAGTATGGGCTACTCTGAGAATATCATCAAACATTAAAGGGATAGAAGTCTACACATATTTCCATATAATTCAATAAAGCCTGTCAAGAGATTAGAGTTCAAATTTAAATTACTAAAATTTAACCAGTACCTATAAGGCACAATATATTTTTCACATAACTTCTGTTCCACATGTGATGGAATCCTGGCATTCAGCCCATGTTTAGTGAATTAGATATCTATCACTGAATAAGAAGAAACCATATAAAATTATTGTCTCAAGTGTGGGCTTATCATCAATTAAGCCTGGGTTTATATGGGATCTATTTACTGCGTTAGGTAATAGTTGGTAAGGTTACTAAACTTCAGAGGGAGATATGGTTGCAAAAAAAGCACCCTTTTTCTCAGTATCAAATAAATTAACATAGGCTCATTCTCATGGAGGTGACAGTGTGATGAAAGTAAAAACAAAGTATTCAAAGTGTTTCCTGACTAATACACTTTCAAAGTCACAGATTTACATAAGTCACTCATAAAAAAATAAGAGCTTAGATCCAAAATTTGGGAAATATACTCTGCACTTTGGCTACAAGAGGAGTAAACACACATTGTCAATTTTATGTGTACAGATAGGGCTAAAGAATTGCTCATATGTTGACACTCGGTATCATTCTGCTTTTTGTAATGGATGAGGTTTACATAGCTGTTCAGTGTGAAAAAAAATATTTGAAAGGTCTCCTGAATATTAAGCAACTTTACTGGAATTCAGGATCAATTCTCTGTGACCCCAAAGCCACAACTCACATCCTCTAGACTACATGAATTATAAATCTTTCATTATTGTTTTAGAAGTTAGATAGTGGCACAAAAAAGCAGAATATTTTTTTGTACCAAGGACTGGACTCAGAACACTTTATCACAAATCACATCTTCAGCCCATTTGTTTTTAAAGACAAGCCAAGTTCTCACTAAGATGCTTAGGCCTCACTGAGTTGCTGAGTCTAGCCTTGAACTTAAAATCCTTCTTCTAATCCTTTTTAGTCACTGAAATTATAGACATGCATTACAATATTGGCTCTTGTTTCCTGGTTTATGAATAGGCAAAATTGAAATGATAAGCAGAGAAGCAGCTGTTAAAATCACCTCTTTATTGATTCTGGCTTCATTCCTAAGGTTTAAATATTGAAACCCATATTTGAATGTATTCTGAAGGTAACATTATCTATTATAGTCAACAATCTGTTGATCTCCATTTTATCCAGAAAATTTTTAACTGCTTAAACCTTGATTTAATTTGAAAATGTTACTCAATATGTTTGAACTTCTGGTTTTTCTTCTGGAATTATTAGGATACTAGGTTCAAACCATACAGCCTATGGAAAATTATGGTGTGGTTATAGCTAAAGAGAAGACTATATGATAAATAAAATTTTAAACTCACAAGGATGATGTATTTTTTTTATTTTTATGTAACCTTGGTGAATAAGATACAGAGTAAACAACCAAACCTTAAATCTTACAAAGCAGGCTCTAACTCTAGTTAATAAAGAAAAATATCAAATACAAAAAGTTGTGTTGCAAAATCACATAGCACTTGGTTTGTTATCAGCAGCACAGGAATGGGTTTCTGCCATATAATAATATCAATATGACTTCAATACATATGATATCTTTAGATGCAGTCACACAGCAGTTGATCAATGATAAGTTGTAAGAATGATGAGCTTGTTTAGATACCATCTGGAGATGGCTTTTAGTGATCCTAGACAGGGGGATTGTGTTCTAGTCATATCACAATACAGCATATTTTTTGAGGCCTGAGGATGCAGAGTTCTTACCTCCTTGGTGACAGTTCATTGCAGAAGACTTCAGGTGTGTAGATTTTTTAATGATGAAACCTGTAAGAGTGGATCATTGGAAAGGCCAAACATGGCTATAGCTACTCTGTTGTTGATGCTTCCAAAAGGTTACTGTTATTATTATTATGATGATTATTATTAGTATTATTATCATTTATTTAAGTAATGAATACCTTAATTAAGTGTATACATTCATTGTCATAAACATTTTCTTCTGAGTATGTGTTCACTATGTAAAATATTGATCATGCACCTTTGTTTTCTGGCCTATGTATGAAAGGGCCTATGGAATGATGCAGGATTCTGAGGGCTGAATGCTCTGGGCTACCTGGGAGCTATTGTTACCTCTGCATAAGCATGACTACACCGTCAACTCTTCCTCACATCTTTCAATTGCTAGAGACCAAAATTTTACATCCTGGGTCTCAACACCCACAGAGCAACTCGCATAGTCTTTATTATATTTGCAGGTGAGAGATATCTCAGTCCTGATAGATTAATGGAGATTTTTAGGGGAATAGTGGCAACTATGGACACGAAGAAGCATACATCACTTTGTTGCCTCAGTCCAATTACAGTGAGCTCCTGTGGAGAGCTGTTACATAGTGGGATTTGTTCCTTGTAAACAGAAATAAGGATTCTGACTGCACTGTGTGCAAACATAAACCTTGGAAGTTGAACTATCAATGAACTGCTGAAGCCCAGGCCTCAGCCCCGGGCCAAAGAAAAAAGTGGCAGCAGTGGCATAGATGATTTGAAGAAGTAGTCAAATGAGTCACATGCAGCTGCTCTGGTAATGGGATGAATGGTTTCTATAGATCTGACAGCAAAAACTAATGCAAGTGTATGAGAGACTACCAGAATGAGAAATTGCAAAATAATCAAGAAGTATAGGAATCCAAAATGTATCCAGTAGAGTAAGATCTCTGTATTTTTAAAATACCCATCAACCTTCTCCATTGTGATGATTGAGTCTGGGGAAAAGAAGAAGGATAAAGGCCTTCAAGTCAAGTCAATGGATGATGCATAAAATGAAACGACAGTAGCCAATGGCCCCAGTGAACAACTGGCATGGTCATCCCAGGTATCCAAGTTTACTCCATTTTAACTGTTAAGCAGAACTGGTGGACTTAAAAAATAATTTACCCAGGTGGCAAGAGAGCAAGATTATTATTTTTTTTGTCTGTAAGAATTAGAGATAAACACCATTCTGTGTTGCACCTTAAGAATGGAGAGGTTAGCATTGCTCCTTACAGTAGAAGTTGTAAAATGCTCAATGCCATGAGGCATTTAAGGACAAAAAAAAGACCAAGTATGTTAGTACCTGGCCAGGCTTCCAGAGGGCTGTATTTTTAGCAAGTAACCAAGGTCTTAAACAATCATATTCAATCTATGTACTCAAGATCAAAAACATTTATTTGTGAACATACTCTTACCTCAGTAAAATGTTGTTGATATGCCTTCTTTGTCTGACCTGCATTAAAAAAGTTCTATTTAATAATTTGGGGGGCTGAGGGATAGAAGCTAGAGTTTGGTTATGGGCTATTGCTGCCTTCAAAAGTAGCATGCCTACCATCCCCAAAGTTCCTCACATCTTCATTCAACTGCTTGAGCCCCAAACCTTGCTTTTTTGATATAAGCCCCTGCACAACAGCCACAGATGTGAAATCATTTTTAATTTGAGACTATCACAAATCCTCTGCTTTATTCAAGGGGTATTGTGTTGTTTTGTAGACATACTCCCAGATAAAATTCATATAGTGGATATTTAGTATATTATTTTAGATTACACATATGGCCTTAATGTTATCTCACCCTCACTTTTTTAATGTAGTGTTTCATATTCTTCATTTACAAAACTTTTGTGATACAGATACAGTCCTTTTGTTGCAGTTTCCATAGCATCCTGCATTTTCATCATGACTAAAATGAAATATGCCTGTTTTCAAATTTCTCCTGATAAGAAATTTAAAAAATATTGCTTGTTCTTGATTTTTCAATTCAATTTTCAGCAATTTCCCAAGTTTATTTTAATTTCTTGCTATAAGCTTTAGACATTTTTCTTAAACCTATTATCCTCATTGAATAAAAAGTTTATCAGATGTGAAAATTTTGTTTTTCTTTTTTTCATTCTTTCTTTTCTTTTTTTTAAGGGGAGAGGAATGAATACTTAACCCAGGGTATTTCTACTAAACCCCTATATCATCAGGCTTTTTAAATTGTATTTTATTTTATTTTTAGTTTTCACACAAAGTCTTGCTTAGTTTCTTAGGGCCCTCTCATATTATTTAGGCTGAATTTGAAATTGTGATTCTTCTGCTTAAGTCTCCCAAATTATTAAGATTGCTGACATGAGCCACATATGTGTGTAACCCCCCTCCCCTTTTTGAATAAATGTCACTACTTAAAAATGTCACTACTTAAAAATAATGATGAATCATGGCTTATAAAGGAGGTAAGTTCTGCCTTTGCATCAGGCATATTTGATCTTGATATGTACTTAAAAATTGTGGGCACACAACACAGCATCTTTGTAAGATCCTGTTTCAAAATAAAGAAAAAGAAAAGAAAAAAATTGAGAATATAGCTCAGGATTATTAATTCTCTCAGTTTAACCACCAGCACTACACTCATATAAACACACACTCACACACACACACACACACACACACACACACACACACTGTACTTGTGGGATTTTGAAAATATTTTTTGACACTGAACAGCTGTATAAACCTCATCTATTACAAAAGGCAGAATTAGTGACATAATATCAATAGTCCTTTAGCCTTATCTGTGTACAGAAATTTGGTAATGTGATTTTACTCCTACTCTAGCCAAATGCAGAATGCATTCTACAAACTTTGGGTCAGGGCTCTTCTTTTTTTATGGCTTTTATAAAGTTGTGGCTATGAAAGAGTACTAGTCAATTATCTAGTTAGAAAATATTTTTAATGTTTTTGCTTTTTCTTTTAGAACACTATCTCCTCAGTGAGAACAAGCTCACCTTAATTTATTAAATTCTGAGATATCATGTGAAGAAGATTCAGGGTGCTTTTTTTTTTGGCAGCCAGATCACCCTCTGAAGTTCAGTAATCTTAACAGCTAAATATATGCAGCAAAAATATTGCAGATGAATGCAGTTCAATCCAAATGTGAACTAGTAAGTTTTAGAGTGACTTCTTATACATTTATAGACAACAATATACCCACTGGAGGAAAAATGTCAGGTTTTAATTATATATGGTACCGTGAATATCTGGAAAACAGCAGATATCTTATATAAAGTAGTTTAATTTCTTTTATTTAAGTTCATATCCCCAGACCTGATCCTTAGTCTTTTAACAATGAAAATGGACCACCTTGCATTTTGGACTTGATTCTGGGCCCACTTGGCTTAGGTTGGAGGCAGTGCCTGAAGACTTGTCCAATAGTCTCTTAGGTGCCATTCTTTTAATCATTTTGTAGGCTTTCTGTCATGGATCAGGAGCCCAAATTTCTGTGATAAGAAGAAGCTGAAAACAAATCACAGGGAGAACTCTGAAAACCCTGAAAGCAAGAAAATGATAAGTGTGCCTTGTTATATTGAGACTGGATAAGTAGGTTGTTTGAAGCTGGCAAGAGTGTCAATGGTGGAAAATGAAAATTGTGGCTAGGGACTTGTTGTGAGGGGGCAACAATTGTGATATATGCAGTACAGGAGAGAAATAAAGAATTTCTATGCACTTCTGCCCCTTTCAATGCTTTATTCATTCAATTACTCAACATAATTTCACTCTATAGTTTCTTAATCAAGAAAACAACAATTCTTAATGCTAGGTACTGCAATAGACATAGTCCATTTAAAGCTAACAATTATAAATTAATTCTAAGCCCTGCAAAGCACACGTGTTAATGACAGGATAATTATAGACATTCCCTCTGCATGCTAAGTTCAAAAGTCTCAAGCATTAGGCTTTATGTCCAGCATATGCACACTCACTCAGACCAGGGTGATCAGGACAAAAACCAAGGCGGAGCTTTCTTGGTGTGGATCAGATGACTGGTTGAGACATGGCTCTTGATATAGCTAAGGTTTAAGATGTTCTTGAATCAAACAGTGCTTCAGTTTAGTGGGGATACCCTTTTCTTACCCTGTTCCACCAATACTTATGTGATGAACACAGAAAAGTACATTTTACAGCCATAGATTGTATCTTGATATTCATTAACCAGCTTTAAAAAAAACAAAAACAACAACAACAACAACAAAAAAAAACCTTGTTTTAGATTACAGGGAGGATTAGTCAAGAGGATGTGGAAAGTTTTGTGGAAAAGTTCATAACAGTTAACCATAAAGAAACTGAAAGCAAATTTTACCTAGTGCTCCTGGGCTGGTAATGTCATTGTTATGTATAAAGAGCAGAATCCCAATGTAATATATTTAAGTGGATATATGGTTGTAAATACTCGCCATTTTAGCAGAATCTTTTATTTATTTTTTCTTGCAGAATCAAAACCATCCTTGACAGTTGCCCATACTTGTCAATACTGGCTCTTCACTGGTATCCTCAGAAAATCAATGGGCACAAGTTTGAAGGATAGGAAGGGGATTATATTAGAATTCCAGAGAAGTTATTGGATGTCTCAGATGCACAAATAATGGCTGGGAAAGATTCATGTAAATTAGTCCAGTTTACAGACTATAGCAGTCAGCAGTGGTTTATAACTGGTAACAATCTTCCTGCTTCCTGCTGACTGCAGATAACTATTATGAAAATGAAATATAGTTTAGTATGTGAAATTCATTCTTAACATTGATTCAAAAATGTCATTGAATTTTCTATTCCTTTTGTTATTACAGGTATTGTCTTTGAGTGTGAAAGATCAGAGTTCACAACTCCTGACTAACAACAATGAAGTCCTCTACAGGATTTATGCTGCTGAGCCTAGAATTGTTCCTCAGACATCTCTCTGTCTCCTTTGGAATCAGGCTACAGCAGGGTACTTATTAACAACTTTTGAAGATTAGAGTTTAGTCCTTCCACATACCAGCACCATTAAACCTATTTTTTTAATTGGATATAGAGGTGGCACTCAGTGACCTAACACCACAGAATAATCTCTACAATAAGACAGAGGAGCATAGGGAATGGTCTAGTATCGTTTAGATGGCAAGCTTAGCCAAGTGATTTAACTGTGTGTAGCACATTTATTTGTTTATTATTGATCCTTTTGTAGGTTGTGACATGAGCCCTGCTCAATTCAGATAACTTTTCTGAAGTCATCAGTTAGTTTGCTGGAAAGGAAGGAAATTCATTATTTGTCTTCCTTTCACCTGGGCTTGTGGTTCAGGAGCTGACACTCTATGTTTAGAGAGAACAGCAGGATTTATAATTCTAGTCCAAACATGTTGGATATATTTTAGGATTAAACCCAGGTATAGGAATGGGAAGAAAAGCAATTATTTCTTTTCTCTTGACCTAAGGTCACAAGTTTCTGAGTAGTTACTATCACTCAGATCTCAATCAATGGTGCAGGGCCAGGCAATGCTGGCCAAGAAGGTCTAGGATTGTGTATATTATTGAGTTTTAGCCACAAAAGCTAAAATTATAACTAAATTTAATGTCTTTGTTGGGCAACCAACTGTCTGATGAAACAGCAAAATTTTGGTTAGTCTCTTTCTTTTTCTGTGAAAAAGAAAACATTTTGAAGTGAAATTCCTATGCCTGAAGGCATATCTCAAACCTAATGCAGATGGTCCCTGGCTTAAGATGTTTCAACTTAGTATTCTTCTATTTTAGAATAGAGCAGAAGTGATATACATTCAGTAGAATTCATACTCAAATTTTGAATTTTGCTCTTTTTTCTTATGGATGGTATGTGGCATGATACTGTCTCATGATGCTGAGCTGCAACACTAAGCCACGGCTCCTGGTCAACTGCATGATTATGAGGGTGCACTGTGTAGCTAAACTATGATATGCAGGAGGTTGTATAGGTTAAGTGCAGTTGTAGCTTGTAATACTGTAGACTTATGATGGGTTTATCAGGAGTTAACCCCATCATATGTCAAGGAGACATTACATAGTCTGAAGTCCTCAATGTATAATTAGAAATAAAGGTTTCAAGACCAAATGAAAAGTTTCAAGCTCAGATCCACAGTTGAGGTTATGAAGTTATATGTCCTTAGAAAAGTCATAGACTCAAGATGCATTAAAAGGGAAGGGAGCATAAACCTGTAATCTCTGGGAATGCAAAATGAGTGAAAATTTATAGAGTGAAGCATTTGAAGTACATTGGAAAACATATATAATTGGCTCCAATTTTTTTTAAAAAAAAAGGTGAGGAAGGAATCTTAGAATAGCATACAAGTAAATTATGTGGTTCAAAATACAAGAACTTATGAAATCATATGGAAGGGCAAGAACTACATATATCATGGCTATGTTATCTCATAGGATTTTAGAGTGATAGAGAAGAGTGGGTCTGTCTTACATTTATAGGCAGGGACTGGTATTACTGTCGGAAGACCAGCTTCTTTGGTACTGAGAATGCTGTGGCAGGTGTAGTTGTATTTAAACTGTTTCTCAAGGTGTCTGGTGGAATTTGTTGGCTCACATCCTGGACAAGATGTTCCCTTTGGTGTTCCTTCTTCAAAACGTGGTCTGCTTAGGTCTTGAGTAAAGAACACTTAAGTTTAGCAAGTAATTTTTTCTTCAAAAGACATTTCAACATCTTAAGTACTGACGAAAGAGGAATAGTGACTATTGTGTTTTGTTCCAGCTGGTTGTCTGACATTCAGTTTTGCAAAGTGGTTGAGGACACTGCAGATTATGTGGAATGTGCCTGTTCACACATGTCTCTGTATGCTGCCTATGCCCAAACCGACAACTTGTCTTCATACATCAAAGCCTTTTTCTCTTTCGGATTTATATGTATATCAGGTCAGTGATAGTGTTTTCAAGTCAATAATTTTAAATAATTGTGAGAATAAAGGTCTGTTTTTCCATAATTTTTTCCCCAAAAAACAATGTCAATTGATATTTAGAAAAAATATTTACTACACTTATTTCTGAGTTCAAATAGTATATATTCGGTTTACTTGTCTTTGTACATTATACAAATGAAATCATATAGTTCATTTTGGCTTTGACTTTTCCCATTCAATATTTTATCTGTGAAAACCATTCATACTTTACATACATGGGTTGGTCATTTAAAAAATATTTTCCACATTTTTATTGGTGTATCATAGTAGTACATATTAATGGAGATATTTGTTGTTACATATTTGTATGTGCACACAATTAAACAATATAACTTGACCAATATCACTCCCCAGCACTTTTCTCCTCCTTCCCTCTCTCTCTGCCACTCTATGGTTCTTTAATATATGCAAGATATGAATATCATTATTCATTTCCTGTTGTTTTTCTATTTGTTTTATTCATTAATTCACACAATAGATATATATGGAGGGCCACTTATACTACAGACAGAGTAAAAAGTATAGGACTTAGTCCCAACTCCTAAGGAATATATATAACACAGTATAAGAAGCTAGATAGTAAGAAAGGTTATAATTTGCTGGTTTAGAGGACAGGTTCTGTGAGATAGAATGTCAGGATTATTTGAGATAATCCAGTCAAAGAATTTTGTATTTGCAATAGTTAAAAAAAAAAAAACAACCCTACCCTTTGGTTGATTTGTATTCTACAGCTTAACCATTTTAAATATGGCAAACACTGTATTAAAAAAATCATCTATCATTATTATCCTATATACATATAAAATTACATAATTGGTGGGATTCTACATCATGTATAACCAGAAGAATGTGAAATTACATTTTATTATACATGATGTGCCAAAGGACATACTGTAATATATAACTAATTAAAACAAATAGAAATTATTTTAAAAATCATCTATCATTTTCCATATCCAAGCCTTAAATTGTATTAGTACCTGTCAAACTAATCAATAGAATTATTCTCACCTACTATATTAATTATATGGTTGGAAGTTTGAGAATTCCTTACTGTATATTTCTGTCCCCCATCTTCAGCACTTCTGTGCCTTAATTTACTTTTTAAAAGCTCCACAACTCTTTCTGTGAACAATATGTTTATTCTACAGAGAACTAGGTATAGAGTAATGGTTTAAAATACAAAACCTGAAGCCAGAATGTCTGGTTTCAAATACTTGATCTGCCATTAGTGAGTGTGAAACCTTGAGTAAATTACATAGTTTCCACATACCTCAATATCCTCCCGATGATGTATGATTATAAATTCAATATATTTCCCACCTACTTAATAAGGTGGGAAATATATTGAATCAGACATTTCTGATATTCTACTTTGATGATGTTTTATCTGTAAATGTAATTGTCATTGAGTTTTTCTGGAGACAGAGTCAAGCAATTAATTACTGTTCTTAGTTCAGTTGCTAAAATATTTCCAATATAATTTGATTTTATATAGCTACAAATTTTCCTTAATGTATCTTAATTATGAACCTAATTTAGATTCAATAGCAAAAGTTAATAATTTCTTATTCTTTTTTTAGGGGGTTACCCCAGCCCTATTTTGTGTTTTATTTAGAGAAGATAAGGTCTCACTGAGTTGCTTAGCACCTTGCTGTTGCTGAGGCTGACTTTGAACTCATGATCTTCCTGCCTCAGCCTCCTGAGCCACTGGGATTATAGGCATGCCCACACTCAGCTAGTAATTTCTTATTCTTAGTAATGTCTTTCATAAATTTTATAATTTCTTACTTAATAGATTCTTCTTTGTCCATTACAGTTACAAAATAGGTAAGAAATTCCATTTTACTTTAATGCCAATGCATTTATAAAGCAAAGAAATTTCATAGGCTGATGAAATGAAATTGAAAGATACAATATTGGAATAAAAATCCTGTCATTTTACATTTCTCCATAGATATAAAATTCAAGTGTTTTTATGCCCCACAAAATTTTCTTGTTTTGTTTCAAATATTGATCATCAAAGCAAAGAGTTTTTAAAATTAAACAGAGAAAGTCATCCTGATTTTATGGAAACTAGCAGAACTATAACATTTTTCCTGGGAGAATTGTTAATAAATATTTCTTTTCTGTAGCTTACTCTAGAAAAAGGCAATATAGATTTGCTGATGTATTTGACAACCAACAAACACCAAAGCATCAGTGTCTGCATTTATTACTTTCAAGTTGGAACTAATTTCAGTAATTTGAAATTCTTGGTTTTTCCCCCTTGTCCATGACACATTGTTCTGTAATTTGCATGATCTGTCAATAATGACACTTAAAGTCCTGTCTTTGTTCTTTAATTTTAGCTTCGCAAAGGGGTTTGTGGGAGGAGAAAGCCTATCCTCTGTTGGGCCTCAGGAACCAGAAAAGAGAATGTTATGTCTTATCTATGCTATAATTTGGGTCAGGTCCTATTGAATATCCCTCTAAATTTGATAGTAATTAACTAATTATTTTTATGAAATATAGTAATATATAGTTAGAAAGGTATTTAACCTTTCCTTGTTTTAATCACAGTAGATCAAAGTTAATCTATTTTGTAGCTCTATGCAAAATCAGAACAACCAAAACAATCAATGTGTAAAGTAGGCACAGAGGCCAAAATGCTTAGCAATCCTCAGTTTAGAAAGATATACCAAGACTTAACCATTTAAACAATGCCAGAAATTTAAACAAGGGTCATTCCTTGAGGTGAGATGGATAGGAAGACAGAATGAGAAAATGAGTGCTGTGTGCCTTGAAATATAGCTTTATGGAACTTAGCCACAAAACAACATGGAAGAAATATAACTTAAAGCCAGCTTTCTATGATTATGCAATATGTTTTCATGTAATTATTCAGGAACTTCAGCATGGTTTGGGCACACATTACTATTTGGATGATAATGTCAAAAAATCTCCTTCATTGTGCCCTGCTTTGATAATATACTATCAAAGACAGACTTTGGATTGTGTGTGTCCTGATTTTTACATAAGCCCCATCCATAGTCTTATATTCTCAAAGAGAACCTACAGTATTTCATATTTCATGTTTTAATATCAGTGAATATGTGAGGTGCTTTTGATATGCTTGCAATAAGTCTCCCATGTTTACAGTGGTTTTAAGCAGAGGCAAAGCTGGGCCAGGCCTCATATGTATTTAACTTTTATTTTGTTCTCTTAAGGTAGAGAAATCCTTTAATGCAAATTAAAGCTTTCCTTTTTAATTGACTTAACTTTTACTTACCTTTTTATAGGCTACTAAATATATTATGCTATATATAAATGCCAACACAGTTTCAAGTTCACTGCAAATAACTGTTTATAAAATGCTAAATATAAGGCTTATAGGTTAAGTAAATTAACACAACCCAAAGTCCTTTGAAGCAACATATTTTTTTGTTCAATGCTTATAAAAACTGCAAGAATATTCAGATTGCACTTTTTGTTTTACAAACTAAGATTGTAAAAGTTTTTCCAAAAGAAAAAAATAACATTGCAAAATGTTACATATTTACTTCAAAATTGTTTTTAAAAATAAGATAAAATTTTCTAAAACTTTCTATTAAGTTCTTACAGAAACTAAAGTAGATACTATAAATGTGATGAGTAATATATCAAAACATCTTTATTCTATTAAATGGATAAAATATGCTTAGAATAGAAAAATAATATCCTTAAATAGAAAAAAAATATGTTTAGAGCTTAAAAAAACTACAGTTGAAGAAGTCAGAAAACATAGTTTTAATTCTGACATGGCATACAGATGTTTGGTTGTTACATTTGTATAGGATATTGTTTAGAATGACTTTGGCTGCAAATAATAGAAAACAACTAAAAGGTTAAAACAGATTTAAGGTTCCTGTTTTAATACCTTGATGGTGTCATTAGGAGCCCAGCCTCTTCTCATATTTCTGTTTTGCTTTCCCCAAAAACGTTTTTCTCCCCTGAGCCTTGTCCCTACATGGTCTTGAGTTGGTTGCAGTAGTGTAAGCATCACACTAACAATGTCCAGGTGTACCAACGGAGAACACTGTTTTAAAGCAGTGAGATCTTCCCTGAAAGCCACCCACAATGTTTTCCTCTACATCTCTTTGACTGGAATTGTGTTGTGTCAACTTTCATAAGCCAGTCTTTTTATGGAGTAAAATACAGACATATTTGTAGTGAAACAAGCTCTCAGAGAGCAGTGAGTATCTTTTTGAACATCGCACAACCCAATCACTGACATACACTAGTTTTCATAGATATTTGTTAAATTAATAAATAAATATTCCTTTTAAATTTAATATTATAATTTTTAATACTTTTTTCTGAAATAGTACATATTCATATTCAAAATAGTTTAACAAAGTACTCTCCCTTAGAGCTTTCTGTGATGGGTGAAAATGCTTTATACTGTCCAATACAGTAGCTCCTAGCTACAGGTTGTTGATGAGCCCTTGAAATATGTCTAACACAACTGAGAAGCTGAGTTTTTAAAATTTTTCATGAAAATTTAAATTTAAATAGTAATTTGTGACTAGTGGCTATTGTGTTGAACAGCACAGGTTTAACACCCTGATGATCTGGAGGTGGGTCTCCTTGACAACCTCATCCCTCTGGAATAAATCTTTTCCCTAATACACAGTTGTATGTATTCCATGGTGCTTCATACAATGTCGCTATTAGAAATCTTTTCAGGGTTGACTATTTCCTTTTCCAGACCTTAGCTTATTGGTAGCAGTAACAAAAGGCATTGTACTCATGGAAGAATTGCAGAAATATGGGAATAAGTAGATATGAGTAACAAAAAGTAGAAAGAATGACAGGTACTGCCAGCATTAAGTGGGGGAAAGAACAACTAACCTAAAAAGCTGATAACTTATTTAATAATAAAATAATTAGAATTGGGCTGTGTTTGGATTATTTGTAGAGAATGTCAAAATTCATAAATTGATAGATTAGTTGATGATAAATATTTTAACTAAAATCTGTAGCAAAATATACTAATATTTATCATGTGATGGAATAAACTTCTGTTAAATGAAAAGTGTACCCCTTTTGTAAATGATGCTCAAGAACAGAGATGTTTTCTGGATATTCCAGTTTATATGCAAATAATAATATATTTATATACATGAAAACATTAAAATATTATATAGATAAATAAAACATTAAGTCAGGTGTGATAATAGGAAAAGACTAAAGGTAGTCTCTTGAGCTTTTCTTACCTAAATCAAACATTATCTATCTTATCATTAAGGGTAATATATAATTTACCCTTATTAAGTTTAATTTATCTTCCTTCTCAATTTTGAATCATGCAGCAAAGTCATTTGTGTCAAAGAACTAATTAAATGTTCTTTTCCAAATGAACCAGGATATACTGCCAGGAAAAAAAATAAAGGAAAATTAGTGAGTTGCTTGTTTTTCTATATAATTGTGAAGAGATCAATTTTTAAAACCTATAAAGAGTAAACCTTTAGAAGTACCTGGAGTTGTTATACTTTATTTTGTCTAAAAAGTTTTATCCATGTTTATAACATTTTATACATTGTGATTTGCCTAATTATATTAATGAATTTTAACAGAAAAAAATCTGTGTTTAAAAAAATTAACTTATAAGTTTAAAGTTTATATGCTAAATGTAGTTATTCAACTTCAGGTAAGAAAGTAAATATGTTATTTGCTTAAATTAGTATGCTAGTATATAGTGTTTTAGAAGCTTAAATTACTATATGGTTTTTAGAAACCTGGTATCTAAAGTATTTATTTTTTAAAACCTTATGTAGTTAATATCCTGCCCAACAACAGCTAAGTTTCCTTAGTCTAGGACACAGGCTGCTTAAGGTTTGTAACAATATTCTTCTCTCCTAAATAAATAATGTAGCAAATAATCATGACATATTACAGTTAAGGCTAATAGAATCTAGCCTGATTCCCTGCCCCTGACTTTGGAGCTTGGTCTACCACCAGGTGTCATGTTAGCATTTTAATTGAAGCTCAGGATACTTGGTTAAACATTACTGAGCTTGTCCAATTTAATCCACTAAATTTGTATCATGAAAAGGGAATATGGTGAGGAGCCAAATTTTTAGATAAAAAAGTCTTGACTAATACAGAAACTTCCTTCTTGTGGGGCTCTTTGTCTACCTGACTGAAATATTTTTACCTTATTGAAATATAAAAGTATATGGGAATATTTCCCCCAAAGGAAATCTGAGAGGCGTTTTTGAACATAAAATGTGTCACAAGACCCCATGTGGGCATTTTGCAGATGCCCAGTCCATTTGTACTAACATGTGATATACTCTGAAAGCTTGCTCATATAGCTTCAGAGAAGATAATGGAAGAAAACAAAATGTTAAATCAGAGATCTGTTTGCCAAGGAAGCATTGACATAATTAAGTGAAGTGCTGCATGCAAAGTATGTTGCAAAACACCATGGGAATGCCAATTGTTGCAATGCTTCAGTAATTCTTAGACAAAATAATCCTTTTGAGGACAAGGCTGGGGTAAAGGATTTAAGTGAAAAGCACATGGTTGCTATAGGCAGCACATTTAAATTTTAAAAGGCAGAAAATATTTTAAAATATGTATGTATTCTGCTTTTAAAATCTAGCATTAAAAGAAAAATATGTGTCAACCTGCTGACAGTGGACATCATGAAGATAGACTCAGCCCCCTAAAACCTGACCCCTTGCCTCATTTGAATAGCTTCTCCTCAATAAAAGGGGTCAGCGTGTGCGCTCTCTCTCTTTCTCTCTCTCTCTCTCTCTTCCTGTGGACACTTAAGGTCAGATGAGCCATCACAGCGACCCCAATGAAAAAGGGGAAAAATATGAGAATTGCAAAGATTGTGGATTAGTGCTGAAGTTCTAATCATCCTCTTGAAATAGTGTAAATAGGTGAATTCAAGTAGACTTAGAGATAATAAGAATAATTTTCTTCATACCACTTAGAAATTTAAATCTTTAAGTTAAAATTCATCCTGGGGATAGAACACATTTTTCCCCTGGTTTTGGCATGCAATAGTGTAAAGTTGACTTTAAAGTTCATAATTATCTTTGGTGCAATTATTTACTGTTTCTAGTAGATTAAAAAAAAAAAAGGTGGAGGGTAATTGCCAAACCTGAGGTTTGGTAGTTTCCTTCACAATTTTATGCCTGAAAATCACCTCTCTAAACATCTCTATTTAGCCAAGCCACCCATTCTTAGAAAAAAGATTAGAATTTGATTACTTCTTCTTAAACAGTAAAACTTGATGAATTTAAACATAGAAAACCAAATCCTTTTTAAAATTAATATGCTTAATTCATTATTTCATCAGGGATGCAAACATGTAGATATTTAAAAATTAAAGTCATTCTTTGGGCTTAATTGATATACACAAAGAATTTATACATCAGGTAAAATGTACCTTTTCCCAGGGGTGATGTGTTTTGCTATGAGCCATAGTAACAGATGATAGGCCTATGTGCTTAACTGTCCCAAAGATTTCCACTGTGATACTGTTTGCCTCTTCGTGGATTACAAAACCACACATGGCCTCTTTTGTTTCCTCAGGTCTTTGCTTGGCGGTTCTTTCCCACATCTTCTGTGCCAGGTACTCCATGTTTGCAGCTAAACTTCTGACTCACATGATGGCAGCCAGCTTAGGTACACAGGTAGAAGAGCTCTGGCATGTCTGATTTATATGAGGTGTATGTTTCTTCTGTAATCCTTGGAGTGACTAAATACAGTGAATCTCAACTGAATTGAAATAAGCTCATTTAGTTTTGCAGTAGAAAAGAATGAGGAAGGAGAGCAATATAAGGAAATAGAAATTAAGGCCTAGAATCTATATTTTGTGAACTTCCCTCAAAGAGAAGTATCTTGATGTCACCTACAAGAAAATGACAAACATCTTATTGTCAACCAATATATTGATAACTTATATATGTTAATGTGAACATATGTTGTTTAATATGGTGGAATAAAACATAACTCTGTTATAAATTCTTCACTTAGAGGGTGTTAAGATGATATGTACTGGGTCTAGGGGGTATAATTCAGCAGTAGACCATGCTTTCCATGTACATGGTTCTAGCTTTAATCCCCAGCACCATAAATGAATAAACAACATGATATACACTTTAAAACATCAGCATAAATAAATATTGTTTCATTTGACCTAAGAGAATACAGTTTGAAAAAACAAACTCATTTGAAAAATTGTTCCATTTCTCAAATTATTCATTTTTGTGCAATTTAAAGCATCAGAATGAAAGCACAGTTGAAGACAGAGAAGGCAGATCAAAGGATGAAATTAAATTCTTTTTCTATCCTTGAGTTACAGTGTAGGAAGTATACGTACATGTATATAGCGATAATTCAGTGTGATGTGGGAACACAGCTATTTGCAAACTACTCTGTGAATATCATGGATAAGGACTTAATCCATTCTGTGAAGGTCAAGACATCCACACAGGAGATGATATTTGAATTAGACTCAAATGAGTAACCAACTCATTCACACAGTTTACTGATAAGGGGAAAGAAAGGCATAAACATTTATAAAGACAAAGGGAAATAAACATAATCATTTGTATGAATCTAGCAGGTAAGAATATGCTATGTAACTCTATTACTGAGAGAACTATTCAATAGTATATTTATTTATATATCAATACTATTTTATAAAATTAGAAACTCTCCTTGTCTGAATGGAGGACACTTCTAGAAGACAGACAAGGCTATGCTTTTTGTCTGGGTGCTGGTTATACACAAGGCATCCAGTTTGGGGAAATGTGTTGTACTATTTACTTACAATTTGCTTACTGGTTTTTAGAATGCTAAAGTGTACTTTATTGAACTCTGAACAGAGCCTGAAATTTGAAATGGAAAGTTATCTGGTACGTTGGCATTCTGTTGCCTTTTTGGATCCAGGGACCTATTAATTTCATAACTTCATATTTCAGAGAACAATCAGGTGCTAGATTCCAAGTAGAGGGTCCCAGATTGTGTTTTTTAACATACCTGTGAACTACAAAAGATATCAGCTAGGGGGCTTGCATTGAATTTGACAAGGCTATTTATATTACCTCAGTAGCCTGTCTTAGCTCTCTGATCTTGCCTTTCTTCTTGGATGTAGGATCTTAGAAAATCCGCCTTCCATAATTAGAGTTTACTTGGCCTGTATTCACCACCCATTTTGGTGATGTTTTGGCAGCAGAATTTGTACAAGACTTAATTATAGCACTGCAGTATTATAGAAAATTCTTCGGTATTCTAGCAGACAAATTTGCTCATGTCTAGGGATGTGAAAGACCAGAGTTTATGTGTTGAGGCATTGCCTTCCGATTCACATTGTACTTAGAACTGATTTTAGAGAAAATAATTAGTTGAATGCAGATTTTGAGCATATTTTTAGAATAGACAAAGCAATGTGACATGAAAAAATCATATAATGTATGACTAGTGTTATGAATAATTAAAAAATAATTTTCCTATTTTGTTTCTGGGAAACATTGGTATGTGATTGATAGAAAGTATTGTTTTCTTAGCATGCTTTACTTATCTCCTCTGATTTTTAAAAATACCCTCAAAGTTAAAAAGAATAATTATCTCCCTTAAAATATTTTTTATCTAAGGCTTTTAAAAAAATCTTAGACCCTCCAAAATATGAAATGAAGTTGATTGCAGGAACTAGGCTCCACTCTTTCTAATGTTAAAGTTGTTCACAACTCCAGTTATAGTATCTTTCCAACAAGGATGTATAGTTTCAGCCTTAGAACTCTCATTTGGGACCCTCCATCAGAGTTATGTCAATATCCTTAGAGTTTAAATTTACTGTAGAGAAGTATTCAAAAATACAGACTTGGTCTGTCGTTCTTGGTAAAAATCTTATGATGCTGACTTCAAATGTCAGAGTTGCACCTATACTCTGTGGACAGGTCTGCCAAGATAATTTGGCTTTAAATATTTAATTGAATTGACTATTGAATGTGAGGCCATCCTACTTGATACTTAGACCTTCATTTTTCTCAGCACCCTCTTGGAACAAAGAAGTTATGGGCAGGGGGGTAGGGGGCTTCAGATGTTCTCCCATTGTTTTTCTGTACCTGTTTCAGGTACAGTGGTGCTTCATTGCTCGGTCTGTGTCAGTGCTGTGGGGTGCCCAGCAGAGGCAGAGGCCTTACTTGCACAATTCTCTTTCCTCTCCACAGTGGCAGTGGCTGTAACATTCTTGGCTAGGTCAGATGATTTACACAGTTTCTAAAACATTCTTAAGTGAACTTGTCTATGTTTAACAAACAGCCATTTGGAGGATCCATAGCTGCCTTCATAAATTGTTTTCCACAGATGAAGCACAATGAAATAGAGCAACTTGAGTTTTTACCCAAGTACCACCTGTCTCAGAGAGAAGAAGTTTGAGAAATCACTCCACATTTTATCCCAGGAAAGGATAACTTAAGCCCTATTTGGGGGTCACATTTATGGCCATCGGACCTGCCAATGAGTCAAACCAAGTGTTTTGACAGCCTGGTATCTGCCTGGTCTATGCCAGCTTGGTCCATGTGATGTAGCAAGTGACAGAGTGCAAAGTTTTGTGTCCAGCCCAGCTTTTACAACTGTGCCCTATGTCAAGCTCCTTGATGGCTCTCTGAGACTAAGTTTCCACACTGGGAAAGTGAAACACAGTAATGGCTTTGTAGCAGCCTTTAGTGATATTGGTAAACCTGTGCTGGTCACCAAGCAGCAAATGCAGATTCCAGTTCTACAGGCCCCAGGAGGTAGTTCAAATGCACATCTCCAGGTCCCAGGGCTGGGCTGGATCCATCATCCCTTCTGGTACCTAAATGTGGAATTTTTCATAGAATAGTAATTTAAATGGACTTTAATTAACCATTGGCTCATTTTATTTTGTAAGTGAGAATATTGAGGCTCACCATAATACTTCTCCAATCATATATGACTAGAGCTGATATCTATGGTTTATAAATTAATGCTATAAGAAATAACAGGTACAGGAAATGGATGTAGCTATGGACACATTAGAGGTTAGGGACAAGGGCTTCAACTCACTGGTGAGGCAAAGCGAGGCCTGAATCTCAATCCCAGTTCAGCTGCCTTTCCACTGTGACTTGGGACAATTCTATAACCTCTCCATGCTTCAGTTTCTCCTTCTGTCAAGTAGAGTTAAGGGGCTGGGGTTGTGGCTCAGTGGCACAGCACTTGCCTACCATGTGTGAGGCCCTGAGTTTGATCCTCAGCATCACATATAAATAAATAAAAAATAAAGGTCCATCAACAACTAAAAACATATTTTTAAAATCAACAAATAAACTAGGGTTAAAATACATACATTGCAAAGGTATTGCAAAAATTTAAAATGAGATTTTGTATATGTGTTAGTTTACTAATATTGCCATAACCCACTCTCACAAGCCAGAGGAGGTTTAAACTTCTGACATGAATTTGCTCACAGCTCTGGAGGCTAAAAGTCCAAGATCCAGGAACTGGCAGAGTTGATTTCTTCTGAGGGCCATCTCCTCCCTGCATCATTACATGACTATCTTAATCTTCTTATTCTAAGGATATGGTTCCTATTGGGTCAGGGTTCACTCTAATGTCCGCATTTAAAAAAAAATCTTAATTACCTCCAAAGATGGTCATTTTTGTAAGTGCTGGGGTTGAGTACTTCAACCTATGAATGGGAGTGGGGCATGATTCAGATCCCAAGAATAAATAGCACTAAGGAAGCACAATACACATACATAATATCTGCAATTAACATATTCTGTCTTGTTCCAAAGAGGACAAAATTAGGAGGGAAAAAAACAACAACGATGAAAGCTAATATTCCCCCGAGAGACACTTGCAGACTTGATTATTTTTAGGGCCACACACTTGGCCCGAAGGCTCTGGGAAGCCTCTTCATCTGCACACCCAGTACATGGCCTGTAGGCTGTGTGTGTGGCTTTTGAGCCCTTAAAATGCGGCTCTTGTAAATTGAGATGTGCTGTCGTGACATTAGTAATAGTTTGATATTTTTTACATGTTGAATGGATAAATTTGTTGAAATAACGTATAGGAGTAAACAAAATATATGATGAATATTAATTTAAACCTTTTAGATTTTTTTCTCTTTTCATATGACATCCATAGCTCAGGGTTTATTTTTCTTGAACAGCACTGCCCCAGAAGGTGGCAAAGGTGGTATTAGTGAGCTATATTAGAATTCTTAAGCTTGGTTCGTCATAACAGATACTTAAGGGAGGAGGGGTGGGGAGATTATCCTAAATACTGATTCCCCAAAAATCCTCCCTTAGAGATTCTATTTCAGTAGGTTTGAGAATCTGCATTTCTGAATATGTGCCAGGCATTGCTAAAATATGCATGTCTTATCTCCCTGAACGCCCACAACCAACCCATTTAAACAAATTAATTTTGCAGATGAATAAAGAGGGGCTAGGGAAGATTAGGGTATCTGGCCCAAAGCCTGTCACCTAGTAAGTCATGGAACTGGGGCTGATTCCAGAGACCCCTGATTTCACAGCACTTAAGGGGCACCACTAAATTCTAATGACCCTTGAACCCCATAAAATCCAAATCTCCTAATCCAGAGTGCAGGCCCCTGAGCCTAGCTAGCTGCAGTACACATCACCCATAGGCAGAGCTATACTTTTGGTGCTCTGGGCTCTCAAATAGAGGGCCCCTGTCCAGTTCCTACAGGGACATCTCTGGAGAAGGTGTGGAGGTTGGGTCCACACTTGGAATGATCGAATCATATTCTCATGGGGAATCATAAGGAGAGGGGTAGGTGATGATCCTAAGTTCCGATTGTCCAGATGGAAAACTGTGGAAATGAAATTTGCCAAAAATTAAGACTGGAACTGGGACTAATTTTCCAGGTATCACCATGGGAAAGAAAGTCCAATGCCTTTTCTCTGCTCCTGATAGGTGTTTCACGAACTCCTGTTATCAGCAGCTTCCTATTCTGAAAACAAAACTTCCCGTGAAAACCCAAAATACAGCCAGGACTGATGGTGCATGCCTTGAATTCCAGAGACTCCGGAGGCTGAGGCAGTAGGATCTCAAGTTCAAGGCCAACCTCTGCAACCTAGCGAGACCCAATAAATAAATGAATAAAAAGGGATAGGGATGTGGCACAGTGGTTAAGCACCCTGGGTTCAATCCCAGTACCAAAAAAAGAAAAAGAAAACCCAATATATAAAGAGTGTTACTGGTGCAGGAGTGGGCCAGCTAGATACCTGCCCTCTGATCATCCTGGATCCCCAGGCAGGCATCATCTAGAGCTCTGCTCTGTAATATAGTTTGAAGGCCCTAACCACCCTCATTTTTCCACCCATAATATTTTGTGTGTTAGATGCAAGGAGCACCCAGCACGTGCCAGACACTTTCCTACACATGTCCAACAGGCATGAATTCCTTTAATTCCTACAACAGCCCACAGTGCAGTCACCATCTGCATTTTGCAGATGAGGAAACTGAGGCACTTCATGGTTCCATGACATGGCCAAGATCTCACAGTGACGAGTAGGTGCCAGAGGTAGGATTGAACTCAGGCTGTCTGATTGCAGAGCCTCGGCAATGAGTCCAACAATCAAGGCAGTTCACGTCCTTGTTTCCATCTAGCTTACAGTCGGTGGAGGTGGACAATCAACTGATCCACAAATAACTGAGAAGTCAGCACAGCCTTGAGTGCAAGGAGGTAATCAGACTGAGCTGTGATAGAAGGGAAGGGCTAGGAAGGAAGGGTGCTGAGGGAGCCCTTCACTTGGGCTTGATGGATACGACAGGAAGGAAGGGACGGGGAGCCTTCCAGACAGGGAAACGGCAGGTGAAAAGACCCTGAGAAAAGGAAGCTTCAGGTGCTTTGGGAAGAGCAGGGGGACCATTGTATCTGAGCAAAGTGGGACCAGGAGGAGGAGAAGTGGGGGTCAGCAGTATCCTGCTATAGGCTCCTTCAGATGCTCTCATGCACAGGAAGTCCCTGGAGGGTTGTAATCAGGAAGAGATCAGCCTTTTTTTTTTTTTTTTTTTTTTTAAGATCACTCTTCGAAGCAGGGAGGATTCTCTTAACAAATGGTGCCGGGGCCATTGGGCATCCATTGGCCAACTGGAAAAAAAAATCTTTGATCTAAACTTCACGCCTTATAGATAAAGAATTAATTCAAAGTGGATCACAGATGCAAATGTGAAATGTTGAACTATGAAGCTTGTAGGGAAGAAATAATAGGGTAAAATCTTCAAACCTTGGTCTAAGGCAAAGAGTTCTTAGACAGGACTCAAAAAGCTTGATCTATAAAAGGGAAAAATTGATAAATTGAATTTCATCAAAATTGAAAACCTCTGCTCAGCAAAAACCTTGTTAAGAAGATGAAAAGACAAGCTGCAGATTGGGGAGGGAGAGTGTCGGCAAACCACCTACGATGAGATCCAGATCTTGAACGTGGCAAATAGGAAAGTCCACCTGCCTGCTGAGGGGCAGGGCATTGCAAGGGGCAGGAGTCCGTGGATGGTTCCTGCAGGAATCTACACAAGAGAGGCTAGTGGCTTGGACTGGACCAAAGAGTCTAGTCCAGAGAGTGTTGGGTCAGGATGCCTTTAACTGTGGAGTTGCAGGATTTCCCATGGCTTGGATGTGGAATGGGGAACATGGTGAAGAATTAGGGATGATTCCAAGTGTTGGGCTTGAACAGCTGGGTCCAGGAGAGGCCATTCACTCGGCTGTGGGAGCATAGGCAGCCAGGGAGGGAAGAAGGGGACATACAGGACTGTGAGCTGCTGGGGATGAACCCCCATTCACTGACCACCTTCTCTGCATGTCTCTTGGTCTGACCTCAGATGGCCTAAGCCTTGAACAGGGCTGAGCTCTGTGTTCTCACTCTATCCTTAAAAACTTGACACAGCAGCTTTCACAATGTCTATGAGTATTACTTTTACCAAAAATCGCCAGTGCGGCTCCCCTGTGAGTGAATGGGCTCAGAGGATGTGACCACTACCCTAGCCGCAACACCTTCACCTACACACCTGTCCTGCATGCCCAGCCCTGTCCTGTCCATCCACCACCTCACCTGTCTCCAACCTCTCCCGCAAACAATGGCAGAGTCAATATTGCCCTCAAGAGAGCAATGCCAAGGAACAAGCACACACGAAGACCCCCGAGCAAAGCAGAAGTCCTGCGGCAAGCCACTCAAGAATGGTGTGGGGAGGAGTCTGGGACCCCTTGCAGAATTCTGCGGCCATGGGGCCGCAAACCAGGCCACTTCTAGCAGGAAATCAGTGGGCAGAAAAGTCGGACCCATGTGACCTTCAGAAAACTATTTGAATGTAGGCAACTTGGGAAGCAGAAGCTGGGAGAAAAGTATAGGATAATGGGAACCCACTCCATGCCCATCCAACCCAGTGATGGGTGACAGGCCTGAGTTTCCTTTTGGGAGACAGTTCCTGTAATCCTCTTCCTATAATCCTGCTCATGGCTCGCACCCCTGCTTGCCCTGAGTCAGGCCCTGTGCTAAGCTTCTCACACATGTTAGCTTATTATACCCATTTCACAGAGGACAGAACTGAGGCTCAGAGCAATTAAATAGCTTGACCTCAGCTACTTGGTTTGGTAGAGCCCAAGAGTCAAATCCAGGCTGCTGTTAAGTAAATAGCTGTTCAGGACAGAGCAGGTCCTGCTCCCTGCTGGGACCTCCCTCTGCCCTGTGAACTGAGTCCATCACCTACATCCTGACTCCTGAGCATGGGCACCTCTGACCTTCCCCTAGTTGGGACTGCACCCACTGCTTGGAACCTGGTGAAATTCTAGGATGTTAAGTGACTGACCCATGAACATGGCTGAGCCTGGTTTCAAACACAGGTGTCTCTAACTCTAAAACTTGCTGAGTGTGCCAACCTGAAGTTGCTTTCCTGTATCACTTGGCTCTGAGTGGTGGTGGGGGGCTGTGTGTTTTTACCCTGTCTCCCCAAGAGTGAGATGAGTTTCCACTTCCCTCACTTGCTCTTGCTTGTGAGCTGGGGACACCCTGGCTTCAACGGGGTGGGCATGGATGTCTCAATAATTTGGGCAGGACAGAGTGTATCTTCTCAGTGCAATTGGGGTCTTCCCCCCGCCAGGGGAGGCAGCATGATCTGGCAAGTCAACACCACAGCTTCTATGGCCAGACCCCTGTCCTTATGCCAGTGGTCACCCACCAGCTATGGGACATGGTGCAATCTGCTCACTCTTGGATCGAAATTCCCTGGTCCATACAACAAAACAATGAGCGTCCTTCCACACAGGATGGTGTGAAGAGGAATGAACTGGATTTTAAGGTGCCTGAACACTGCCTGGCCAGTGAATTTTCCTTGTTGTTATGTTCTTATCACCATCTGGTCTATTCTATTCAAACCCCTTTGCTGCATAATCCTTCCCTCATTCTCACATCAGGAGGCGGGACTTTCTGCATCTGCTTCTCTTCCCTGCCTTCCCGCTGCCCACCCCCAGCCCAGGGATGCTGGAGAGGAGCTGGGGGTCTCAGGCCTGTGGGCCAGGAGAGCAGAAACCCCGGGGAAGGCTGGTTCTTCATTCCCAACACGAGACAAAGGCCTGAGCTGGCTTTGTATCTAACCAAACTGATTAAGCTGCATGTTAGCTGGGGATAAAGCGTCTTACCGAATAACTAGACTTTTGCTGAGCCAGGATGATAAATTAATTCTTAATGCATTGATAATAAAAAGAGATTTTTCTTTTCTCCCCACCCCACCGCCTGCCCCCTTCTGTTATTTCCCAGAGGCTTGGGGGCTTTCTCTCTGTGGAACACCACCATCTAGAGGGAATATGGGGAATCACACTCCAGGCAGAAGCATTTTTTTTTTTTTTAAGGAACATCAGAACTTAACACAATCCACAAGAGGTTCAAAGTAGATACCCTGGGAAGCCAAATGTGTTTACAAAATGACTTCCAGTAGTTACTTATTACCCTGGAAATGGCATCCTTCTGAATGTGTGCTCTGATGCACGCCTCAGTTATTCCGAGACTCCTCTATCAGATGCAGCTTTGGCTCCTGTGAATATCTTACCCTCATTGAAGCAGTTTTGAACATCTACTCTGTGCTAAGTACCATGCTAGCACTATAAGGCATACGGAGAGGAGCAAGGCACGACCCGTCCTTATGATGTTAAGATGCTAAAAAGTAAAAGATGACTTTAAAAATAACATAACTCAGAGTAACCTCGTTGCCTTATGAAGATGCAGATGGTTATCCAGAGAGGGAGCTTGGTGGGATTAGAGGAAGCAAGAAAGGAAGACGTTACCATGTCTACTCTATGGGTCTGGGTATTGTCTCACTTAATGTGCTCCTCACCCCATGAGATTAGATAATGTTTCACATCTCCCCCCCCAAAAAAAGTGCACAGAGGCTCAGAGAGGTTAAGTCTCTTGCCCAATGCTACCCAGCTGAGAGATGAAGAAGCCAGAATTCCAACCCAGACTTGTCTTATTCAAAAGCTTTCTAAAATGCCAGGTTGCCCATTGAAGGAGAAGAAATGGATGAGGAAATCGGTTCTTGAATTATCTCAGTGGTGACAAGTATTTATCCCCAGGAAGTGAATCTGATTTTTTGAAATAATCAAAAAGTCTTTCTAAGCTAAGTCATCCAATGGATAATGGGATTTGAGGATGTATTTTTAAAGTGTGAATTTAAAGCACATTTTCCCCCTAACTCTTGATAAAGTGGCTACAAAGTATTTCTTGAAGTCTGGCAAATAGCAATGGCAGGCAGAGGGGGTGTGGCTGGCGGAGATGACATTGACAGGACCATCCTATCAGGTGCCTCTGCCCTGTGTGCGTCTAGTTCCAAGGCAAGATCTTATTTGCAAGTACTGATGGAGGCTCTGCAAATCCTTCATGTTTCTTCCCCAGATCTAAACAGGAGCAGCTCTTCTCTGTTTTAAAAATAAAGAAACGAGTTTGAAATGAGAGGGAACCCATGAGGCAGCTCAGTGAGGCTCAGTGAAGCCAACAAACAGGGTGCAGAAGAAACCCAGCCTCCCTACCTCCCTCTACACCCCAGTAGGGGGCGTTGTAGAGCAAGGGAGTTGAACTCCCCATCCTAGGATCTCACGCTGGCACACACACCCCATGGTGGATAAGACAGTCTGTGTAGGAAGAGGTATTCACAGAAAGCTTCTGCAAGAGGTGTTGCCAAAGTCCACCTGAGAGGAAAGGAACAGTTGGTCACTGATTAGTGACCTCCATAACCCCAAATCTACTACCTGGGAAGACTTTTAATGATGTCACAAAGGCTGCAGAGGTTGACCTTTTTTCTGATGTGCACCCAGTCTGGATGCTCATTTTCCATTCCAAGGTAGCAAGCCAGCTGGGGCGGAGCAGTCTGGATGCAGGTGGTGAGATATGGACCCTCTCTGTGCACAAGAGCCAGGTCTCCATGTAATTGTGATTGACCTCAGGCTGCAGCCCAGTTGCTCAATGGACATGCCATGTGAGCTGGGGGTGTAGGGTGGAAGTGGGGGTTTTCCTTACTACCAGAGACTGTACCATAGCAGTCATAGTAAGCCAAAGAGTAAGTCCCTACAACTTTGCCCCTCAAATCCCAAGATGCTCCCTGTTGCCCATGCTGAGGCACAGAGAAGTTATCATGATGAAGGATGATAATGGTCCTGTGAACCAGTGCAGCATTCATACTGGATCCTTTCCCCATCTGTTCATCCATTGGATAATTCAGGGGGTGGAGTATAGGCAGAATCCAAGAGAGGAGGGTGAAATTTATTCTGAGAAACTCCAGGAGTTCAGAAGGATCAGAGGATAGACCCGAGGGAGGTGGTGAGAGATGAGGTCCTACACAGACTGGGTGGTTTATAGACAATCCCTTCCCAAAGGCTCACCTCGGAATAACATCCACAAATACATTTGGAGGTGGGGCACAAACATTCAGTCCACGGTGCCTGCCTTGTAGGAATGGCGGAAGGCCTGAGCCAAGGCACCAACCAAGGGAAAGCACAGATGGTGGAGACGCTGATCTTGGGTGAGACCCCTCGTTAGCAGGACATTATGCTAGGTCACCCCACAGCTTCCTGAGTACTGCTCTTTGGGAGATGCCTCCTGTGGATTTTCTGTCCTTCATTTGGCTATCATCAGGGCCTCTCCCACTAGCTTGGATCCCCATAATCTGAATGTCCATTAATGATCCCTAATGAGTCCGAGACTCAATATTCATTGATGAAAACATCATTGTACCCAAGAAGAAGTAAAGTGGCTGCCTTGTCAGATGACTATTCTGTACTGGGGGGAGGGCCCTAAGGATATCCAATCCAGGGATGGTACACGTAGCAGACACAGCTGGTCTCTCCTGTCCCGAATACAGATGGCACTTCTTTCCTAACAGAATCTTAGTTTTTCTGAGGTTTAGAAACGGAACCAACTAAAATGCTTCTTTCTCCAAACTCCCATTCAATGAGGTGCTTCCATGTCAGACAATTTTAGCCAATGAGGTGTAGAAGTCTGTTAGAAATTCTTGGAAAACGTTTTGTTTCTAGACACAAGTATTCTTCTCTTCTTTCTCCTTCTTTCTTAATTCTCATTCTTCAAAATGGAGGCAGGAGGCTGAGTGGGACAAGTGTGGTCATAAGCAACAAGGACAACAATGACACTGATGGCCCCTCAGTGAGCCCTCCTACCACCATAGATACATCAGAGGCAGACATCACAAGTCAATCCCAGCACTCTTTCCTAAGGATCCTAGACATTACTGAAGACTCTCCTTCAACCCAGAACTCCAAGAAGTCACTACCAATTGATCAAGATTGGCCTTTGGATAAAATCCATTAGCCATATCTTGTTTTTTTGTTTTGTTTTGTTTTGTTGTTGTTAGAGCTTTATAGTTATACATAATACTTGGGTTCACCCTAAAAAACTCATATATACATGGAAATTGATCTCATTTCATGATCCCCCATTTCCCCCTTCCCTCCCTCCTCTCTCTCCTTCTTCTTCCGTTCAATCCTCTATTAATTTATATTTGATTGGTTCTTTATGTTTCCCTATCCTTCTCTCCCTTTTCCTTTATTTTACTCTAGCTTCCATATATGAGGGAAAAACATTCAACCTTTGAGTTTCTGAGTTTGTCTAATTTTACTTAACATGAATATTCTCTATTTCCATCCATTTACCAGCAAATGCCATAATTGTGTTCAGTTTTTATGAACTTCATTATGTGTGTATATGCATATATATATACATTAAATACATTATAGTTTTTATATATACATATATATCAAAGTTTATTAATCCATTCATCTATTGAGAGGCATCTAGGTTTATCCCATAATTGAGCAGCCCAGAGCGACCCCAGGAGAGGGACAACAGAATCAGGAAGACACCATTTCCAGTGGAGCATGCAGTACTCATTTCCTGTGGTGGCAATAATAAATCATCCCAAACCAGGTGGCCTGATGCAACACAGATGAATTCTTTTGCAATTCTGAGGCCAGAATTCTTCCACAGGCCCCACGGGGCTAAAACCAAGATGTGAGCAGCACCCTGCTCCCTGCAGAGGTTTCCCACTCTGGCCCAGGTTTCGGTGGCTGCCATGTTCCTTGGCTTGTGGCCACATCACTCCATGTGTTCTTCATGTTGTCTTCTTTCCTCTGGAGCCTAATCTCCCCCTGCCTTCCTCTGCCTGTCTCCCATAAGGACATTGTGGGTGATCTGTTGATGATAATCTCCTTATTGCAAAATCCTAGACTTCATCCCATCGGCAAAGTCTGTGTTGTCACACAAGTAACCGTCACAGGTGTAAACCCTGCTAAGCTAGGACTACGTGTCTTTAGGGGGCATCCTTCAGCCTACTGCAGGTGCTGAACTGTTATTTGATAAATTTGGTAATTCCAGTTTGAGCACAGACCCTGCCTTAGACGGGGGGGGGGGCGCTCCTTCTGATAAAGAACACCAACACGGTGGACATGGGCCTCCACTTGTGGCACTTTCAGGGTAGCTGGGGAGGCAGATGCATAATCAACTAGCTGCTCCCAGGAGCAGGAACCTCTCAGAGACCCAGGACTGAGGACTCTGGACTAATTTAGGGACCAGGCTGCCGGGCTTTTGTTCAAGAGGTCTTAGGGACACTCTGTGTAAGAGTGTCCATGTGACATCTGAAGCCAGTTGCTAGGGACCTTCACACAACGAATTGATCCCTGATGCTCTGGAAGCAGAATCTGAGAACAGCTGATGCTGAAGGGTAAGAGAAGGAGGAAAAGATAGACAAGGAAGAGATTCACACCCTTTACCTGATGGAGAGCAGGGATGGATGGGGTGGAGGGGGAGGAAAAGAGGGAGGGAAGAAGGGAGTCTATTCCACCTTCCCACCATGCTTTTTATTTTATTTGTTTATTCAATTAATAATTTTTTTGAGAAATTAGTGTATGGAAAAATTAAGCAGAAAGTTTAAACTGTTCTCTCCTCCAATCTACTTTCCCCTACTGTGAACATCTTATATCTCTGTGGTACATCTGGTACAACTGATGCACCAATTTTGCTACATTATTACTAACTAAAGTCCATAGTTTGCATTAGGGTTCACTCTGGGTGACAAATATTTAATGACATGAATCCACCATTGCAATATCATACAGAGTAGTTTCACCATCCCCCAAATCCCTTTTCCACCCCAAATCCTGGCAACCCCTGATCTTTTTTAACTATCTATATAATTTTTCCAAATGTCATATACAGTTGTTTAAATCACATAATATGTAGTCTTTTCAGACTGACTTCATTCATGTATCAATGTATTTGGGATTCCTCCATGTCTTTTTGTGGATTGGTAGCTCCTTTTTTATCACTGAATAATATTCCAGTTATGGATATACCACAGTTAGTTTAAGCATTCACCTATTAAAAGACATTTTGGTTGTTTCCTATTTAGGATAATTGTGGATAACGTTGCTGTAAATACTTTGTATGTGTGTGAATGTAAGTTTTCAACTCATTTGGGGATATGTCTAGGAGCTTGATTACTTGTACATATGGGTAAAAATACATTTGAGTCAGGTACGTTGGCAACAGCAGCTAGGAAGGGAGGCTGAAGCAAGAGTATCACAAATTCAAAGCCAGCCTGAGCAACTTAGTGAGGCCCTAAGCAACTTAGAAAGAACCTTTCTCAAACTAAAAAAAATAAATAAAAAGGGCTAAGGATGTGACTCAGTTGTTAAGCCCCCCTGGGTTCAATTCCCTAATTCCCTAATGTATATTTGGTTTTATAAGAAACTGCCAAGTTGACTTCCAAAGTGGCTGTATCATTTTGTATTTCTACCAGCGATAAAGGAGAGATCTCTGTTCCTAAACATCCTTGCCAGCATTTGATATTGTCAATGTTTTGGATTTTGGCCATTTTAGTAAGTGTATAGCAGTAGCTCATTGTTTTAATTTATAATTCTCTAAGAACATAAGAGGTACAACATCTTCTCATTTGCTTTATCTGCCATCCATCCAGATCCAGACTATGAAATCAGCGATTAAAAACAAATGGACCATCAAGCCAAGAAAAGACATCGATAAGCCTTAATTGCATCAATACTTGCTATATTTTTCTTGGGTGACCTGTCTGTTCAGATCATTTGCCCATTGTTTTAACTGGGTTATCTGTTTGCTACTGCTTAATTTCAAAACTTCCTCATCTATTTGTGGATACGAGTCCTTTACCAGATACCTGATGCACACATTTTTCTCCCATCTGTGTCTTGTATCTTCCTTCTCCAAACTATCCCACCTGTTTTTTTTTTTTTTTTTTGGCTTGATGAAAGCTCTAGGAGTGTGCAGTATGCAAATACTTGAGGAGGAGAGAAAAGATGTTAGGTGAAGTGGTGCTGAGATTCACTTTAATTTCCTTCCAGAGATAAGAGGGCAAAACGCAATCCATGTTCAATCTTAATTTTAATATGCTTGCTCTTTGAAAGGGCCGTCCCTCAAAGGGGCCACCAGCCCGGGCTGCAGCCTCCACAGGGCTGCATGTCTCTGCAAAATAGATCCCACTTTGTGAATCCATCCATATGCCCATCTCTCTGCCAAACTGTGACCATGTAGGAAAAAGGACTCAGCTCCTCCCTCACCGTCCCCCTGTGCCTGCTCTGCAGCAGGCAAGTGTGGAATGTTGAAAGGACAACTTTAACAAGAATAAAATCAAAAGCATCATCATCCCTCTGTGCCTGTTCCTTCCTCTGGCTTCTCTGGACCAGCTGAGAAAAGTTCAATGTCCAGCATTCCCACCAGCCATTTGGCCTCCCTCTCAGCATGCCTAGAACGTCCCCTGAGTCTTATCATTCTATAGGTCAGTCCATTCTCTGCAGAGGCAGCCCCTCTGCCCCTCCCTCAGCCGGTGTAATTGTGTCTCCTGTGGACTCACCTGAAACCATTCTGCACCTGAACCAGGGGAAAGGAGACTCAAATAACGTCAGGCTCCAAGTCAAGAAGAACTCAAGAAACATGGAATTGAAACATCATGCAAACGAGTTGGAAAAAACGCAAAGGTTGAAAACTTAAGGGATGGAGAAGTGTTCGTGTTTAAATATTCCAGCACTTTAATATTTCAGGAAAAAAAATCAATGGGTTCAGATTTTTAAAAATTCAATCTTAAAAGCTATGCCCTTGAGCTAGTTCCTCTCTTAGATCTCAAATTCAGCATCAGTACAAAGGGCAGACTGGCCATCTGGTTTCCAAGCACCTTTCCATATCTTATCTTTTCAGAACGCAAGCAATTTCTGTTCTTTCTGGAAGGTGTTTTCATCATTAAAAAAAAAAAAAAAAAAAAAAAGAACCCCCAAATATTTCTTTTCCTTCAGCAATTCATGGATTGGCCACTAGATGGCAGAATGAGACCACAATGGGGCTGGCTGGAGATCTGTATGCAGCCTCGGTGGCAGCAAGCTAGTAAGCCTTTCTCCTGCAGGCATCTGATTAATAATAGAGCTGTAATTATCTTTACACAATCCTGATTGCAGCTCTGTTGTAGCCTAGCTGTTAAGTTAAACTACACAAATAAATATGCTGGGCAACTCTGCCTCCCTGCAGTCCCCACTCTGGGTGGCTTTCAGGCTTATTAACATATCAAAACACAAACTCAACCCTCCCAGCTCCCTTCATTTTCATAACAAAAGGGACCCCCTTTCATCTCCCCAGCAACCCATTCTGTATTTAAATAGCTCTGTGAAGACTGATAACATTATTACTTTATTTCCCCAGTCTAGCCCAGGGGATACCTCCAATCTGTTACCTCTGGAAACTGGATGGATGTGTTTTATTAGGAAAATGAATCATCCTCCACCCCAGCTTCCTTAAGCTCAGGGATGGATGTAGGTGGGAAGGAGAGCAGGCGGGACACCTCTCTTGGAAACTCTAGAAATCACTGATCAACCCTGCTGTTTCCCTCCCAGGCCAATCAGTGTTGTCTGATCTTTCAAAATGATCAAAGTGGAAATGAATGAAAAAGTAAAGAAAAAAAGCAAACACAATATAACATCCAGATGCATTCTGCACGGGTTTGGGGTCAGAGGCATGGGTTAGAGTTACAAGAGTAGGGTCCTGGCACTTGGTCATCTTGGAGTGATTAACCACAGGACTCTGGGGAATTAAGACTTCTTAGGAGCTGAGAGTTTACTTTAAAAAAAAAAAACAACACTTCCCCCCAGGCTCTTAGGGGGCTGCTGAGTACACTTAATTTATTTTGCCACATAGCCTCTGAAGGAGCACATCTGCAAAGAGCATCCATTTGTTTCCACTGAGGTGTTAAGCTTTAAGAACTCATCTTCCTTGCCTTGCAATCTGTTCATTGAAGGATGAGGAACCAAAGTCCAGGAAAGAGAAGAGTGTGACCCAGGGTCTCAGGCTGAATCCTTTGCAGAGTGGGACAAGGCTTCTCTGGGTCCTCTAACTCTACCACTTCTAATCGCCTCAAACTTGATCTCCACAAGTCTGTGTCCCCCTCAGGAATTCTGAAGACCTGTGCAAAACAACCCTGTTCCCTGGATCTAGACAGACCAGGTCAGTAATAAACAAGAATTAGGAGAATAAGTGAAAGATTGCATGAAAAGCCCAGAAAGGAACCGCTTTAGATCCGAGAGAGGCTGCTACCCAGAGCTGGTCCCCCAACTGGAGCACCCACAGCCCACAGAGAAAGTAATCCAACCCAGAGAGTCACCTGCAGTAAGACTTCAGGGACAGCTTAGCTGATCCCCCCAATCCTGTGTCTTTCTTCAACTTGGCTCAGGGTGGGGACAGGTCTGAGCATAAAGGCAGTGGGTGAGGGAATGGAGAAAGCAGGGCAGATATTACAGCCCACTCTCAAGAATACTTCTGGGTAATTTTATAAGGAAAGGTTTATTTATTTGACTCAGGGTTCCAGAGGTGGGGAAGCCCCAGGGCATGGCTGGGTTGGATTCCTGGTGAGGGCTTGAAAAGCCAAACTAACCTAAAGGGGAGCAAACCTGGGGTATGCAGCAGTCTGTAGGCAGAGGTGGAATGGCACCTTTTCAGAGGGGTCTGTGTTCATAGGCCTTAATGAGAGTTAACCATACCAGGATGTGTAGTGTGGCAGTCAGGAAGCTAATTGTGCAAGTTAAAAATCCAACTCAGGAAAACAGTTGCAAAAGCTTGAAACTCATTGCTCCTGGGTTGAAAAATCCAGAGCCCAGAACCCATTTGTTTTTTTTCTCCTCTGGGACTCAGTGTTACTGGGAAAGGGTGAAAGCCCAGAGCCCAGGCCTATGTTCAGCTTCTCTCTCCTCAGGGGACCCATTGTTCTCCCTCCTCCCTGGGGGCTGTCCTTCCCCTTTTGGGGGTTAGGGTTAGGGTTAGGGTTAGATGAGAGAGTCAGGGGTCATGCACCAGAGTCCTCTGCCAGGCCCTGGGGTACAGCTCTGGCTTTGAGGGTTTTTCTGGCATCTGAATGGCACCGCAGGGCGGGGCCAGCCTCTTTTCAGTTTCTCAGCTTGTCTTGATTGCCTGTAGGAGGCTGGGATGGAGAAATGATTTAAAAGGACAGCTTCCAGGAACAAAGTGGAGTCATTCTGGACCACGGATCGGCCTTCTTAAAATCCTCCAATTTTAAAGGAGGTGTTGTTACAGCATAGAGTAACGATTCCAGCCTTTGGAAGAGAGAACTCACTTACTCTCTTGAGAGTTCACCCCTCTCAACCACCTATCACCTCCTAAAGGCCTGACCCCCAACAGGCCAAGGGCGACCAAGCTCCTCTTGAGTCCGGGAACTAGCCATGGTCCTAGCAGCAGGGCATCTGGCACTGTGATAGGTCATGGCAGGCCATACAAAGATGTCACCCTTTCCTCCTTCAGGGAAACAGGTCCATCCAGGGACAACTCCGTGAGGTGTGGGAAGGAGCCATGGAGATGGGGGGAGCCCTGAGTAAGAGCCCTGCGCAAGGGCCGCACGGTCCAGTTCCTGCACGGATGCTTGGGACCTGGAGCTTCTGTTAGGTCCCCAGGCTGAAGAGGAGAAAAGGGGATACCCCTCCTCCCTTGACCTGGTGACCCTCCTTCCACTTCCACTCCTCTCCTGCTCACCTCTGCTCCACTGAGTGGGCGTCTTCCTTTAGTGAAGGGAGACCGTTGGACTAAGCAAAGGCGAGGTTCTTGGGGGAAGGTTGATAATGTACCATAACAGAGAAAGGTTCTCCCTCCTGGCAGGTGACAGGGCCTGGAGCATGACAGAGGGGCCTCCCGGGGCGGGAGGATCACCCCGCTCCCCGTGGGGTCACAGTTTCCCAGGAGGCTTTGCTCTTGCAGCTCATGCCCAGCTCTCTCAGGTCAGGGTCATGCCACTTCCCTTCCCGCTCACCTCCCCAGGAGGCAAAGGAAGTTGGACCCCTAAATGCCAGTTTGTTCCCTCCTCACCCCTGGGGAGGACATCCAAAGGCACAGGGCCCCCCTCAGCCCAGGGCCTGGAGGAGCGCTGTTGCCCCTTGGCCTATTTTTCCTGGAAGAGAGGTGAAAAGACATCTGGAGGGGCTCTGGAGGCTGCCGTCGCACGGGGCTTAGGTTCCCTCTCGCTGAACTCCCGTGGGGGGGGTGAAGGGGGATCATGCATTTATGAATTGCACAAATATTAATTAAAAGTCTGTTGTGTACAGAGTATTACACTAATCACTGAAGAGGCCCAGGAAGGAAGACAAAGACATAATGAAGCCTTGTATTTGTCATCCCAGAGCCCTAAGGCAGCTTTCTCACGTGACTCAGAAGCTGGGAGGTGGAAGGGACGCACGGAACCCCCCCCCCACCTCACTGTCTCATTTTGTAGATGAGAACAGAGACCAGGAGGGGCAGAATCCTGGCCCCCACCCCACACCAGGAGCTGAGTTGGTGAAGTGTGGTCCTGGCTTCTGTCGGAAAGCTCTACTTGGAAGAAAATGAAATGGCTTTTATTTCTCAGGATCTTTATTCTCTGGAGAGTCCCTTTGGGGTAGGACTGTTCTGTGTCTCCTCTCACAGAGCTTCAGCTGGAGCCGGGAGCTTCCTGGGATTGCTCAGGATGCAGGCCAGGGCTCCTGCCCTGAAGGACGGGAGAGTGAGAGGACCCGAGTATGCGGCCTGAGGTTTCAGAGTCCAGACCTGGGAGGTGGGTAGTTAGAAAGGGAGAAAGCCAAGCTGCAGGGAAGCAGGCAGAAGTCCTGGGAGGCAGCCCAGGAAGTGGATGGGGAGCAGGAGTCCCCACGCAGCTTGGCCGTCAGAAGGGGGACTTTGCAGTTAGACGGAATGGGTGCAAAGTCCAAGTGCATTACATGGAGGGTGTGTGTGCTCTGGAGAGTCACTTTCCTGAGCCTTGCCTTTCTCATCTCTGAAATGGGAATAATGGGGTACCTGCCTCTTAAGGTGGTCGAGGGCCACGTGAGAACAGCAGAATGCCCGGCTCATGCTGAACATTCCATTAACATTGGCTTCACTCGTTCAAAACCAAAGTGCCTGGAAGTCATGAAGAGGACGTCAGAGGACAAGGTTGAGGGTAGGCACACATCAGAGCTGGCCTCAAGGATCATGGGAGAGTGTCCTGAGGACCCTGCAATCATGGCACAAGGGAGCCTCTGCCACTCTCAGACCCTTGGCCTTAGGGAAATCATCGTCCTCCCTGGGCTTGACTTTCTTCATCTTAAAGTGAGGGGTTGGCCCAGATGTTACCTTGGAACACTTTAAAATCTCAGGTCTTTTGGGCCCACGGGGAGAGAATTGGGAGAAGCTGGGCGTGTTGGGGTGATATGTCCTGATCAGGAGCAGCAAAAGCCTTGACCCACAGAGCCAGTGTGGACAAGGGATGCCCAGGACCTGGCCAGGGGCAGCGAGGACCTGCAGACCCCCCCCCTTGGTGCCCCATGGCCACAGGAGAGCAGAGTTGTACTCTCTGTCTCTCCGTTACAGAGCACATTCATCTCCAAGATTCATGGGACCTATACAAGGACACTAGGAGGCTGAGTAGAGATGGTCTTCACAGCAGAGGACACCATGGTCAAGTTGGCATGGGTCTATTTTCAGTCCTCTCAAAGTATGTTCCTAATTCTCAGTGACTTTTTTCCCCCACTCATTGATTATTCAGTAGCGGGTTATTTACTTTCTGTATACTTGTGAATTTTCCAACTTCCTTTCTGTTCTTAATTTCTAATTTCACTTCCTTGTAATCAGTGAACACATTTTGAATAATGTCAATCCTTTCACATTTATCAAGGTTTGTTTTGTGGCCTAGAATATGGTCCATCATGGAGAATGTTCCATGATAAAACAGAGAGAAAAAAAAAACAATCATGAAGGCCCTGGAAGGTTAGGCCTGATTTCTGTAGAGTGTCATTCAAATCTTCTATTTGTTTGTTAATCCTCTATGTTCTCACCATTATTAGAGGTGTAGTATCAAAGTCTGCAGCTCAGTTGTGGAACTGTCTCTTTCTTTCCTCAGCTGGGTCAGATTCAGCTTTACATATCTTCATAATTTTTACAGCTATCTGATAGGGTAATCATTTTGTCATTTTAAAATGATGTTTTGCAATGATAACTTTTTTGTTTTAAAATCGATTTCGTCAGATATTCATAAGCCACTGTAGTTGTTTTGTGCCTTTTTTTGCATAATATCTCTTTTTCTATTCTTTTACTTTTAACATTTTTCTATCTCCAAATCTGAACTGTGTCTCTAGTAAATAGCATATTGATTTATTTTTTTTAAATTGAGTCTGACAGTGTCTGAAGTAGGAGGAAGTTGGGTCTGCCTTGATGAACCCCAAGAGTCCCGGGGTTGCTCTAGGTCTTCCTTAGGTAGTATATTGCAGCAGATATGGATGCAAATACTTCTCCTCACCAGGGTTAAGCCTCTGGTGCTTCTGCATAGCAGGCATAGTCACCCCTGGGTGGCAGTGGTTTTAGCAGAGTTCTTTAAATGCCTCTTACCCATCATCTCTGCTAAGCTGTACACCTTATTGGGTCTCAAACCTAGTAGATGTGGGAGGATGGTGACCAGGGCACCATCTGGTCAAAAGTGATCTGCTGTTTCTACATTTAAGACTAACCAGACCCCTCATGCCTGGGGACAGCTGTGTTCTGGGCCACTCTTCCCATTTCCTAGTTGCTAATCTCTAAGAAACACCCTGTATGAATCCACAGTCCCCATCCTGAAGTTGTTTCTTGTATTGTTCCAGTCATTTAATCTATTCACCTTTGTGCTTTATTGATATTTCCTTCATGTAGCCATCTTATAGAAGATACTAAGTTAAGTATGGCTCTGTCAATTTCGCCCCCTCTAGAGGAGATCAACTTGTCCACCAGCCAATTTTCCAGCATATACTCTCATTAATGCTAACAGGAGAGACCACAGGGCAGAGGTGGGCTCAGTAGGTGGAGTGAAGGGTCAAAAAATCCTGCTTCAACCAGGCACAGTGGGCCCACCTGTAATCCCAGCAGCTCGTGAGGCTGAGTCAGGAGGATTGAGAGTTCAAAGCCAGCCTCAGCAAAAGTGAATTCTGAGCAACTCAATGAGACCCTGTCTCTAAATAAAATCCAAAATATGGCTGGGGACATGGCTCAGTGGTTGAGTGCCCCCGAGTTCAATTCCCAGTAAGCTAAATAAAAATCCTGCTTCAGCTGCTGGTGAAGAGAAGTAGGAATCAGCCCCAGCTTACAAAACGTCAGGGGGCAGGGCAGAGACATTCTGGGTAGTGCAAATAGAGTGTCGTTAGAGAAGCCTAAGCATCCATGTGCAGAGCTGCAGGTGGGTCCCTATGGCAGGAGCATGAGGTACAAACTGGAGTGGACAGGGGTATGACCAAGATGGATCCGGTCCCATTCTTACTTTCTTATGTCTAGGATGATCTGAATGCTTAAAAGACCCTGCTCCACAACTGGCCTTTACAATCTCTCTGTTCATGCTCAAGTGAGATCCAATTCCAGGCCTGCTTCTCCCAGAGTCCCTGGTGCTCAGAAAGCACCCGGATGTCCTCAGGGTCTTGTAAGTTCCAGTCTCAATCACTGGCCCTTCCTCAAGGCAGGGAAGTCAAGCCTGATATGCTCACTCATTCCATGGGCTCCATCCAGCTACCCCTCCCCACCACTGGGCCACCCAGCAAGGATTCATGGGTCAACTCATTTCTCTCCATCAGCCCACACAGATCCACTGTCCGAAACCCTGGCAGGGCATCCAGCGTCGGGCTTCAGGGGCTGTCTGAAAATCAGCAAGAATCAGTGCTACAGCAGGCCTCAGCATGGGCAGGCTGCTAGGGGGCTGGGTTTGCAGTGGTTATGTCTGAGTAGAGCAGGAGAAAATTGCATTGTCAGTCACTGTCAGTGTTATCACCAGCAAACACAAACATTTTAGAAGCCAAGATGGATAACTCTGGCTACAGGCAATGCCCAGAGATGTTGCTCAGTGCCTGCCCAGGCTCTCAGGGACTATTTCACTCCCCTGCATCAGTACCCCCATATCTTTATGACCCATCAGAAATCTCCAGGGTGCTGAATTTTGAATCTTCCCTCCACTGAATTCTGTAGCCCAGCCAGGAAGAGGCCCCCAAACATGCTCATGGCCCCTACCTCCTGGATCTGATTTGGCCCTCCTCTTAGCCCTTGTGGCGGGCACGATGACTATTAATGTCCCCACTTCACAGATAAGGAACATAGTGCATCAGTTGGTGATCTGAGGCTATCAGATGGAGGAACTGGACAGCAAAGCAGATGTACTGGTTCCAAGGAGAAAGTGCTTCCCAGCTTACCAGTCCTTCTTTGCCTAACAAGCGAACCAAGAAATTTAGTATCTGGAAGCACAAGGAGTGTCTTTCTTACCCCTCATGTCTTGGCCTTCCTGGATGCCCCTTAGAGAGCTCTGTGCACTCCCAAGGCTTCCTGCCTCCACCTGAGCAAGCACCCACTCTGGAAGCTAACACAGGGATGAGTAGATGTCAGGTAACAGGTGAGAGGGAGTCCCTGGGGTGCCAAGGGGATCTTAATGCAGATAGCAAGGTGTGTGTCTTCTCACTTCTTGCAATGGCACAGTCCTAGGGGCACTAGGATCTGTATGTTCAGAGATACCAACAGAGTCTTAGAGAGGTGGAGTGATTGTTCTCCACAAAGCCAGTCCCATTTGGTCCTAGAACCATACCCACACTGTCTTGCAGGGGCTGAGCCATATGCTGCTGGGTCTCCAAGGGAGATTTGATGAGTTAATTAAAGGGTGTTATTGGAATGTCATGGTTGCAACATATCCCTGTCATCCTGCCCTGAAGGAAAGGGAAAGATCTGTTCCCATATTTCCCAATGGATTTCTAGCCTCCTAGTTCCTAGTTTCTGTTGTAGCCAAATTATTGACACAAATTTTGGTCCTTGGGTGGCAGAGCTCTCTCTTTTTCAAACATAGTTGGGCCCCCCATCTCCATTATTCTAGCTCATTCTTCAAGCCTCAGGGAAACCAGTGGCCACCCAGACACCCTGTTCTCTTCCCTGTCTCTGAGCTCTGATGGCTACCATCTGACCCACCCTCTCTTCTGTCCATCTTTCCTTTCATTTTTTATCTTATTAATGCAGTTCTGACACTCATGGCTTGTCCCCCCTCCTAGCCTGAGGTTCTGGCCATTTTGGTAGCTTCTTCAAAGTCTGCCACAAAGATACTCACTGGATGCCTTTGGGAGGTCTCTGGGAGTGAACAAGATCCAGCCCAGCTTCCCACCTTCATAGAGACATCTGGATGGGAGCTCTGGGCCAGGCTTAGAGGATGGGGACTTGCTACAATTTCATTGAGTGATATCTCTGCAAGGGCTGCTCTCCTGGCTGTCATGCACTTGGGGTTTAGAATGTGTCCAGAGCTGTGGTCACCTTTATTGAGGGTTTTAAAGTCACAGCATCACTTTCTTCTCAACTGTCTTCAACAATTTTATGGGGAGGGGAGCTGAGACCTATGACCTGGAACATTTATTCTGTCTCGGGCCCCTGGTTCTTCATACTGAAGCAAAGAGCATTTTTGTCTTAGAAGCTCAATTCTCTTTGACCTCATCTTCCTGGTGCAGTCATGCTGTCAACTTTGCAGTTTTCAGTTGGAACTGGGATCGTTCTTCCCATCTTAGATAAGGGCAGCCAAGGACAAAAAAAAAATCATGGTGGTTTGGTCTTTTCTTCTCCAGAAACTTCAGAAACATTTCAGGTCAAGCCTGATATGTGAGCTACAGGTCAAAGACATGGACACGTTCAACCTTGAAAAGGAGAAAACTCAAGAGCTGACTTAAACCACCAGAGGACGGTTCTCCAAGACTCAGTGAGACTTGGTCAGCTTCAGGGGGAGGACCCAGAAGACCCAGAACCAGTTGGTGTAAATGCCAGAGAAGAGTTAAGCATTGTCTCAGTTTTGTCCTCCCGTGCCCTCAGCCCAAGAAACAGACCAGAGACAAGAATCATCAGGTGCAGATGGTTTACTTGAGAGGTGTGAGGTTAGCAGGTAGAGAGGCTAGTGTGAGTGTTGCAGAGGGGGGGTGGTGGTGAGGATGTCAACAAGGGACTTGACATCAAGCCAATTTCCACTGAGGGGGATGTAGCTTACTGCTCCAGAAATTATTTCAAGACCTGTGTACCCCCACCAACACCGCTAAAATCCCCCCACTTGAAGGTAGCGAGCTGGTTAATTGTATCCCAGGTGCTTCTGTGTTAGTAGGCAGATTCAATTCTGGCAGCCCAAGGGTAGATCAGGTGCTGTCCTTGGGAATATACAGAAACAGAAAGGGTCCTTGGATATGGAGAAGAGATTAACAGCAACTGCTGCGAGCACCACATACAAGTTATGTAATGATTCAAACAATCCAGAGGAGGAGGGGGCTCTCTGTGAGGTGGTGAGCTCTCCACCACCAGCCCCAAGGCCAAATGGACAGGGCGGGGGTCTCCAGTTTTGAGTAAGGAGTTGGACCAGATATCCTCCCAATTTGACTCTATAGGCAAGGTCTTCAGGTCCTCATGCTACTGAGAAGGTCCCCTGGCTTGCCACAAAAATGCAAGTCCTTCCTTTTTTAGTCTTAAGGGCTAATAATCTCAATTTCTTACACACTGCTTATTTTTTTTTTTAGAGCTTCATGGTCATTCATGGTACTGGGCTTCTTTCTGACAAACTCAACACGCATGGAAATCAATTTCAGTTCACAATCCCCTCTGTTCCCTTCCCCTTCTCCCTACCCCCCTCACCTTCCCCTTTCTCTACTGGACTTCCTTTTGCTCTTCTATTAATTTGTATTTGATCAGTTCCTTATATAATCTTATCCTTCCCTCCCCCTTTCCTTTATTTTACTTTAGCTTCCGAATATGAGAGAAAATATTTGAACTTTGAGTTTCTGAGTGACTCACTGGTTCTTATGTGGGTGGATTAACACTGAACCAGCAAGCTGTGATCCCGCGCTCCTGTTTGGTTCCCGTCAATTTTTCATTGAGTTCTTCCTCGCGCCCGGAAGTGGGCTTGGATTGGAGAGGCAGGGTCATTTCCCATATCGAATTGGGTGGAAGTCTAAACGGTTTGCAAAGTGAGTTACTTTTAGGTCTAACTGGGACTTTGGTTCACTTTCCAAAGAAGTCACCCTTTCCTGTACCTGGGGAGAGTGGACACTGCATGCAGGTGGATTCCTTCCCATAGTTTTTGGAATCCACTCGATAAGAATGGCTACCATTGGACATTCTACTGCACACATTGGCTTTCTCTGAATCCTCACAGCCCAAAGAGCAATGCACTCTTTATATCCCCGTTTTAGATGAGGAGGTTGAGGATCAGAGAAGTTAAACAGACCTATAATCTGTTGCAGCTTACAAGAAATAGTGTGAGTTAAACCCTGATCCAAAATTCTAAGAATTCTCCTAGTCCATTCAAATTCAAGGAAGCCAGCCAAGCCTCTCCCAGGGACTTTGACTTTCTCTTTAGTAAAGAGACTGAGGGTTCTACTAAGGTCTTTGGAACAGGGGGTTCCCAAGGTGGTTTAAGTGAATGGTCCTGGCTTAAAGAGAGCAAACTGGGGACACATCCTGTCCATAATAGGGATGTCTGTGCTGTGGGAAACGAATCTGATTGACTGATTAAGAAGTAAAATGGGCATATATTTGATCTATAATCCTACCGCTAATATTCCATCTCACAGAAGTAAAACCTCAAATGTACAGGGAAAATGTAGAATAGTAGGGATACAGTTGGGTTTATTATTTTTATTTTATTTTATTGGTATTAGCAAAAAAGGAAAAAGAAATGGAAGCAATTTTGACATCTGCCAATAAAGGAATAGATGAATAGATATGCTGCATTCAAGCAACAGTTTATTAGGCAACATTAAAGACTGTGCTATAAATGCTAAAACTTAACAAATCATACATTTTATTGTATTTCACACTTCCTCAATAAAGCCACTTTAAAAAAAATCACATTAGATCCATGTGTGCATCTTGATCACGAAGATGTCCCTGATACGTGCCTGGTTGAGTAAAAGCAAGCTTCAGGGTACAACGTGTGATTCCATTTGGGGCACAGTCGTGTGTGCATCTGTACGTGGGTTTATGTGAGTATCAGGGATGTTGGAAAGGTCACTCTATAATGATCTTGGTGAGGAAAATATAATGGGCAGGAAAAACAGGAAGACTTAAACTTTTCTATATTTAGTACTCTGTTATTTGCCTTTTTACAACATGCTTCAATTGTTTTTGTAATAAAAAATATTGTAAAAAAATAATAGTGTCGATGAATCACCACAGAAGCAAGCCTGTCTATGGATCCAACTAATATCACTAGCCTCTAAGGAGACAGGTGCCTGTGGGTTTCACCGTCCCCTGGGGTTGCCAAAAACACTGAGGCAGGGGATTGTCCTGGCTCCAGCCACTGAATATACAGTCGTCGATGGGACAGTCTGAGTTTGCAATAGAAAATGTATTTCCTTTCCAAATGCCTGCATGATAAAATATGGAATTTTAATAATTTCTCAGGGTGGGGATTATAGCTGCCTAGCTTTTATCACTGCCTCAGGCATTGGATTGACCCCAGCAAGACCTCACATTTCCTCTTCACCAGCAGGATGATTTTCTACTTCATCATTTTTTCTGTCATTGTGGAAGGAAAAACAAATTTCCCAGGTAGCCTTCCTGCAACCCCAGCCCAGCAGAATGATTGGGAGCAGGATTTCGTCCATTTGTTCAGCCAGCAAATATTTACTGAGCCCTATTGTCCCAGTTTTCTTACTTTGCTTGTATTGAACACTGAGGATACACAAATTCCAGGAGATCTTCTGGACAGAACACTTAAAACTGAAATTACTGAACAGGCAGTCTGGGAAGATGATGGTGACTATGAGAGTCGAGAATTCATTCCTTCCTTCATGCATGCATGCATGCATGCCAAAGGCAATTTTGGAAAAACAGAGATCTCGAGCTTTGAAGATGGAAAAAAAAAACTGTGAAGTTTTCCACAGAAGGAAAATAAGATTCATTAGCTGTGGTTCTTAAGTACAGAACTAGGACCCTGGAGTCATACAAAGGGGCAGAGTTGGTAGAAAATGTGATGAGGTTGATCCAGAATCTATGCAGATGGCAGTATTCCAAGAGTAAGGGGGATGTGAAGGGCACCTGAGAGGGAAGTGTGGGTAATGCATGAAGAAAAATGATCATCACAGGGGCAGAAGGATGGAAGGCAGGGCACAAGAAGGGCTGGCCTCAGACCAGAGCTCAGACTGTCCATCCTCTGTACCACGAGGCCAAGACCATGCAGATGTGACTATCTTGGGAGGTGGGAGATTGATAGATTTTTTTTTCTGGCTCCTTCTATTTCCTCAGTAAAATTGAATTCAAGGCTCTCAACCAAAACCAAGGAGGGGGTGCTGTCCTGGAAGTTCCAGGGCAGAGGAGAGAGTGGGAAGAAGTCATCTCTGAGGACAAGAGAACGGCTTGACCTGGGATATAGGACAGCACTGTGGAGCAGAGCCCGGGGCTCACTGGATGTTGGTGGCCATAGTGAAAGTGAGATCAGTCGGCATGATGGTGCGTTTTTCTCCAGATGCATTCCCTTCTCAGATCAGGGGGAGAGTAGAAAGGTAATTTCATCTCACCAGATTAGGATTTAACCAGGCAGCCCTAAAAGATGGAGAGAAGGTGACCACTGTGACAAGTCCCAGAGGCTCAGTGGGGTATGGAGAGGAGTGACAGATGGAGAAAAGATGGTAGGTCCTTAGCCACGGCAGGAGCGGGAAATGGTTAGCCCCATTTTGCCAGTGAACTGAGACTCAGGGAGGCAAATCATAATCTCTAGAAAAGTCATGTTCCTGGGACTTCAGGATATGAGAAGGTGAGAAGCAGAGAGTAAAGTATTTCTACTAGTGATGTCTCCCTCTCTGTCCCCTTCTCCCTCTCAGGGAGCTCAGCACTGTGGTCAGCTCTCCGACTTGTCCGGGACTGGGCCCTATCAGGGTGCAAGACGTTCAGCACTAAAACTGAGAATGTCCCAGGCAAACAAGGTCGATAAGGCCCCAACCAACACACATGTGCATACACGCAAACGCACATGGGGAAAGAATTACAATTGATAATTCTGTTGACAAGGCCATCAAGGGGTTCCTCTCTTCTGCAGAGGTCAGAGTTGGAGGTGAGGGGGGCAGGCTCAGAGGCAACAGTTACATTCTATGCTACCATCTTATAAACACATCCAAATTATATTTTGGAGGGATAGGTAACAGCCAAGTTGCTCAAAATTCAAAGGCTTCCAAAGAGTAAACAAGGAAGGTTCCTGCCCTCTGGCTGGAGTCAGAAGTGGGAGGAGTGAATTGTGTGTGCTTCCACTGAGGCAGAATGCATAGCCAGCAATCACCCTAGAGCCTGCAACTTGATCTTTCTGTGTGGGAAAAAAAAAAGATCACAGAGTTCATTCTCTCTGGGCACATCACCACCAGAATATAAGCGCTGAAGGTCAGGGACTGGGGCTGTTTTCTTACTGATAGCTCTTCAGCACTTAGAACAGTGCCTTGGAGGAGGGTGGAATCCAAGGATGTCCCACTAATTGAAGGAGTCCTTTGTTCTCCATGGCACCCCACTGAATGCATGTGCAGCAATGTCTAATTGTACCCTTTTCTGCTTTCCGATTGTTTCCACACTTTTGATCTTATAATTAATGTCTCAGTGAATAACCGCACACATATGCCACTTTACATGTGTGTGAGCTGATCTGTAGGATCAATTCCCACAAGCAGAATTGCTGAGTCAAGGGTCTGTGCATCTGTAATGGTGATGGACAGGACCACATTATCCTCTATGTAAATTTTCAGTTATTTCATGGTTTGCATTCGTCATACGTTTTTCCTATCACCATTTGTCTTTGGTTTTAAGCCACCTTCAAGTGTTCTGTCCATCCGGCCCTTCACGGTTGGCCACTGTAGCTTACCACCTCCCAATTTTGGGACCATCCTTTTTTATGGGTTTTGCTGAGCATCCTGCCCAGGAGCCTACCTTCCCCAGGGTGGGGGAGGGCGCACGGGAGAAGAGGAAGTCCTGCATCCAGGTATCTGGGATTCCTGGAGTGGTGTGCATCAGGAGAGAGGGCCAAAGTACTATTTAGAGACAAGCCAGGAACATCTGAAAACCTCACTCAGTTCAGCCTTTCTCAGAAGCTTTTGCTTAACATCCTTGGAAGGGGGTGATAGCATCCCATTTACTACTAAGCAAACTCCTCCCATCAATTCTGTTTCTTAAATCCTCAGCTCCTTCTAATTGCTTATTGACTAGTCCCAGGAGGACTCTAGCATAGATGGGGGACGCAGAGATATTTGTTTTCTGGGCCTCAGGAGAGAGAGAAATTTTGTTCAAACTTTGCAGACTCTTGATTCTCAACTAATTTGGACCCAACTCTCTTTCCGTACCCCTCCTGATACTCAGTCTCCCTCCAACACTCAATTCCAGGGTGATGCGGGAACTCCCAATGATATTTTAATTCCTTCTAATGAGTAGCACTTCTGTGGCATTGTCTGGCTTGAAAGCCAAAGACCCTCAAAAGCCTCCATAGGTCTACTCTCCAAGGGACATTTGAGAGGGAGTAACCAGGGGTTTTGTTCTCCCTAATAAGTCTCTGCTAGATATTTCCCTGTAACTGGAGTGTTGTGATGATCCTTGGAGGTGGCGGAATATACATAGGGTGGCTGTGCCCTTGTGCTGTGAAGCTCATTTATTCAGACTCTGGTGCATGCACTGGTTCACCCTGTTGGCTCACTTCTGAGCAGCAATTGAGCGTCCATTGTGAGGTGGGCATTGTGCAGGACAGGCAGAGGAACACAAGTTTGAACCAAGATGAATGCTGAAGATCAGGAACCAGGCACCATTGCCATGGGCACTGTGAAGAGCTGGATCAATGTGAGAACACATCAAACCTCTTCTCCAAAGGAAGAATGGGGGAGGGGAAATACATTTTTCAGCTTTGATATTTGGTTCCCATGTCTTAATCTTAGAGCTCCCCTCTATCAACATCAACCACAGAGAGATAAGAGACAGTGTCAGATGCAGTGGGAGATACAAACAAGAAAAAGGAGGGAAGAAAAGATAAGAACTGAGTTCAAATTCTTCAACCAGGACAAATCCAGGTAAAAATGTTCCTGCCACATCTCAGGAAAGGGTTCATGAGACAAATTAGCAAGATAAGCAAAGGCTCAGGAGAGAAATGTTTTCCATACCAAACAAAAGCTAATTTTTCCAGCCTCTTCAAGCATTTCAAAATCATTCATTTACATTCAAGTGGCTAATCAGATAATTTTAGATCAGGCACGTCTATTCCTGAAACACATGGATGGTTGAGTGAGGAAATGGATGAATGAGTTCCGTGAACCGGGTTTTTATTATTGTATGGTTTCAAAGTGACAAAGCAGTGCGGTGGATTCTCAGTTCCGACTTTTCCGATAACGCAGCCTCATTCTCCCACAATTAGTCCTCATTAATGAGATCTCACTGTCATCGAAGGCATTTGAGATCTGAGGTCCCTGGAGAAATGGTTGCGTTGGAAAATCAAAGTCAGAAGTCTATTAAGCAAATTAATAGAAGAGGCGCAGTTTCAAAAGAAATACTTTGCCAATCAAAGGAGGTAGGAAGGATTTTTTATAAACATATTTTTTAAGTCATCTATTCACAGGTAAACTATACAGGTGCTAATTAGAAGCCATTCTTTTGAACCCATAAAGTCTGTCCCCACCGGGCCCATATTTCAATCTTTGTTAATCACCTGAAAGCCCTGAATGTCGCTTAATATAATAAAATAGTTAAAATAAAGTATCCCAGATTTCTGGCTAGAGTGAGGCAGTGAGGCACGGGAAAAATCTCGGGCTCTCCATTTAAATGCCAGCATTACCAATTTCCAGCAAATGCACGGCAGGCTTCAAGGTTCTAAACTGAAGAGCTGCATAATTTGGATCAACTTTCTTAACCTCTTTGAGCCTCAGTTTCCTTATCTAGACTAATACTATTGGAGCGATAAGAGCCATCCATATGCAAAGTCACACACACACACACACACACACACACAGCATGAGGCTTTACTGCAGGTGCGGACACACAGCAACTCACAGACTGCTCTTTGCAACCCTAATGGGGGTAGTTTGCTAGCCTGCGAAGAGGAGGAACTGGAGAGAAAGGCAGGGTAAGGAATTGGCCCAGTTTGAATGGCTCGGATAGCAGATGCAGACTACGGCCAACCAAACTTCTGGAGTCTGTGGGTGTAACTCTTACCCTGCACTACCTCTCACATGAGCTGTTTAGAGAAGCCTAGAATCTCACCAGCAATATAGTACCCACCTATCCAATAATGGGTAATTTTTTTTCTTTTCCACTTCTCTGGAGTTAGGTGAATAAAGTTGAATTTGCTCAGTGATGATATTGTTGGGGATGGGGGGAGGGCCCAGCAAAGACTGAGAGCTTTCAAGCCCAGAATTGCACCTGCTGTTAGGAATTCTGCATCTGGGGCCCTGACCAGTTCTGGGGCCCTCATGGCCTGCCCTGTGCTGCTCCTTTGTAGATGATGATCCCTTGGGTATAGACCCTGGAGGCTTCAAGACGACTCTTCCTGAGCCTTTCAACTCAACAGGATCTGCCCCCAAGACACATTCCCTCCCTAACTCACAGCTCCACAGATATAACTCACTCTCCCCTGACTCACTTTGGAGATGTTCCCTAGGGCCCTGGACCCTCCTCAACAGCTAGACGGTCCCTGTACTGTCACACAGACCCCATCACCACCTGTGGGTCCAAATTTTAAATCATATGTACACCCAGAGAAAACCAATTTCCTTCTGTGATCAGTTCTCTAAGGAAAGGTCAGGCCCATAAATAACTGTGAGGGAGGCAAAGATGTGGTCCCTAACTGCACGCTACCTGGTACAAGGGAGCTGGCCTTCCACAAACGGTGCTTCTCCTTTGCTGTTAAAGCAAGGTCACAGAGGTTAACCCTTAAAAGAGTAACATGAGGAAGGAGGAACGTCAAAGCAGAATGTCATTTTTAGGTGAAGGGAGTCCCATCTCAGCCTGATGCCATGGGGAGCTCTGGGGTATTGTTTACACGGCAGGATTTGTCCCATCTGGAAGTAAGCCCCTGGGACTCCACAATCTCCCAGGAACTTTGTGTGTCTTCCGAGGGAGGTGCAGGTGTGAGCCAGGCAAAGCCTGCAGAAGGAAAGACATTCCAGAGGGCAACAGGGACCTCAGGGGATCCTGGAGAGGACTAGCACAGCCCCATGCTCCTTCTCCCATACGCCTCCCTTGTTATGTTTTAATATTCGGTTTGCTTACCTTCTCCCTAACTAGCCTTTGGAGGGCAAAGACTTCAAACCCCAAGGTGCCTGAAGAACACAGATACTTGTAGGGGAGCAAGAAACAGCTTCATTCTGCCCTTCTTGTTATTTGGCTGGGCTACGAATTAAAATGACCCATTGCAGAGTCACAGGAGAAAACATCCTTTTAATTACGCATGTCAACCATGGGGTCCCACAAAATAGGTGAGTTGAGGAAGGGTAACTGAGGCTGAGATAGCTTCTGAGCTACTGCAAGGAACAGCCACGTGGGGCTCTGGAGAGGGGACAGTGGGAACCCAAGTTACCAAGCAGAGGGGAAGTAAACTTGCAGAAGAAAAGTCACCCAGGTAGTAGAAGTTGTCAGGCTCCGAGGAACAGGTGACAGCCTCCAAGGAATAGGTGACTACGCTGAGAGACACCTCCAGTCTCTGCTTTGGTTGATGTGATTCCTTCGGTGCAGATTTGTGACAATCGAGTTCCCTTTGAAGAATCTGTCCTCAGGTACATCAGGGGAGCTCAGAGAAAGCCAGTACCGCATCCACCGTTCCCATGGTACCCTCAGTTCAAAGTCATTGGCGCACCAAAGTGTCGTATTTTGGAGTGGCATTTCCTGAACTTCTTCATGTTCCATAACTGTTCCCATGGTATCCTCAGTTCAAAGTCATTGGCTCACCAAAGTGTGGTATTTTGGAGTGGCATTTCCCGAACTTCTTCATGTTCCATAAATATTTGCTGATGCCTGGGAGATAGGAATAAAGTCTGGCTCACCCACAGACTACTGACAGGTGCCTTATCTTGAAGAAATTCCATCCTCCAGAGCTGAGGAAGCTCACATCAAAGGGCCACTTTAAATTTAGCATAAAAAAAGTCAAACGATTTATGCCCATTTCAGGTCATGATAATGTACTATTTATTTTAATTTTAATTTATTTTATTTTCTAGTACTGGGGATTGAACCAAGAGGGTACTTAACCACTGAGCCCTATTCCTGGCCCTCTTTATTTTTATTTTGAGATGGGGTCCAATTTTTAAATTGCAGAAGATAGCCTAAAACTTGAGATTCTTCCTGCTTCAACCTCTGGAGCCCTAGGGTTAGTGATGTGCCACTATTTCTGGCTACAAATATTGTTTTGCCAATAAGAGTTTAAAAGCACATTTGGTGCCCCACACAGATGTGGATTTCCCATGTTGTCCTCTTCAAGACTGAGAAACTGAATTTGGGACTCTCCAGGAAATTCGCCAACCACTTCTAAGCCATCTCCCTTTAGCTCAGCTGTACCTTCTCTATTAATAAAATTGACCAGTTCAAGGGTTTCTACTATTTTTTGAGTAAGAGACCTGTTTATGAGAGCAAAGTATCTTAAAGGCTCACCTTTGTTATGTATTCACCTCTCTAGTTGATTTTGGTATTCATTGAGAGAATATATAATGACAAAAAGCTCCTAGAAGATTCAGCAGTTTTTAAAATAAATTTGCATTCATGAGTCAGAGCAATTTTTCAATTAGTAGCAGTAGGCAAGCAAGATGTATTATTTACTTATTCTACTGAAAAATTATCAGTGCATGTGGAGATGGTCACAGACCAGGTGTCCCTCAGCTTCCCTTCTGCCCTGAAGTGATCTTCTATAATCAGCTCCTAAGGAGATTCCACCTTTCCAAGTAATTTTAACAACTAACAAATGACTTTGCACTTGGATTTCTCTCATTTAATCATTACAGAGCCAGGAGTCCCAGCTTGTGGTTGGCTCAGGAATCCCTACAGAACTGTCAGGCCAGATTGCAGGTGTTACCTGGTGTCGGAGGGTTTTACAGCTGAAGGAGAAAAGGAGCCAGACCTTTTGAAGGCAATCTCGAGGGGAAGAAGAAACGAGGACCATTTATAGTGTCTCAGAATGAACTTCTTCCTTCTCCCTAGTCAGTAAATTCTTGCCACAATGGAGAGAGGGTGCCACAGTCTGGCTGGGCACAATTCATGAGCCACTTATCAAGCAGAAACAAACTTTATTTTTAAAACATACACTCTGCACCACATGAGCTCTTCAGGAATTCCCTCAAAGCCCAGCTGCCACCACTGGCTTCTCACAAGCCTCTCAACCCCCCACCCTCCTGCTCTTGAGGCCGATTGGCTGGGTTGCATGGGCGGAGCCAAAAGAGTCCCCCAATGAGCAGCTCTGTGGTCTGAAAGGGCAGGGAAACAGCCCAATGAGCATCACTACAGAGGAGCCAATCAGCTGGCAGCTGGAAGTTTGCTGGGGCACGGTGAGCCAATCAGCTGGAAGTTTGCTGGGGTCCCTTCGGTTGTGGCTCTCAACAGGAGGGAGGTCCACAGGCTGCAGCTGAGGAGGCTGCTTAGCAATGGTGCTTTTGGAGAGGGGGGACTTCCTCCCTGCCATTCATGAGCTGAAGAGATGCTGGCAAACTGTACCTGCAAGGGAACACAAGCCACCTGCAGCTGTCCTCATTGTTGCATCAAAACAACCACCTTTTTATTATCCCTCACAGTTCTATGAATTGACTGGGTTCAGTTGGGTAGTTCTTCTTCTGGCTCTGCTTGGGTCTCTCATGCAGCTGTGGTCAGAGGGCAATTAGGATGCTAGAACAGTGGACCCCCCCACACACTTCCCTTCTAATTTCCCTCTCTGCAGCTTTACAAACTTTCTACATGGACTTTCTAGGTAGCCTTTTCTGTGGTCTCTCTGGAAGTCTTGGTTATTTCCTACATGGTGGTTCAGGATTCTTGAAAGCACAAAATGCAAATGGCAGGCTCAGAAGCGGCACCACCTCTACCTACCTCCTGTAGGTTAAGCAAGTCACAGGGTCAGTTCACTTTCAGCTGCCAAGGAACCATACAAGGGTACAAGCATTGAGCGAGGAAGCTCAGGGAGTGCTTGCTCACAGCCCTGTAGCATGGCAAGGTGCCCCAGTTTGGGGCTCCTAGGAGAACGCACCTTGGCATGTCCTTGAGTTTGCTCCTGCACCAGAAAGCTGCAACACTGGTGAAGTGCTGCCCTCAAGTGGCACCCTGAGGGCATTGCAGGGCCAGAGCACGCCCCTGGGCTGCCTGTGAACCTTGGGCAAGACACCTTGAAATCTCAGGGAAATCTTGGAGTGGGTTGATGTTGCCAGCTTCCTGAGTTAAGAAAGAAAAGTAAAAACAACAAAAAAAGTTATCTCTTAATATTAGTACAATGCAATTGGGTGCACATGCTGAGGAAACCTGGGTTGGGTGAGAAGAGGGAAACAAGACACAGCATTCTCAGTGTTCACCATAGCCCACGCTTCACGGAAGGGTCCCTCTGTAACTCATCTGATTTTGACTATGATATGACCCTATCTATGGGTCAATTTAAAAGTGCAGAAACCAGGTCTGGAAGATCCCACCAGCTAGCAAGGAGCAGAGCTGGGCTGGAAAATCAGGCCTGTCTGACTTTAATGCCCTGAATGAAACCTCCTAATGAGCCTGTGACCTGCATGTTTAATGTTGTCACTATGGGTTTTCTTCCTTTTAATTGAGGCCCTTACCAAAATGACATGTCCCCTACTCCTCCGCGTATCCTGTACAGCTCCCTAATGGTGTGTTTACTCAAAAAAGGACACAGAGGCTATTTGTTCTGACAGTTGTAGCACCTGCTGGCCAGCGTTCCCCGCCCTCCCCCCATTCCCCAGCGAGAGAGACTGCAGGGAGCAGAGCTCCATTAAGGAGAGCAGAAAGCAGAGGGCACCCAGGAGGAAGGCCTCACATTGTGCCAAGCCCAGGGACATGGGGGCCCATGAGGATCCAGGGAGGGTGTGGTGACAAGCTCGGGAGACCAACTTGCCTTTCTCATCTCAGCGGTTTTTCAGAGAAGCAGCGTGCATGTTGAGTCCAATAAGTGTTAAGAAGACCATTATGGCTGGAGCAGATTAAAGGCAACTTCAGGATCTGTCTTCCCCACGGGGTGCAGCTGGATGACTTGTAATGTTCTATAGCTTAGTAGGGTAACTGTGGCTGAGGACAATTAATCGTGAATTTTGAGAGAGCTTGTAGAGAGCATTCTGAATGTTCTCAACACGAAGAAATGATCAATGTCTGAGATGATCTGCCAATCACCCTCATCTGATCCTTGCACATTGCATACATACTGAAATGTTACACTGCACCTCAAAAATCTATCCAATTTTTATGTGTCTATCAAAAATTTAAAAAAATAAGAAAAAAAATATTTGTTTCTTTCCTTTCTAAGAAGAAAAGGAAAGGTAAGAGATATTTTATTTAAGCTAATGTGTACGTGAGCACCTGTGTGGATGTGTGGGTGGGTGTGTGCACGCGTTCAAGTTGGTGGATATGGATATGATATTTATTAATCCTAACTCAATTAGGCAATAGCCTTTTTAATATTTCATTGGTGTCTAATAGGCATTTCACACTTACCAGGTTAAAAATAAAGTTCTTGCTTCCCCTCATCTCTCAAACTGCTCCTGTTCTGGTCCTCCCATCCCAGGTACTTGGCAGCCATATTCTGCCAGACGCACAGCCAGGAGGTGTTGGATTCTGCCCTGAGACTCCCGTCCACTCTCCACCGCGCCCTGCCTTCCCCACTCGCAGCATTCACACAGGACCCCAGCCCTGCTCCTTCACCCTCCCATGACGGGGTCACCTTCAGTTCTCCCAGCTCCTCTTTCTTGACCCTTCACCCAGCCCACCTGGATCCCACCTCTGTCTTGCTCAGCCCACAGAACCATCCCTTCCCGACATAAGACTGACCACGTCTCTGGCCTGCCCAGAAACTTCCAGAGGCTTCTTGCCTCTCTCAGAAAGAAATCCTAAGTCTCCATATGGCCACAAGCTCCCACCAGATCCAGCTCTCTTCTGCCTGGCAGATGGCACGTACCCTCTTGGTGGTTCTCTCCACTGAGTCACAGTCCACAAGCACTAACATGCACAATTCTGAGTGTATGGCTCAGTGGGATTTTGCCCGGGTACGTAGCCAGGTGACCACCACACGGTCCAAGATGCCGAGTATTTCTATTGCTCAGAAAGATCTCTTATGTCCCTCTCTGTTAATGCCCACCTCCACCATGGGGGACCGACTAGCCTGGCCTTCACCACCCAGGATCCACTCTGTCTGGCCTTATCCTTCATTTAAGTGGAATCCAGGGTACGGGCTGTTTTGTGTCTGGATTCTTTCATTCAAAATAATTTTTGAGATTCACCTTCTGGTATCAGCATTTTGTTCTTTTCCATAGCTGAGAGATACTCTATCTTATGAATGAACCACTATTGATTTACGTATTTGGCTGTGGATGGGCATTTGTCTTTGCTTTCGGTTTGGGGGTCTATGCATTTTTCTGCTCATTTCCCCTGGGATATACCTAGGAATGAAATTTTTGGTTCATAGGATATGTTTACTTTTATTAGCATTGCCAAATAGATTTTCAGTGTGGTTTTATACTCCTACCGGCCAAAGATGAGAGTTTTGTTTGCTTCCTATTCTTGCAAATACTTGATATTTTTCAAGGTGTTTTTAGTCATTGTTGGAGTGTATTATAGTATCTCGTTTTGGCTCAAATTTTCATTTTCTTGAGAAATAATAAAGTTGAACATTGCCTATTCATATGTTTTACCTGTTTCTAAAAGTTAGGTAATCTCTTTATTATGGATTTTTAGGAATTTATATATATGTATATACATGTATGTATTCAGGGCATGAGTTCTTTGCAGGTGTGATCACACACATCTCCTCCAGGCCTGTGTGACTTTTGATGTGACCTCCTGCTTTCTCAGTCACTTACTATGACCCAGCTGCACTAGTCTTCATGCTGCTCCTGCCATACATGACATGCTCTGACCTCATCTGACCCCTCTGTGCTCACTCTTCTTCTTTTCCAGAATGTTCCTTCCCCAGATAGCTGGATGGCTCACTCCCTCACTTTATCCAGGTCTCTGATCAAATCTCATTTTCTCAGAAGACTTTCTCTAACCACGGGTTCCCCAAAGCTATCCCAAGCCTCTTATATGTCCTTATAATAGGTGTCCCCTGAGGTCCATATTTTGTTTGTTGGTGTTCCTCCACTTGACTTATCTCTGTATGAGCAGGAACTGGGTCTGTTCTATTCCCTATGGGTCTCCAACACCTACCAAGTGCCAGGATTTTTTTATTTTTTTTTTATTTTTTTTCAGTACTGATGATTGAACTCAGGACCTAACACATGGTAGGCTACACCCCCAGCAACTTTTATGAAGTCTTAAAAATATCTGATAAAGTGAATAAAAATGGATTGACTGTATCAGTCAGATAAGTATTAGTATGATGTAGGAACCAAAACCCCCCAAATATCAGGGTAGGAAGCCTCAAAAGTTTTATTTCTCACTCATGCCATGACTAACGTTGGCCAGAGGGGCCGTTCTTTTCATACATGTTACCCAGGGACTCTGGTTGATAGAGGAGCCATTATCTTATGATGCCACCTTCTCAAACCGACTCTGACATTAGCTATGGTGAGGGCGAGAGAGCCCAGAGAAAAGAGCAGTGACCATTAAATTATGTTCCTCAAAGTCACAAGCATCACCACTGCTCATGTTTTGTTGCTGAAAGCAAAGTAGATGGTGATGCCCAACTTCAAAGGGATGTGTGCCCAGAAAGAGGGAAGAATAGAAACTTCTGAGGAATACCATTAAGGTCTGCCACAGTGAGTGAAAGCTTGAATGAACACCAAAGACTCAAACGAATGAATGAATAGAAAGCCAAGGGATGGAACTTGGCAGGCAGCAGGTTGGATAGCCAGTTCTTGACTCTCCTCTGCTTCTAAATCCCAGGCAGCACAATGGGACCAATGTCGTCCTCTGTTGAGAAATGGTCATCTTGAATAATGCCCTTGACCATGTTCTGAGGATTAGAAGAATAGCATTGAAGGTTTGCTTTGCTGCATTTTTTGTTATTTTCCAGACAGTGACCATGGAGTTCTACATTAATTACTAAAGTAGATGGTATGTGCCCCCATTGAACAGCTGGGCCAAGTAAGACCCAGAGAGATGAAGTAGATGGCCAAGTTCTCACCGTGGACTGCACCAGACCTTGATTGACTGTAAAGCACCTGCCCTCTGACTGCATGCTGAGAGACACACCCGGAAGCCATCACGGGTATCGCCCTGTGATCTCCTCTCCCCACTTACGTCCAGCTGGAGTCATGGGCATCGTTCCAGTATTGGATTCTGTTGGCTATTTACTGAAGCCCTGGGACCACCCCCACCCGCCACTCAAGTTATCCCAAAGGAGGTCAAGCTGGTTAATTGGGGCACTTCCTCCATCCTATAATTTAACCAGGCTGCCCATTCATTTATGTTTCTTCACTTTTGTCATTCACATGGCCACTCTTGAGCACTCCTGGCATGTCACATTGCTCAAGGTCTCAGGACCCAACACTGTCGTCCATGAATCAAGCTGAGTGTTCATGAATCCCTAAGTAAACACGTGACATTAAGTCACCTAAAACTTTGTCTTGCAATTTCTTCATTTGCAAAATGAGGATCGTAGCCACTCTGCCTTTCACAGGGGAAGTATTGGGTGAATAAAATGATCTGATGAATATTAAAGCTTTTGGAAACTGGAGAGAGAGAGAGAGAGAGAGAGAGAGAGAGAGAGAGAGAGAGAGAGAGAGAGAGAGAGAGAGAAATGTATTGTTGTTTTGTAACGATGTTGATTGGCATCAAAGGAAACTCAAAGCTGACTGCTTTATTACTGCTGTTCCTGGAGACACCACTTACTTTCTTTTGATTCTTTACAGAACAATACAAACTAGGCTGGGCAACTCTTCTCTTTCTAACCATCTCCCTTGGCCTAACTGGATAATATGCATTCCTTTTAGCTGTGCAGCAGAATTCCTTTGAAGGGGGTGAGTTTGAAGTTTGAACTAGAAAGAGCAACAGACCTGAAGCTCCTCTGGTCCCTCCCAAGCCCTGAGCTTATTTGGGGAGCTGATTCTCCTGCCCTCCACCATGCCCAAGGCAAGACTCTGACTTACTGCAGCCCCCAACTACATCCAGCTTCAAAGTGTTTACTGAAGGCTTCGCACCAGACTGTGGTCTGTACACTGGCAATGGGCCATCTGTCACTTTGCTGACATCTGAGACATATGCATTTATTATGACTGTTTTTCTAGCAGGTGGCAGTAAAATGTCTGGTTCTAACAAAATCAGTTATGTTATGACAAGTTTCTGACAGATGCAAAGTAAGCATCTTGAGAGGGGCACTTTCTTCTGATCTGCGGGAAGGAGCCCGTGCACCCTGGGTGTGGGCTCTGAGTCGGGGATTGAAACTGGCTGCGTTGCCTGGGACACGATGCCAGGCAGAGCTGAAATCCCTTCCTAGCCTCTTGGGTCCTGGCTTACCAGCTCTCTTCTGTGGTCCTGGTGACCAAGCCCTCCGTGGTCTATCTTTCACTGTTCCCTGATCCATGCCAACTTCAACCTGTAAAATGGGATCCTAATACTTCAATTGCAAAGTGAAGGCACATGATCTAGCCCGTCACCCTGTCTTTCCCTCCCACAGTGCAAGGGCAGGAAGGTTCATCAGTTCTCACTGGTGCACCTCTAGGCACCAATGTGCCCCCAGGGCTGCTGAGCTGCCTGTGTGCTCTGGTACTGGTGATCTACAAAGTCCCCACCAGGGTGACTCTGACAGCCTTGCCCTTGTACCACTGCCAGATAAAGGTGACCTACTAGGTTTCTATGATGATCCAGACCTCAATGATGGAGGTCAGGGCCACAGGTGGCATGCCTGGGCATCCCTGCTCCTGGCGCTTGCTGACTCCTCTGATGACAGACAGCAGTCAGCTGAATCTTGCTTGGGTCACCAGATACTCCCACAAGGCAGGAAGAGAAGGTGAGACGGAGCCTCAGCTGCTACATTTGCCAGGTAGGTCCCAGGGTTCTCCCTTCACTTCCTCTACCCCCCATCTCACTCTATCCCCATTTCCCTCCTCCTCTGGATAGACATGAGTCCTGTGTCTCTGCAAGATCATGTCAGGAAGCTGAGCGATAGTACAGAATTCTACCCACAAGGACATTTCCTGCTGGTTAAGCTAAGCCACCCAGTTTTTGCCCTACACCATGCGGGAAGTAGAATAGGAGCTTGTACCCACCCTGATATGTTGGGGTGGAGGAGGAGGCCTTTACCACAGGGGCATCCTCTCAGACTTCTGGGTCATCCTGAGACCTCGCAGGTGAGGGAGCTGATTCCATTTCGGGGCTTTTCCCAGACCCCTTCCACTCTCCGCCTAAGAGCCCTGAGAATGTGCAAAGAAAAAAAGAAAAATTTACTCTTTCCATAGATAGATGCCCCTCTTGAAATGGTAGAAACAGCTTTGCCATGCCTTGGGATGGTTTCATAAAGTTTGTATCGCTCCCTTTGATAATCATTTTTAATTGGCTTACTCACTACAGTAATAAATAATAATAAGAGGATAATACAATAACCAGAGAAGAGCTACCACGTACTAAGTGCCTTCACTGAGCTGAGCATTTTATATCCATTACCTCCATTTAGTTCTCACAGCAACCTCTTGAGGTTGGAGGAGTGGCTTGAGGTGTCCTTCAAGGACTCATGAGTTGGAAGCCTGGTGCCCGGTAGGATGGGATGAGAAGTGGTGGCGTCTTCAACGGGTGGAGCCTAGTGGAAGGGGATTGGGTCATTGGGGAGCATCACTCTTGGAAGGTACTGGTGTGGTTCCCATGGGACCCTGGGCATCCCTGCTCCTGGCGCTTGCTGACTCCTCTGATGACAGACAGCAGTCAGCTGAATCTGGTTAATTCTCAAGAGAGGCTTGTGATAGAAAAGACAACTGACCTCTCCCCACCCTCAGGCTTCCTGTCTTAGGATGTGATCTTTCTCTTTGCCCTGAAGTCCCCTAGTGATGCCATCCACCATGTGGTGACCCAGTCAAGAGGGTCCTCATCAGAGACTGAACTGATAGGGCCTCCCAATCCTGGACCTCCAAAACTGCAAGCTTCTCTTCTTTACCAACTACCCAGCTTCAGGTATTTTATTATAGTAACGTAAAACCAATACAACTCCATTGCAGGGAGTAATTGTCTAGGACGTAGAGAAGCTCTCTTTATGAGCACAGAGAGAACCATTGGGTCCTCTGAGACTTAGGCTGGGCAGTTCTTCTCCTGTAGTTGAGGTTAGAAGCTGCATTTCATGACTCTATAAATGGATCTTGGAAGAACAGCAGCCTTGAAAACCCCAGGAATCCAATTAGAGCAACTTAGGTCCATCCTGGATACAGGGCAGTTGGGTTTCCCAGAGTAGAGAGCCAGTATATCACTTGCTCCACTTGCTCCCACTTTGATTTGGACTTTCAATGCTCTTGGTGGGTGGGGAAGCCTCTCAGAGAGGCCCAGGCACCTCTGTGTTGGAAATGTCAACTGCAGCTGCACATTTGCCAAGCCCCTGTGGGCTAACCACCTTAACCATTCTGGTCTTGTGTTTCTCAGCAGCAGACCCCCATTCTATTTGAATTTGCTTACTACCTATATTTTGAGGGGGATGAAAAGTGTATTTTTCCCCCATAACATTCATTTTTACAGCCATTTGTTACAAGGGCTGAGAGCTGTCAGAGCGGTAATGCATTGCATCAAATTAACATGTTTTCCTGAAATGTAATTATGCCCCTTTTGTGTGCTTCTGAATACACATTTCTTGAAGTGTGAATGAGGTGCTGACCCCAAAGTCTCACTTTAAATCATCATTATTAGTGCATCTGTCCAAATGATTCAAGGGAAATGTCTGGCAGAGGTTTTCCAGCTTAGAGGAATTTAAAGGTGAGCCACGGAGCTTCTTTAGAGATGCTGGAGAGCCCAGCGTCTTCCGTCTTCCATTCACACCTGAGAACCATCTCCAGGCCCTCTATGCTATTGAACTCAGCTCCTCTTTAGGAAACACCTACTGTATGGAAGCACTTGGTTAGATTAGAGATTCCGAGAAGACTCCCTTCCTATCCTGATAGCCCTAGAAGGAACGAGACAGAGGACTTTTAGAGAAGAATCAATCAAATGACATTTGAAAATAGAGGATGACTCTGAGTGTGTGTGTGTGTGTGTGTGTGTGTGTGTGTGTGTGTGTGTTGGGGCAGGAGATGCATTTATGGAAGCCCCCAGAAGGTGGCATGAGAACCAGACCTTGAAGGATGGCAAAGATGGAGAGCTGATGTCAGTAAGAACATTCCAAGTTCAAGGACAGGTGATTAAAGCCCATGTTTAGAAAGGCACCAGGATCCAGTTCTCCAGCACCTGATGTCACAGCGAGGGATCAGGGCTTCAGAGATGTCCTTTGCCTTGTAGATCCTTCAAACTAGGTGTATCAATCGCAGTGTGGCTGAAATACGGGGAAGAGGTGGACAAGTGGCTAAAGGCTGTATCAGAAGGGCTTTGCAAAGCCACTCAAGAGTTTAGTTTTCATCCTAAAGGAATAAGAAGTCTCTGGAAGTCTGAGGAGGGACATGATCAGATTTGATTGTGAAATATTCTTCTGTTAAGGAGATAATGGATTAAAAGCAGTGGTATGTCAGGAAGAATCGGTCAGAAGTCTGTTACTACCAGCTAAATAAGTCATTGAGGCCTGGACTCTGATGGTGGCTGTTGAGACGGAGATACATGGATGACTTTCACAGGTGTTTAGGAGACGGATCAGGGAGTTCCTGATGATCAGTTGATTATTTGTAGATAGTAAAAGATAAAGAGGTGTTAATCATTGTGTGAGTCGGCACTTTCACTGCTGTGACCAAAAGACCTGACAAGAACTCTTTTAGAGAAGGAAAAAGTTATTTGGGGCTCATGGTTCCAGAGGTCTCAGTCCATAGACAGCTGGCTCCATTGCCCTAGGCCTTAGGTGAGGCAGAACCTCAGGGCAGAAGAGGGTGGTGGAGGAAAGCACCTCAGGACGTGGTACCGGGAATCAGGGAAGTGACTTCCCATCACCAACCAAAAAATAGATACCCTAAAGGTATGCCCCCAGTGGCTCACCCCCTCCAGTCACACCCTATACAGTCACCACCCAGTTGATCCTTATAGGAGATTCATTCAGTGATTAGGTTCAGGCTCCCAGAACCCAATCATTTCACCTCTAAACTTCCTTGCATTGTCTCAGGCATGGAGCTTTTGGGGGACACCTCCCATCTAAACCCTGGCAATCATGATTCTGAGTTCTTGGCTCCTGCAATCAAGGAGGGGAACAGAGGATCAATCGGGGCTGCAGAAGAGTCCATGGGACATGGTGCATTCTAGGCCCTCTGAGTTGTTCTGTTTCCGTGTCTGGAAGATGCCTCCATAACGTTAGGAACCGTTTGGGCTCTTCTTCTGATGCTGCCCCATAAGGACAGGGTCTTGTATGGGACGTGGCTGTTTCAATTGCAGTGAAGCAATGTGCACTAGAGCCAGCTACGGAAAGGAACGGGAGGAAGCCACTGAAGGGTGCAGCAATGGCCGACAGAAATCCAGCACCAGTGACTGAACAGGGGCAGGCTTCACGTGAACCAGTGTAAGAAAGATGCCAGGAATTGAGAGCACTCTGTCCCTCCTGCTCCAGGACTTAGGGTTTTCTGCAGTTCCAACACCCTACAAGAAATTTAGTCAGCAGCCTAACAATGAAAATCTCTAGGGCTCCGTAGCTTAGTTGCAACCCAGGACATGAGTGTTGCTCATCAGCTCTCTGGCCTCTTTCTCCCTGTCTCTCTGGCCAGGGAAACAGCCCTGCTTGGGCCCATGCAGGTCATGCCCTACACAACCCCAGAGGGCTGCATTCCCACAGAGATTTAGTCTTCCTATTAGGACATTTTCTTCATTCTTTCTTATTATTGAAAGTTGAAAAGGTGGCACACGCCTGTAATCCCAGCGGCTGGGGAGGCTGAGGCAGGAGGATCGTGAGTTCAAAACCAGCCTCAACTAAAGTGAGGTGCTAAGCAACTCAGTGAAACCCTGTCTCTAAATAAAATACAGAATAGGGATGGGGATGGGGCTCAGTGGTCGAGTGCCCCTGAGTTCAATCCCCAGTACCCCTCCAAAAGTCAGAAACTTACCAAAATTATATAACAAATACTACTGAAATAACAATATTTGTTTGCTTTTTTAAAAGATTCTTTAAAAATATGTGAAAAAGAAATAGGATAGTACTGATAAAGTTGAAATCCTCCTTGATTTCCTCTTCAGTCTTATTCTCCCTCTGTGTCTCGAGTTCATCAAAACTCATGAATTTGGTCAGTTTCCTTCCTGTTCATGGGTTTTTAACTTCTACTGCACATATCCACATCCATAAACATAACATAGCCTTGTTTTGTGTGTTTTTATTTAACATAAATAGCATCATTCAGGTTGTGATGGTTTGCAATTTGCTTTATTTTTCACTTGATTTTGTTTTCAAGATCCAGTTCTATACATTCACATAGATCTGGTCTCTTTAATTGGTGTATAATATTCCACTTTAGGAATATATGCCACCATTTACTTATCGGTTCTCCTACTGAAAGGCATTTGCATTGCTTCCAAATTTTGTCATTATACGCAATGAACACTTGCAATGAAATCCTTTTAGACGCTTTATTGCATGCATTTACCTAAGTTTCTCCAGGGTGAATTAAGTATGTATTAAGTGTGTAGGTAGAGATGGCACTGCTGTGAATTGGGAATTGAGTGAGAGAGTCCGTTTAAAATTGTTGAAGATATTTCCAGACATCCTCGGGTGGGAGGAGGGGTGAAGGAGCCCATGGAAAAATTACATTCAAATACGTCACCCACCCAGAAATTTGTACGTATTTTGTAGAGCAGGCACTTCTCCCCTCTAGGAAGATGTGGGTCCCCCACCCAATGAGAACCACTGCGTAAGTGAGACATAACTGTTTTCAGGGAATGTGTCCTTGGTTCAGATATATTTAAGGAGAAAAGGAATGGTGAATAACTGACTTTAAGATTAAAACAAACAAAAAAAAAACCAAAAAAATAAAAAGACATAACTGATTTGCTTGGATGTCTTCACCTTAGTTACCAAATCTCCCAAAGTCTTGTTTGGGAGAAATATTGTCCAGAAATATTGTGCAGATCTCAAGGGATCACAGAGGACCAAAGTATAAAGTGCTTTGCTCCTAATAATCCCTTGATCAAGTTTTGAGGTGAGGATGCTCCTGTAGCTGGTCTACTTAGAGGCACCAGGGAGCAAGTAACCAGATCCTTCTGGTGCCAATTTCGGGCTTAGGAACAATAAGGGTCAAAAGGGGAGTACAAATACGTCCAGAGCCAGGGAATGGAAGGAAGAGAATGAGAAGCTGTGTTAGGCAGCTGTCCTAGGTTAGAGAGTGTCCTCCCCATACCTGAATCCATGTCTACCTGGAACCTGTGGCAAGTGGACCTATTTGGAAATAGTGTCTGCAGGTGTGATCAGATAAGGAATCAAACAGGACCAGGGTAGGTCCTAAATCCATTGTTACCAGTGTCCTGATGAGAGGAGAGAAATTTGGACAGAGACACACACACCAAGGAGAATGTCATGTGAAGATGGACTCAGAGGAGGGGAAGACCGTGTGGTGGTGATGGAGAGCTTGGACCCCTGTCACTGCAAGCTCAGAAATGCCAGGGGTTGCTGGGAGTCACCAGATGGTAAGAAGAACCCAAGAAGCATCCTACCTGGGAGCTTGCAGAGAGAGCATGGACCTGCTGAAACTGGGAAACTGACAGAGCCGCCTTCCAAGGTGGTCCCCAGCGACCAACCACCTGGTATTCACAGCGCCATGCAGTCCCCTCCCATCTCATGTGGACTGGACCTCGTGACCCGCTCCTAGCTAGTTCAGCAAACTCGATGGGGTGTCACTTTCAAATCATATCGGAACCACAGTTCCTTTGCTTCTGCTGATGGGAGGGGTCTGTGTAAGCTGCAGGCCTTTGGCATCAACTCCGAGGGTCACAGCAGGCAAAGCCGGATTCTTCTCTACTAGTATCCAGAGGCATGTTGTAGCTCTCAAAGATGGGCTATGCCTGCCAGTGTGGCAGCAGATCCCAGAAGCTCACTGCCAATTTCTTTCTGGGTTCTTGTCTCACAAATCTGAAGAATGAAATCTGTGGACATGGAAGGTAAGAGTGAAAGAAGGAGGGTGTATTCAATTGTGAAGAATAGAGGTAGGGCAATCGGGAGACCCTGCAAAGGTTGCTGCCTCAGTATGCTAGTCTGGGGATTTATATAGCTCTTGGGTCAATGGATATTGGTCCAAATTTATGCTGATCAGTTTTCAGAAAAGTAGCCACACTATTGGTGCAAATGTATGATAATCACATCTTGGAAAATATCAAGGTTACTGTTCAGCCCGTAAGTAACTTTCCTGCAATCTCCATTCATTCCTGCCCCCATTTCCATTTTTTCCAATGCTCATCAGGCAGGCAGAGCCACTGGCAGGAAAGGTGACAGGTTGGGTGACCTAAGTCGCCTTGACCCTGTCTTGCCTTGGCCCTGGCTGGCTGTGCCTCAGGCCCACATTACATGGCAGGCTCCATGTGGCTGTGGCCCATGCACATCACCTAGGCTGGCCTCCCGGGCTTCAGCCAACCATGCCACCACACTGGTGCTCAGGGATTTGGCTTCATGGCTTGGCTTCAATATTATACAAGACAATCAATTTCTTTTTGTTTTTTCTTACCATTTTTCTTGCTCTCTGATAACTGGTAAAAAGGCATCACACTATGACTTAATGGAGAGGTCCATATGATAAGAACTGAGGAAGGGCTTCAGCCAAGGAGGAACTGAATCCTTCCAACAACCACGTGACTTGTGATGACCACAGTCCTAGTTGTCACCCTATGTACTGTGTGAGATCCAAGAGGCTGAGAACCTGCCAAACCATGCCTGGATTCTTCACTGGCAAGACACTATGAAATAACACGTTTTTTACTTTAAGCCACCAAGTTTTGAGAGTGATATGTTTGCACAGCTGGTATAGAAGCACATTAGAGACCAACGTGTGTGACATATGTGGCCAGATGGTTCAGAAGGGAGAGGAATGGGCTCAGGGTGCTTCGCGCTCCTGAGAGCTCAGGCTGGACCTCAGATGCCGCAGAGGTGCACCTGCCCCACGGGACCTTGAAATCCTTGCCCAAGCTCAACACGACTCTCCCAGTTCAAAGAAGCCTCATGCCTAGCTTGAAACCAATGCTTAAAAAAATAGCATGTTACGTATAATCCAGGGTCCATAGTGGGCAACTAATTTGGAGAACAATTTGGTGAACTGAGGGGGGGGGGAAGGCTCATCATTTTTGCTAGAAAGACCAAAATCATTCAAGTAGTATTTGCCCAAATATTCCTACCAATATGCTTAACCAGTTCATAATCTTCCTTCTGCCTCGGTTTTCATATTTGCAAAATCAAGAGATTAGCTTTTTATCATCCTTACAGGCTTCTTCAGCATTTATATGTAATTATTCCTTATAAAATAATCAGAAGACCTGGAAATAATGTGGAAGCAAATGGACATTCATGTGAATCACTTCTCATTCTTCAAAACTTAGACCTGACCTCCTCTGGGAAGCAGTCCATAACCTCACCAGATAAAAAAACCCAACTGGGTTCTCCTGTTAGTGATACCACTCAGGGACACATCTGCCAATCATGATGTACATGGTGCTTGCTGACTTTTCCAGATCTTCTTCCTCCACTAGCCAGGCAACGACTTGGGACATTTTGAGACTGATTTATGTCAAATTCTTCTTTGTATGCACAGGACCTGGCAGGCTGCTTGGTACATAATATCTATCCGGTAACTATTTGCTGAGTGAGTGAGTGACTAGAAAGATTCATGGAGCTCCTTGGCCCATGGTGAGGACTTTGATTCCTGGGGAAGCAGCCTAGGAAGCTGTGTGTGTCTCTCTTGCCACATGGCTTGCTGGTGGTTGTGGCACAAGGTGGTGAGCCAAGGGCACACGTTGGTGCAGAAAGTCTAATCCCAGGATCCAGCAGACTCAAGAAGTTGGGTAGAAATTCCTCTCCTTTCTGCTCCAACCATGTATGGAGCTTGGAGCAGAGATAATTAATTCACAGCATATGGGGAGACAGATGTTAGGGAAATGTAACAAAGATAACAAGGTCAATACAAGAGAAAGAGGGGGTACAGATGCTGCAGTGATGGAGTGAGTTGTCTCATCAAGTCCTGAGCACCCATGTAATGAGATTTCCTAACAGAGGAGCCACACCAAACAGAAATAAATAGCTGTTTGGAAAGTGACGTAGTTTGTCCAAGGGCACAGAGGAGGTGACTTGAACTTATTCTGTCTCTTTGCATATCCAGGGTACTTTATTACCCCGGATCTACCCATGAGAACATCAGTTTCCCCCCAGTGCAGAGGCTATTTCAAAAGCAATCCCTTAGTGGGGAATCCTATGGGGTTCTATGCCATTGTTCAGACCAGAAGTAAAGACATGACCTCACCAGTCCTGCTCTCTTCAAACAGTTATGACAAAGTACCAGGGACTGGGTGACATATACACAACAAAAACTTAATTTTCAGTGTCTGGAGACTGGAAGTCCAAGGTCAGGGCATCATGGTTGGGTTCTGGTAAGGACTCTTTTCCGGGTCGCAGACTGCTGACTTTCACTATCTTCCCATGGCGGAGGAATGAGCTAGCTCTCTGACTTCATCTCTTTGAAGAGAGCTCCATCCTCATGACCTAATTACCTCCTAAAGGCTCCTTCTCCAAAATGCCATCATATTGGGGATGAGATTCCAACATGAATTTTGGAGGAGACATAGACATTCGGTCCATAACAACAACCAAGGTAGGTCAGGCAATGGGCTTTGGTGGCAGTAAAACTGCCAAGGTTCGGAAAAGTCAAGAGTAGTAAAGACTGAGTGTGGATGAAAAGAATCTCATGCATTTGTATCCTGTGTATATATACCACTGATTTGGGCTTATCCGCTGACCACAGGATATGGATGCATCACCTTTGACAGTCCGTTTCTTTATCCATGACATGGTGAAAATAACCCCTACCCTATAGAACTGTCATCAAATATTTTTTAAAAAGTGTGTGTGTGTAGAAGCATCTAGTAAATGAATGGGGTCCAAGTTCTGTTTACAGGGCTGGATCAGTCAGGTGAAATGCCTCAGCCACAGAAGCTGATCCAGGTAGGAGATTTCAGAAGAGCTGGAGCAAGGCCGACACAGGAGGAGGTCTGAGGGAGAAGGGGCAGGTGTCAACTTCTTCTCATGAATATTTTTCTGCTGTGGAAAGTCCCCCTGAAGCCCCAGCTGACTTCGCTCCTGATCTCATTGGCCAGGTTTACCTTTCATGCCCCTGGGTCATCCCTAGCAAGGAAGAAGGGACTCCAGTGACTGCTTTACACAATGAGACTACTGTGACTTGCCACAGTCTGGCTGGGCACAATTCAGGAGCCACTTGTCAAAAGAAACGAACTTTATTTTTAGAACACACACACCGCACCACACAGCTCCTCAGGAAAAACCTTCAGAGCTCAACTGCCACTTCTGGTTTCCCACAAGCCTCTCAACCACCCCCACTCCTCTTGCTCTTGAGACCGATTGGCTGGGTCATGTGGGTGGAGCCAAAAAAGTCCCCCAGTGAGCAGCTCCATGGTCTGAAAGGGCGGGGAAACAGCCCAATGAGCATCACCGCAGAGGAGCCAATCATTTGGCAGCTAGAAGTTTGCTGGGGCCACTGTGAGCCAATCGTCAGCTGGCACTGGAAGTTTGCTGGCAGCTGGAAGTTTGCTGGGGCCCCTTCGGCTGTGGCTCTCAACAGTGACTGGGATGGGGCACTGCCTCCCCTGGGTGCAGGCCTCATTTGCCAAATACCAAGATCTGATAGCTAGCCAGTCAGGTAGGAATGACCTGGGTGGACAGATAGAACCAAAGTCACACAGAGATCCATGAGTTTCCAGTTGCTGTTCTATAACTAACGCATCACCACAAGCACCGTCTTCAAACAGCACTCCTTTATTGACTTACGGTTCTGGAGACCTGAAGTCCAAAGTGCGTCCCATGGGGCTAACATCAAGGCCTTGACGGGGCTGGTTCCTTCCGGAGGCTCTGAAGGGAGAATATTTTCTTGACTTTCATCTTCAGGAGGCGACCTGCCTTTGTTGAATGGTGGGCTCTTCTTATCACATAACTCCAGCATTTTAATTCCATTATTCTTATCTCTGACCCACCAGCCTCCCTCTTATAAGTACCCTTACGATTACATCGGGTCTACCTGGATAATCCAGGATCACCTTCCCTTTCAAGGTACTTGACAATCGAAAAGTCCCATCAATTCCTGGGAATTGGAGGTTTAAAACTTGCAGAGGGGTGGGGGCCGTTGATTTTAGCTTACATGAAAGACACATGGAACTTCATCTTCCAATTCAAGATGGTGAGGCAAAAGTGGAAGTAAGAGAACCTGGCAGTGTGAGTAGATACTGGGAAAATGAAGGTCTAGAAAAGCTATGGTTTAAGGCATGATTCCATGAAGAGCCAGAAGGATGTGGCGTCTACCTTTTAGAAGGTATGAAATTATGTTGTTTTTATCCATGCTGGATACCTCCCCCGCACCCCACCCACCCTCACATACAAAGAGAAGTCGGTCATGAGGCTTAAATTTTTTTTTCTCATTTCAAAAGCTGAGGCATCAGGCAGGAAGCCAAAAATTGGACGTCAGACATTGTAATTATGGGATGATGGAGAATCGGCCCAACTAGATATGTCTAAAACAGGTCTCCTGCTTGGTCCAGGAAGGAAGCTGGGGGTGTATGTAAAAGATCATTAAGTAGAATCTTGAAGACGTGGGGGAAAGGAGTTTCTCTGACCAAAATCACCAAGGAGACTGTGAGCCAGGAGGAGGAAAGGGAAGGGTAGGATGCAGAATGGCAGGATGGGGCGGTGCAGAATAATGAGACGTTTCTTTGCTGCACAGCCAATAGGGAACAAAAGTGGGAGCCACCTACCTGCACTTGGAAAGAAGTTTGGGGGCCACGAATTCAAACAAGGAGATATTGGCTTTGGCGTTAGAATAGTGGAAGAAAGAAAGAGTCAGATTCTTATAAAATGTGGGCCATAGGCATCAGTTGTTTCCTCTGCTCTGATCCAAGACCCCAGTAAAATAAGTGTCATGAGATTTTTTTAAAAGACACACACTCATGAAAACAAAGACCAAGTATGCAAGAAAAAAAAAACAGAGGAATATCAAGAGAACTTCAGATGTTAGAAAACAGATGGATAATTAAATTTTAACTTTGCATGCCAGATAAATATAATGCCCATAAGGTTGCTGAGTAGAACAAGAAGCCAACCAATTTCTATTAAGGAATTCTGTAAACACTCTGGAATTTAAAGCAATAGATGTCTTAAAAGGAAGGTATCCTTGAAGCTGAGAAGTCAAGGATTGGTTGAAACTCTGTGAGAGAAGCAGTCAGACACAGTGCATTCCCCACTCCATCCAGAGCAACCAGCATTCCCACTCCCCTCCCTAACAGGAGGCTGGAGGTGTGCTAAGCCTTGGAAGAGCTATACCGGAGGAACTTAGGAGTCAAGAACACCAAGATCAGCTTGGGAAGAGTGGGAGGTGCAGTTAGTAACTATTGGGATTTAGGGAGTAGAATGATGTTAGCCCTTTGACAGGAGATTGGAAGGAGTCACGCTGGCCCATAGGAGCAGAGTCTTACAGATACCAAAAGAGGAGCCTTGGTTAACAAAATACCTTGATGCTTCCAGGAGCATCCCACTGGAAGTCACTAATGCACAAGAACATCACATGTGCATGGAGCTTCTGTTCCTCCCTTTGGAATGTGAGAGGAGACCAGACTCTGAAACATTTGAGTGATGCCTCTACCTGAAAAGAGAAGAATAAAGAAAACTGACACCAGGCAGAAAGAAAAGAAGGAAAAATCTATGAGTGTAAACTTCCAATTTATATGCTCAGAGAGATAAGAAAATACATTAAATCCATGAAACCAGCATTGCCTAATTTTTTAAAATGGAGCTTTAAATAACAATATTTGTCTTGAAAATTAAAATCATAAGAGACAAATTACAAAGAGGGATCCATAGATACAAATATAAATGTAGATATATAGATTATCAAGACAGAATGGAAACATAATGAAAAAGAACAGGGAAAGATAAGTGTCTTAGAAAGTTAATTCATTCAGAAGGTTAAAAATTGAATTGAGAAAAGTTTCAGAAAATGAATATATTAGAGTAGAAAAAAATGTTCCATAATTAAAGACTGTCGGTGTTCAGATTCAAAAGACTCACTTTGTGCCAGCACAATAAATACATCATTATGAATTTCAGAGTAGTGATGTTAAATGAAAATCTCAAAAACTCTCAGGGAAAAAAGATATCACATACACTCAGATGATCAGAAATCAAGCAATCATTAAAATTATTAGCTGCAATATCAGAAGCTGGAAGACAATAGAAATACCTTCAAAACTTGGAGGAAAATATTTGCCTAGATTTCTTTGTATAGCTAAGATAGAGATATGCAATAAATCAAAGTATTCTACATCATGCATCTTTTCTTTGGAAGCTACTATAACATCAAATCTTCATTTTGATGAGGTAAAATGAATAGAGAGATAAAAATGCACAAAATGGCAATTCAAAAAGAAAGAGAAGGATGTCAAGAGTGAGAGAAAAGCTACAAATCTAGAAACCAACCACTTTTTATTGGATCAGGAAAATGGAGAGGTCTAGGAAGGGTGTTTTCAAGATGGAGGTGGGATGAAAATCATAGATTTTCTCCTATGTTTGAACATATTGAGAGACATTTTTTATTTCTGGAATAGAGTTTGGGGATGCAGGTGATTATGTATACGAAGGGAGTGGAAAATTTTTGAAATATTGAGGCAATTATTAACTCCAGGAAAAAGAAAACGTAGTTCAAGAAGGGAAATATAAACATTATAGTGCTGTGCACTGAACAGCTGGGAGTACAATTTGAACATAACAAATCATATAAAATTATTTAGCCAAGAATTTTATTACAGTTATTTGGGAAGATAAGTTCATGATGAAGAAAAGGGTACTTGTGTGCATACATATGTGAATATCACATATTAAGAAGGCATAAGAATTTAAAATTCTTTTTTTAAGGGGGGACTGGGGACTGAGCTCAGGAGCACTTGGCCACTGAGCCACATCTTCAGCACTATTTTGTATTTTATTTAGAGAAAGGGTCTCACTGAGTTGCTCCTGACTTTTGCTGAGGCTGACTTTGAACTCAAGATCCTCTTGCCTCAGCCTCCTGAGCTTCTGGGATTATAGGTGTGTGCCACTGTGCCTGACTTAATTCCTTTTTTAAAACAAAAATATCTACTCAGCAATTAGGCATAAAAAGAAAAGTTTTCACAGAAACTACTCCAATATTTAAAATATTCACCTCTGGGGAGCAAAACGAAGGGTTTGTAAGGAGTGGGATAGTGAATCTCTGTTTTCCATTTCAACCCTTGAACACTTATTAGTTTTCTGTGACTTCTGTAATAAATTACCATAAAGCTGATGGTTTTAAACAGCAGAACGTTATTCTCCCACAGTCCTGTGGTTAGAATGCCAAAATGGATTTCCCTGGGCCAAACCCAAGGTGTTGGGAGGGCTGTGGTCTGTCTGGAGGTCCTAGGGGAGAATTTGTTCCCTGCCTCTTCTGAGTTCAGGTGGCTACTGGCACTACCTGGTTTGTGGCTATGTCACTCCAATCTTTAAATCTCTCTCCACTCCATCATCACAAGGCTTTCTCTCTGGGTGTAAAATCTCCCTCTCCCTTCATCTTATAAAGATACATTTAGAGCTCACCTGGACAACCCAGAGACCCCTTTCCCAAGTAAGATGACATGCACAGGTACCATAGATGGGGCTGTGGGGATTATTCCTTAGCTAACTATGAACATTTTAGAAACATGTTAGTACATCTCTATATGATACATTAATTAATTAAAGGAAATAAGGTATTTCAACATTTTTACTGTGATTATCCTTGAAAAGTTCTGGGAGGTTTTCCGTGGCCTCTCTAACGTGGTCTTGCATTTCGAGCATACATGAGTCATGTAAAATGTTAATTTGTGAGTGGGGGAAAAAAGAGGCAAGGAGAAATATTTCATGCTTTGGCCAATCTGCATTTGCAGCTAACTGGTTCCAAGTTTTCCGTTTCAAATACAAACCCCAGGCAAGTCTCCAGCGAAGTGACACCGACATTCACGTTGTTCTCTGGAACACATATGTGTGTTGCAAACACACGCCTCCCGGAAGCCAAGAGCTCAGGGGCTGGAGGGAGATTTTGTGGGGTTTCAAAACTGAAAAGAGTACTTTGAAACCCAATCTAGAGAGTCCTTTGCTCTCAGACGCACAGCCTATCTGCTTCCCACCATTTAGCTTTTATCTATTTTTCTCCGACTGGCTGAACCCCCACATGAGAAAGTGAAAGTTGAAAGGGACTTGAAAGATGGTTGGGTCTAACAGGATACAGCTGAGTCCAGAGGATCCCAGGGACGAACGGATGATTTCCCAGGCAATGGAGACAGGACATGGACCTGGCGCTCCTGATTCTGGATGCCCAGAGCACCTAGGTTCTTCTTTAGTCCATGAATCTCTGCCCTTTTCTTCTCTATAATTTAGGAAGTCCTGGCATCTGCAAAGAACAGGAAGACGAGAAGACGGAGTGACTTGGGCTCAGGGGAAAAATAGAAAAGTGTGCTGGAGAGTTGGTAGTACTAAAAAGCCAGGTCTGGATGAAGTCTAGGATTTTTATCCAAGTCAAAAACCTGAGGCCAAGAGGACCAATGGAGCTGTGGGGTGAAGATCTGAGCCCAGAGCTTTGACCCAGCCCCTCTAGCTCAGGAGAAGAACAGAAGCAGGACTTCCCAGGAATCGTGGGCTCTGAGGGGCACCCTGAGTCTAAAACAGAACAGTGAATAACACTGAGGGGTAGGCTCAAGGCTCAGTTCTGTGTCATGCCCTCCCCTGCCTAAAGCCTTCCATAAGTTTTCATTTCAGTTAATTAAAGTCAACACACTTTGTCATGATGCACCAAATGGCTCCTGTCTCTCCAGCCTCAGCTCCTCTCACTCTGGCAGGCATCTGGCTCTCCGTCCCTCCAACACACCAAGGTCATTTCTCCCTGAGGGACCTTGTACTTCTGTTCCCTCTTCCTGGGAACCCCCCCTCCCTGCACCCAACACACCATCCTTTTTGTGTCTGCTTCCTTTTTATCTTTCAATTATCCTCTTAAAGTAGTATCCATCCCAGAAGAGGCTTTTCTAGGCCACTATCAAAATTAACCCTTCCGGAACCCAAGCACCATCCGCAATCCTGTTTAGTTTCTTCATGGAGCTTACTGCTGTCTGATCTTATTAGTGTCTAGTCTCTCAGCCCCATGAAAGCAGGGACCTTGTCCTGAAGCCTCCAGTCCCTGGTGCACAGCCTGGAGCGGAGAGGGTGAGCAAATAACTAACTGTCCTGGGTTCAGTTCCAGAGCAGGCAACAGATGACCCAGGCACAGCTAACCCCGTCACTGAGTCTCCAAGTGAATGTGGTTGTGCTGTCTGCACATAGATGCTGCAGCCTCTGGACTATCAATGAGTAGGTTCCCTTGCTCACAGGATCTCCCCAGCTCCTCCCTCAAGGCATGTCCGCGTCCTTTTGAACAGAGGTGAAGGGTTACAGTGTGTACTGTTATTTTGAAAGCTGATGGTGTTGCTCCGGTTCTGTTCCCTTGATGGAAACTTCAGAGGTATTTAGGCTGCTCAGATTCCAAGTTCAAGTGACCTGTGCTGCTGGGAATTAAGAGATGCAGGTTTCTTCCACTCTCCCCTCACAATAGGCTCCTCCTGCCTTGCAGTCTTGGTTACATGGTGTTTAATGCTTAAAATCAGAGGCATCCACTTCCCAGGAAGACAAAGAAGAGAAATGTGACTTTGTAGCTGCTACTCTGTGCCAAGCACCATGCTCGGTCACTTGGTCTTTGCATCCCTTGGAGAAGTTGTAATCACCATTTTAAAAATGAGGAAATGGAGGTAGTTGACCAAGGCTCAAAAGCTAGTATGAGCCTGGTGTGGTGGTGGACTCCTGTAATCCCAATGGCTCAGGAGGCTGAGGCAGGAGGATTGCAAGTTCAACGCCAGCCTCAGCAACAGCAAGGTTCTAAGCAACTCAGTGAGACCCCATCTCTAAATAAAATACAAAACAGGGCTGGGGTATGACTCAGTGGGTGAGTGCCCCTGAGTTCTATCTTCAGTACCAAAAGAAAAAAAGAAAAGTTAGTATGATTTCAAGCCAAGACACAAACACACATTTTCCTCATCCTAAACCAAAATTCTCTCCAGGATGGAAGACAGGAGCTATTGCCTTCCAGAATGAGCCCTGCTCCTCACCACATCATCAGAAGGAACACCCTGCCAAGTCAGTACAGCCAAACGCCCGTCACTCCACCAGCTCCCGCCATCTGTGGGGCTCCAGCTGTCACATAGACAAATTGGCCTTTGGATCAGGAGTATTGACAGTGAAAGGCACACATCTTTGGTTGATCCTGAGACTAATACAGATGGATGTGGGGAGGCAGGCAGGATGACTCCTCATGAGGGGACCATTGATGGAAGAAGCCTGATTGCCATCTTAATCCAAAAGCTTTCTCAGTGACAAAGTGACTTGCAAATACATTACTCTGGCAGTCCCTAATGATCAAGTGAGTTGAACTGAATTATCCAAGGTGGCACTACAAGGAATATCTCTGCTTAGAACAGCCATGGTTGACCCTGACTAGGAAAGAGTCTACCTGTGTCAAAGTGCTTAAGCCCTACATTGAACTCTTCCCAAGTCAAGATAGGTGCTGAGATCAATGCCCTGCAGAGCTCAAACTATTGTTTAGAAGGTATACACTGTCCTACTCCCTGTCCCTTGTATAGAAGTGAACTAGGCTAAGTACTGTAACACACACACACACACACACACACACACACACACACACGTGTGTGTGTGTGTGTGTGTGTGTGTGTGTGCGTGTGTGTGTATAAAACTGAAGTTAGGTATAAATGTAAATGGTATGATCCAAGGAGGTTTGGCCACTCAGAAACTTTGTGCAGAACTGAATATTGAACCTTGAGCTGAAAGATTATTGCAGTTCCGTTCCCTTCCAGCAGGGGAGGCCTTGTCTCCCTGCCTCCACCATACACATTTTTCAGGGTACTCTAGGCTCTACAGCTGATCCCCGGTTTCTCCATCTGCAGAATCCCCAGCTCTATGCTATCCCTGATGATGTTGTGATTCCACAAACGATGATGTATTCTAAAGTCAGAGCGGACTGACCTCTTTGGGAACCATATATCAAAATGATAGCTCCACACTATGACATCAGAGACATTATGCCTCTCTTCTTTGAGCAATATGGGGACTGCATTTCCAATTTATTTTCCCTTCCTCCTTGAATCTACTAAAACAGAATGGTAACACTCATGTAAGAGCTAACATTTATTAATTGGTTACTACATACTACTAGCTTTGCTATTTCTTTATTATTGGTGACTTAACCTTCTGAGAAAGACTGCTATGCAGCTTTGAAATGGTTCCAAATACATAGTTTGCTCTGTGATGTCTTTATTTTGGCATGTCTTTTCCTTTCAGAGTTACAAAGCCCCATATGTGGGAATTTAAAGTGAACTTTCTCTGTCCTTTGGGGATGTTATGTCAAACTTGAGTAGACCCTTCATATATCAGTTACTCTCCTAGTTATTGACCTCAACTACTGGACTTCAAATCATATAAACTCAAGGATTTGACCAATACATTGTCAGTTTAGATTTTGGCAGGCTCCGCTCTGTCAGTCACTTCTCAGAAAATGGAGTGCTTATGCCATGACAGGAAGCCTGACTTCAGCTACTTTTCCAAATCCTTAGAGCCTTGATTATGGAAAGTGACACCTGGTGGCTTGGAAGCTAATCTCCAGAGCCTCAACTAATAATACTGGCACCTCCCTAAAGCATTGAGGGACTTCATATGTCATCATAGAACTGCATTGAGGCAAGCCAGCTTCTGAGAACTGTTCCTATAAAGGAGTACCTAAATTTCAATTAGACTTCCACAAGAGTCTGCTTCCATCCTGACAGAGAAACTGGAGTTTTGTAACTCTGAAACTTCCTCATTATATATTGAATATGCTTCAGCTATAAGGTGTATTCTTTATATTTTCCAGATTTTCTCCCTTGCTTTAAGCATTATGAACCAAAGAAACATTCTTTTTTTGTAAGGTAATAAGCCACATGATTCATAAAATCAGACTTTGGTCATCATCTATTTCCAAAATACACAACAAAAAACAGTGGAGATAAAGAAGTCATTGAAGACATAAAAATGAATATTTTCCAGAGATGAAGAACATATTTCCCATCATTGACTATCTGTCAGGGTGAATGCAGCAAAGACCATTGCCCCACTACATCATTAAACATTGTTTAGTGTCCAAAAATAAGCAGGAAATTGAATAGAATTCTAGAAAACAAACAAGACTACCAACCACAGGAAAAGAAAGACTGGATGAGAAGTTCAAAAGAAGCACTTGATTTTAGAAATTATCATGGTCAATTTACCAAAACCTTTGCTATTTTAGAGTTTTTTAGATCTAGGCAATAAATCAACCAATAGAGAATATTTTTAATAAAGCTAGGAATAAGAACATTTACCTTATCTGTATCTAAAATAAAGCTACTTGAGAGAGGAATAAAAACCAATAAAACTGAGTTAAGTTTGGCTGGCTGCATAAAAGCCCTCCCATCAGTCCTTGTTCTGATCTCTCATACCTCTAAATGTTGCCTATAGGCTAAAGATAATTTTGCTGATGTGATTAAGTTCAGAAACTTGAGATAGGAGATTTTTCCTGGATTATCCAAGTAGGCTCAAAATGAACATAAAGACAGTATAATAGAGAAGAAAGAGATCAGGGTGAATAGTAAAATACATGACTCTGTAAATTGAAGGTGGAAATGAAGGGTGGAAGGAGTTAGAACACAATGAACATAGACAGCTCCTAGAAGTTGAGAAATAAAGGGAAATAAAGATCAATTAAGAAACTATGTTTAAAATAAAGCACCCTAGAAAACCAATGGGAATTATAAAGATAACTCCTTAGCAGTCAGGGAAATGCAAATCAAAACTATGCTGAGATTTCATCTTACTTCAGATTAAATGGCAGCTATCAAGAATACAAATAACAATTACTGGTAAGGATGTGGGACAAAAGGTATACTCATGCACTTTTGGTTGGGCTGCAAATTAATATAATTACTTTGAAAAGCAGGTTGGAGATTCCTCAAAAGACTAGAAATGGAACCACCATATGACCCAACTATCCTACTACTTGGAATATATCCCAAAGAACTAAATTCAACATATTATAGAGATACATACACACTGATTTTTATAGCAGTGCAATTCACAATAGTCAAATTATGGAACCAGACTCAGTGACCATCAACAGATGAATAGATAAAAAGAAAGTGTGGCACATATACACAATGGAGTTTTACTCAGCGATAAAGAAGAATGAAACTATATCATTTGCTGGCAAATGGATGGAAATGGAGAACATTATGCTAAGTGAAATAAGCCAGACTCAGAAAGCCAAGGATTGAATATTTTCTCTCATATTGAAAACTAGAGAAAAATGAGGATTGAAAATGGGGGAGCTTCTGAAAATAGGAGGGAGGACAGTGGAGTAGAAGAATGGAATTTAGAGAGAGGGAAAAGGGACAGGAAATGGGAAGAATGGCGGAATGAAATTGAACAAATTAACTTATGTGCATGTATGAATATATCACGAAGAATTCTACTTTTATGTATAACTATATACCAAATAGAAATAAATAAATAGAAGGAGGAACAGTGGAGTACAGCAAGAAGACCAGGGAGAGGGAGGAGGGAAGAGAAAGAGGAACTACTGGGGACTGAAATGGAGGAATGTGTTACCTACATTTATGAATATATTAAAATAGGCCCAATTATGTATTAATGCACTAATAAAAATAAATAAAATGTGATGCAAGTCCATTTGTAATACAGTTGATGTTTGTAATATTCCTGAGGGCCATGACATTGACTCATATAAAGGAGTGTATAATATCACAATAACCTTTGATTTATAGTAAACTATGTTTTCAGGAATATATATATAGTTTTTATTTGTTTTAAATTGTTAGGATGAACAGGTAGTTACAATACAGAAGCTTAATTAGGATTAGAGAATATGCAAGTATTGTTAAACTTGACCATTTTAATGGTCTGATTAAAAGACTTTGGATGCCAAAAGAGGAAAATGAGCTGTGGATAGAGGTAAAGAAACGAATGTATGCATTCTACATTGTTATATAACTTTCTACATTGATGGCACAAGTTATAGACATATATGCATGATGATAGATGATTGGGTAGATAGATGATATCTGTCCTAGCCTTGAAAACTCTCACTGTACACCCTATTGAACATGTCATTTGCACTTTAACATGCTATTTGTCTTCTAACTCTGTAACAGCCAGGACTTCTGAGAACAAATAACAAAAGCAACAAAAATCCAAATTTACTTATCCTGGAAGGGAATTTTTAATCAGAATTTTGGATAGCTTACAGAATTGATATTAGTTTCCAGTGAAACTCCAAAAGTGGGCAGATGGAAAAGGCAGTACACCAGCCAGAAATATAGTAAAAATCATGCTACAGGAAGTTTACTGTTATTGGATACTGTGATCTCTCTTATGTAATAGACTCCAAAATTCTATTAGTTTGAATATTCCAGTGTCCTTTGTTGCTTTACATGACTTGTTTCAAATTCAAAATATTGAACAAAATCATTAAATTGCCTGGGTTATAGTGGAGGCATATACAGCAGTTACCATGAGTTACAGAGAAATTTTATATTGTATCTTGACGTTTTTGCCAGTTTTAATAACCCTAAAGATTGCACAAGGAACTTTTTGTACAACTTGAAGAATTTCCAGATTCTTAAGTTAAAAAAAGATGTGCCCAAATAGTCCACCTCTTTGATTACTCATCATTCATAGACATCTCTTTTTCCCTAAAAATATCAGACTTAAATGGGAAATATCTTTATAGAACAGAAACTATGTACCTACACTCTCCCTGAAGAGAAACATCAGAAAATCTTATCAGCAACTACATTAGACAATGAATTCATGTATCTGATAGTCATTTCTCTTTTAACCTTATCAACACTTCTTTGTAATATCTCTCACACAAAAGCATGAAGGAATAACATTTAGTAGAATCAGATTTTCAATTTTGGCAATAATGAAATAGTTTTTATAACATGAAGCTTGCTGCTAACACAAACCCCCAAAGCTTGTTTTAAAAATAAAGAAAAAATACACCAGGCATTGGAAAGTAATCAAAGTATCCTAGAGTTCAGTAGTTAACCTGAGGAGAAGGAAAACACTGAATTTATTTTTTTATTTTATTGAATTTAGCTTGGTGTTCCCCTCCATACATTCCCTCAAGGGCATTTGTTGATTTGTAGCATTGAGCTGATATATAGCAGAGAAGCATATAAGAAACTAAATTGAAGAATCTTCAAAAGGAAAAAATTACTAAAACTAAAAACTTAAATGAGTATAGGAATAGATTGAACAAAGAAGGACAAAGAATGAATGTAAAAATAAATAAATAGATAGATAAATAAATAAGTAAACAAATAAATAAATGGTTAAAATAGAGAATATCCACATTGAAGTCAAAAAGAACAAAGCATGAAAAATGCAGAAAAAATCTCAGTGGTAAATGAAGTATGGTGAAAATCATATATATTTCAGGTATTTTGAAAGGAGATAATAAAATAATGAAAGAGCAATAATGAAATAACAACTATCCACAAATTTTCTAAAATAGTCAAAATAGGTCAAGTCATATAATCAAGAAGCTCTATGAATTCAGTAAAACAATAACAAAACTACTCTATTACATCACAGAAAAACTACTAAAAATCAAAGACAAAAATGAATCTATAAAATATATAAGAAATAAAGACATCACTTTTAAAGGAGAAACAATAATAATATTAAAATACAACCATAACCAAGAGCATATTTTTAGTCAATTTGTATTGTTCATTATATTTACAGAATAAAGAAGAAAAAGAAATGTGATTATCTGATAAATAAAATTAAATTGAATAATTATTTATAATAAAAACAATATTAAGCAAAATGGAACCTTCTAATATAGTAGGAGTGGCTATGATCAAGCCAAGAATAGTGACATTCACCTTTAATTCCAGCAACTCAGGGAGGAAAGTTGGAGGATAGCAAGTTTGTGGCCAGCTTGGTATCAAAACAAAAAAATAAAATGTGCTGGGTAGTTAGTTCAGTGGTAAAGCACTCCAGGGTTCAAATAAATAAATAATAAATAATGCCTATGATCGGAATAGATTCCTTTGAGAAGAATCTACAGAGTCTCAAAATAAGAAATATAGAAGCCAACAAATATATATAGATAGGTAGATAGAGATAGATATAATGAACTCCCCCCACACACACATACACACACACATATATATCCTCACACACTCTTATTAGAGCACTGTAAATTAAGACTATATTGAGATTCCATCTCATCCCATTTAGAATGGCAATTATTTGTATTATAAATACTGGCAAGGGTGTGAAGATAAAGGAATCCTAATATACTGTCAGGATTATGTAAATTAGGATAGCCACTGTGGAAAACAGTGTGGAGGTCCTCAAAAAACTAAAATAGGACTACCAAATGATCCATTTATTCCTGGGTGTATGTCCAAAAGGAATGAGGTCAACATTCAGAGAGATGCCTGTACACCCATGTTTGTTGCAGTACTATCAATAGTCAAGAAATGGAATCAGCCTAGGTGCCTGTCAACAGACGAATGGATAAAATAAATGTGGTGTATATATACAACAGTATTATTCATACATAAAGAAGAATGAAATCCAGTCATTTGTAACAAAATGGAGGAAACTGGAGAATATTGTGTTAATAATAAGCTGGACAAAGAAAGTTGAGTTTAATAAGTTCTCTCTTATATATGGAAGCCAAAAGGGGAAAAAATAGGCTAACCTGACAGTAGAACAGTGATTACTATGATTGGGAAGAGGGTGGGAGAATGAAAGAGAAGAGTAAAAGAAGAGATGTGGACATGGCCAATGCACACTGTATGCTTATATGGATATAGCAGTGAATCCCATTAATTTGTATAATAAATTCATGTTAATAATTTTTTAAAAAAATAAAGCATAAATTTGATCTCTAAAAACAAGAACAACATCTTTGGGCATTTTATTAAAAAGTTCTGATAAATTATACTGAAAGCAATTTTTATTAAATCACATTTTTTAATAACAACCACATTGTGTTGTGAAATATCCCAGCTATATGAAGAATTTTCTTATCCTTTCAAAAATGAAAATAAAGCAGGGCATAGTGGCACATTCCTGTAATCCTGGGTGCTCAGGAAGCTGAGGCAAGAGGATTTCAAGTTTAACGCCAGCCTCAGCAACTTAGCAAGGCCCTAAGCATCTTAGCAAGACCCTGTTTCAAATAAAAAATAAAAAAGGGAGCGCTGGGATGGGGCTCAATGGCTAAGAGCTCCTGGGTCCAATCTCTGGTACCAAAAAAAAATTAAATAAATAGATAAGTAAATAAATAAGAAAAGAAAATGGATGCTTTGGAACAAAAACAAAGACTGTCTATGATAAAACCAATAATTCACACTTTAAATAATGATTACATATTGAATATTTTCCTTGAGGTGAGGGACAACACACAGATACGCATAATATAACTTATATTGAGTATTGTCCTGGATGTTTTATAGTGTGTTAAAAAGTAAGAAAATGAAATTAAAAGTATGAACAGTCAAAACTAAGAAAGCAGATATGTGCTCTTTATAAACTACTTAAACAGAAAAGCTGAAAGAATATACAAATGATTTGGTTTTAGTGATCTTGTTGACATCAAGGTCAAAACAGCAAGTCAATTTAATTTCTATTGAATTTCTGCACACTATGAACAGTTAATGAGAAGGAAAATATTAAAAAGCAGTTTTAAAATAGCATTTAGGAAGTACCATAAATATAAAACTACCTATGAACAAACCTAATAAAGATGTTCAATACCACCATATTGAAATCTTTAAAATGTTACAGAGGCATTTTTAAAGTCATAATTAAACAGAGCTATGCACTATTATAGTGGGTAACACAATGATATCAGTTTCCTTTATCCCCCAAATTCATCTATATATTTAATGTAATACAAGCAATCTATTAAATTGGGATTCTAAAATTTATATGAAATAGAATACAAGCAACTAGAGCAATCCTGGTAAGATAAACAAATAAAAGAGCAAAGCTCAGGGCATATGGTAAACTATCAATAATGAATAGATGTGAGAATGGCATAGGAGAAGCAATAGGATATTGAAATACTGCAGCAAACAAGAAAAGTGCCTGTAAGCTTGCAGCCACCAGATTTACAACAACTAAGGAAAGGGTAGCATTCAGTAGGAAAATGATGATAGTCAATTCAATATACGATGCTCCATCAACTGAATAGCCACATGTAGTAAAAAAATAAATCTTAATGCCTAAAACTATACATGAATAATCCATTTAAATGATTGGAAACCAAAATGTGAAAGGTAACAGCAGTAAGATTTATAGTAGAAAACACTACAAAATATGTTTATGACTTTAGCATAAGAAGATTTCTTAAATGGGCTTAAAAAACCCATCAACAATAAAAAAGAATGATAAATTTGACTATCAAAATTAAGAACTTCTATTTAATAAAGTACAAAATTACAAGAATAAAAATAATGCATGCTTCATACAGGGAGGAGGTATTTACAATAAAATAAATTGAACAAGGCACTCATATCAAGAAATTTTCAATACTTTTTTAGTTATGCATGGACACAATATCTTTATTTGGTTTGTTTATTTTTATGTGGTTCTGAGGATTGAACCCAGTGCCTCACATGTGTGAGGCAAGTGTCCTGCCACTGGGCTACAACCCCAGCCCTCATATCAATAATTTTTATAAATAATTATAAAATACTAATACACCAACATAAAATAAGCAAAATATAAAATGAGTGTTTTTTTAAAAAAGATTTAAAAATCTACTTCACTTACCACTCAGATTACTTGGTAAAATTCACATATTGATGGCAGAATATCAGTAAGTGCACCACTTTGGTAATATTTACAGTCTCTACTATACACTTCAAAACAGGCAGTACCATACCTTTATCTATACGTATAGATACATAATATGGTCTAGTGATTTGGGGGATATGCCACATACCTAAAGGCAAAAATGCACACACTTACCAAAAGGCATATACAAAAATATTTACATTGGCATTATTCAGAGTAGCCCCAAACTGGAAGCAACCCAAATGTCCATTAATAAAATAGAAAAATAGGTATGTTAATAATATTAAATACAACACTGTAATAGAAAGTATTAACCTTTGCAACACATAGTGATATGATGAATATCACATATAAAGTCGATCGATTTTAAAGGGGCCATACTCAAAAGTGTATATCCTGTATGCTTCCATTAATATTAAATTCAAAATAGTAGATGTTATCTCTGTTGACAGGGATCAAAATAATGATTATATTTGTGAGGGTATCATCTAGAAGAAATCACAAAGGCATGCTGAAAATACTGTCCAGCTTCTTTCAGATGATCATTATTTAGGTAAATGGATATTCAAAATTAATTGAGTTATATAGTTCAAATTTATGAACTCTGTTCTATTTTAGTTATATTTTAATAAAAGAAAAAATATAAAGATAAGTAAAAACTTCTCAGAAAGCTCAAAAATATTACTGAAAGAATTAAAGAAGATCTAATCGTTAGAGGAATATATCATGATCTGGAATTGGAGCACACAATATAGTAAAGATGTCAGCTCTCTCTAAGTTGATGTATAGATTCAATTAAATTGTCAAAATTCTAGCAGCATTTTGTAGAAATTTATAAGATGAGTCTTGTAAAGACATAAGAAAAACCAAGAACATATTTGACAAAACTAAAGGACTCATCCCACTGGATATCAAGTCTTATTTTAAAGCTACTATAATTAAGAAAGTACAATATTGGCACAGGGAGAAACAAAAAGATTAAAGTAACAAAGTATTTTAAAGTGACACACTCAAGTCTCTCTCTGTGTCTATCTTCATCATTACAGTGCAATGAGGAAAAATGGCCTTTCCAATAAATTGCACTAAATGCATTGGTCTCCAAGAAAATGATCATGAACCTAACTTCATGCTATTTGTTTCCTGTATATTTTATGCCTTTATTATTCCATGATTTATACATTATTATCTTATTTGTGTTAAATAGATATTTTCTAACGTTCCATTGTAATTCTTTTGCCACTTCTCTCAAAAATTTTATTTTTTTCTTAATAGTTGTTTTGGAGATTAAAATTATGTTTTTACTTTATAATAACCTAGATTAAATTTATACTAGTTTACCTTCAACCATCTACAAAGTTTGTTCTTTTTCTTGGACTTTTCTTTTTGCTACTACTGCCATACAAAATACATCTTTATATACTAAATACCATCAGTACAGTTTTATGAAAATATATATAAAGCCATGTATTTAATTATTTATAAATTTATGCATATGCATGTATATGTATATATAAATATACACATACACATGGTTGTCTTTCAAATGAGATAGGAAAGATAAATTAACAAAAATACATTAATACTGTCTTTTAAATTTATTTACCACAATTTTATCTTTGTCAGTGCTCTTTATTTTTTTAAATGTGGATTTGAGTTACTATTTTAATATTACTTTACTTCAATCTACCCAATTCCCTTTGGCATTTATTGTAGCACAATTCTGCCAGGGAGGGTATCTCAGTTTTTATTTATCTAGTGATGTCTTAAATTTCTTTTATTTTTATAGGCAAGCTTGCTGTATATAAATTTATTGATTGGAAATCTCATTCTTTCAGTACTTTTAATATCTCATCCCATTGTCTGCTGGCCTACATGGTTTCTAACTAGAAATAAATCATCAATCTTATTGAGGATCCTTTATATATGATGGATCACTTCTCTCATGCTGCTCATTTTTAGGTACAGTTTCTATTTACTACTTTTCTCCCCATGATAGGCCATACTTTCCTAAAAGTTTCTTAGCATGTGTCATAATTTTTGTTGCAAACTAGAAAATTTAATATAATTTAGCAGTATTGGAAATTAGACTCCTCTAGAGTTTGCTGTCATTGCTATTGGGTTTTTGTTATTGTTGTTGATGTTAATTAATACTGTTTGCTTATTTAGTGATTTTCTTCAACTAATTCTATAAAAATTGTTTTGGAGAGGTTTGTTTTATTTTGTCCTTGTGGACACTGAAGTCTGCTCAATTTGTTTCATACTTAGCTAATGATTGTACAGAGATTTCCTTAAATGTCTTGAGTTTGTAAGTGTCCTATCTTTTGTCAAGGTGTTTCATGCATTCCTTCCATGCTACTTCATGAAGTTTACAGCTGAATAGCCTTTACTTATTGCTTTTCAGAATCTCAAGCTCAATCATAGTTGAAAGAGTTTGACCTTTCTATGATATATGCCTGACCCTGTTCATCCACATGGTTTCTAGATTTTACAGAGATTTTTAAAGAATTCTACAAACATCATAATTTCAAGGTCTTCCTGTAAATGTTTTGGACAATCTCTTTTTCCTTATACTTGCTTTAACAGCACCCCAGGCAGCTGAAATTAATTGATGCTGATTATTTTAAACAAATGCCAGAAGAAAAAGGCTGTTTGCAGTGAGTGACCTCTGAGTCGGGTCAAGTAAAGTCAAACCCTGTGAGTAGGGGTTCATGGAATGCTGCCAGATTGGTTAAATAATAAAGATTATCTCAGAAAAGGCATGTTCTGAGGACTCCAATTGCTTCTTCCCCTTCTAGACAGTCCAGATACTGATTTTCAGAGCCACTATCAGTTTTTAAAATATTTTTATTTGCTTTAATTAGTTATGCAAGACAGCAGAATGCATTTATGAACCTTTATATATCATACATATCATTCTAAATGGAGAAAAATTGAAAGCATTCCCACTAAAAACTGGAACAAGACAAGGATGTCCTCTTTCACCACTTCTATTCAACATCATCCTTAAAATACTAGCCAGAGTAATTAGAAAAAAGAAAGAAATTAAAGGGATATAAATAAGTTAAGAAGAACTCAAACTATTACTATTTCATAATGACATGATTATATATCTAGAAGTTAAAAAAATTCCACCAGAAAACTTCTAGAACTAATAGATGAACTCAGCAAATTAGCAGGATATAAGATCAACACTCATAAATCAAATGCATTCCTATACATCAGCGATGAATCCACTGAAAGAGAAATTAGGAAAACCACTCCATTCAAAATAGCCTCAAAAAAACACAACAACTGGGAATCAATCTAACAACACAGGTGAAAGACCTCTACAATGAAAATTACAGCACAATAAAGAAAGAAATTGAAGAAAACTGCAGAAGATCTCCCATGCTCCTGGATAGGCAGAATAAATATTGTCAAAATGGCCACACTACCAAAGTGTTATACAGATTTAATGTAATTCCTATTAAAATCCCAATTACATTCTTCATAGAAGTAAAAAGCAATCATGAAATTTATTTGGAAAGGTAAGAGACCCAGAATAGCTAAAGCAATCCTTAGCAAGAATAAAGAGCCTACATCTTGGGAGCAAATTCTCACCCCTCACAATCAGATAGAGCACTAATCTCTAGGGTATATAAAGAACTCAAAAGGCTAAGCACCAAAAACCCAATAACCCAAACAATAAATGGGCCAAGGACCTGAACAGACACTTCTCAGAAGAGGATACACAATCAATCAACAAATATATGGAAAAATGTCCATCATCTCTAGCAATTAGAGAAATTCAAATCAAAACTACTCTAAGGTATCATTTCACTCCAATCAGAATGGCAGCTATTATGAAGACAAACAACAATAAGTGTTGGCGAGGATGTTGGAAAAATGTACACTCATACATTGCTGGTGGGACTGCAAATTGGTGCAGCCAATTTGGAAAGAAGTATAAAGATTCCTTGGAACACTGGGAATGGAATCACCTTTTGATCCAGCTATCCTTCTCCTTGGTCTATATTCAAAGGACTTAAAAACAGCATACTACAGGGACACAGCCACATCAATCCTTGGTCTATACTCAAAGGACTTAAAAACAGCATACTACAGGGACACAGCCACATCAATGTTTATAGCAGCACAATTCACAATAACTAAACTGTGGAGCCAACATAGATGCCCCTAAGTAGATGAATGAATAAAAAAATGTGGCATATATACACAATGAAATATTACTCAGCAATAAAAGAGAATAAAATCATGGCATTTTCAGGTAAGTGAAAGGAGTTGGAGAAGATAATGCTAAGTGAAGTTAGCCAATCCCAAAAAAACAAATGCCAAATGTTTTCTCTGATATAAAGTGACTGACTTATAGTGGGGTAGGGAAGGGGAGCATGGGAGGAATAGATGAGCTCTGGATAGGGCAGAGGGGTGGGAGGATAAGGGAGGGGGCAGGGGATTAGTAAGGATGTTGGGATGTGATGGACATCATTATCCAAAGTACATGTATGAAGACATGAATTGGTGTGACCATACTTTATATACAACCAGAGATATAAAAAATTGTGCTGCAATTAAAAAATTAAAATAGATAAATATATAAATATCTCATAAGCCAGAAAGAAAGAAAGTAAGAAAGAAAGAAAGAAAGAAAGAAAGAAAGAAAGAAAAAGTGAAGCAGGAGGCATCACGATACCAGACCTTAAACTATACTGCTGAGCTATTGTAATAAAAACAGCATGGTATTGTCACCAAAATAGACTTGTGTACCAATGGTACTGAATAGAGGACACAAAGACAAACCTACATAAATATTGTTATGTCATATTAGACAAAGGTGCAAAAAACATTCACTAGGGCCACTATAATTTTAAGGCTATTTGTTTTTATTTGTTTTCAAGGCTTCTGCAGTGGAAAGAATGAAATGAAATAAGGGTGAATTAAAATATCATAAAATTCATTGTTCTTAAGATGTGGTTCATCCTTGCTTTTTAAATAAACACTCCTTAGATTGTTCCAATGCTTAGGTTAATTTTTGGAGTTCTAAATTTTTGGAGTGCTTATTTGGAGGAGTAGCTTTTCAGATTTTTTTAACATTCTTCTAAGAAGTGCTCCTGTCCCCTGTGACATTTTAACCACAAATGAAATGATGAATTTTATATGGCTAAGCTTATTTTATGTTGACCTTTCTAGAAACCATAGGCATTATATTAAATGAAATTCAGTGAAGATAGAATAATCTCTTGCCTTTGGAGAATTTAAGATCAGATTAGTGCATAAGACATATACATAAGAACAACGACTAGAGCAAAACACAAAACTATATGCAATCTATTGGCCAAAAAGGAATTCCCTATAACTTTGGAGAGAAAAAAAGAACCTTAGGAGAGAAGCAAAAGAAATAATGTTTGCTAAAGAATGAAGATTGCCATGGTCTAAGACAGTCATCTCTGTTCTCAGTGAAATTTGAATGAATGAACATATATTTTCACCTTTAAATTTTTCTACTTTATTTTAAAGCAATTTTAATGTGATATAAAGTTGTAAAGGTAGAACATATACAGTTGGCAAGATGGTGAAGTGGAACTGGGCAGCAAATCATGACTCCTCCATGGTTTGGAATCGAAAGAACAGCTGATTAGAGAGGTTAGGGAGAGAGGGAATACACTAACACATAATATTGGATAGTTAATGAGTTGGAGGAACTTGGACATTCTGATTATAGAAACTGAAACTAGGACAGAATTTGTTAATCCTGAACCTTGATTAGGGTATGTCAAGGGAGAGTGGTAACAAAAGGAAGAGGGAGAGGCAAAGCTGACAAGCTTACTTTAGAAACAATGGTAGAAAAGGAAGGCAGACTCGGTTAAGCTGTGGTAGGAGCTGCAAAATCACTTGATTAGGGGAAACCTGCACAGCTTATTTCAAACTGCTAACAGAAAACTGGCAGGCAGCCATTCTGTAGAGACCATGCCTAAGACTGCCTTGCTGGGAGGAATTAAATCTCACAGATTCTTCACATGGAGAGATAATAGCAATTACAATCATAGGGAATGCCTTTGAAATAAGCTGTCTGAGTAACCTGTGAGGTAGGATCTTTGCTTGGCTCAAGGTTGCTGAACCTCCCTTTCTTCACCACTGACAAAGGAAATGGGACAGATCAGAACAGAGTTATTTATTCTCAGAGAGTACAGTATGAGGGAAAAGCAAACGCCCCAGCCTCAGGCCACAGGTGCTTGAGCCCCAGATACTGGTTGTACCTGCATGGGTCCCAGCAGAGGATAGAAGCACCATGCATGCCCCAGAAGCCACCAGCCAACACACATGCCCTAGATGTGGACTACCTCGAGAACCCTCCCACAGTGGCCTCCCAATGCATACACCTCAGCCACAGGCCAAAGCTGCATACTCCCCATCAGCAGCCTGCTAATGCATCTGATCCAGATGCCCTCCACCACTGAAAGAGCTCCTGCAGCAGCCCACTAATGTATGTACCTTGGCCACAGGCCTAAGTAATGCATGCTCTAGCATCTTCCCATATGCACAATGCTCCTGACCTTAGCTACCAGCTGGCACACACTAGGATCAACCTGCTGACATGTATGCCCCAGATTTAAGCCCACCTATGCATGTGTAAGATGCTCCATACCTCTGCCATGGACCACATAGTACCTCTGCTGTGTGCCACCACACTTTATGCACACTAAGATCTACACCAGTGAGCTCACAGGTGTTTTAACAGCTCTGGGCACATGAAGAATTTCTACAGGCTGGCATATAAGACTGCAGCCCCAATCAGGGAGAGGCCTGAACACCAGGCCAGACAATTAGTATCCATTTCCTCTGAAAGCTATTAGGTGCCTGGATACATTAAAAAAAAAAAAAAACCTTCAAGAACCTCTTAGAGTCACATCAAAAGTGAGCAGAATGATGTCTGCAGGGATGATTTTATGACAAAAGTTTTTCACAGTTTTTTTCAAGAAAAAGGTGGAAATGGGGGGGGGGAAACATAACATATAGTTACCTAACTTTACAAACAGATGGTGGTGTTTTTGTTACCTCTACACTCAGAGACATTTAGAGCTTAGCTAAGGAGTGATAGCCAATTAATTACTGAGCCCCACAAAACCTGATGGAAATCCTTCCACCTCAATTAGCTTAGCAAGAAATGATTTTAAGATTCTCTAATGCCAGTTTTTTATTTCACTGATATTTTGCTTTGTGTTAATTTGATAGATGCCCCCTATTATTTAATATTGTATTCCTTAATCAAATATTATGTATTTATTTTAATAGTTAATGTATTTATTATAATTATCATTTCTGTATGTTTTTCCTTGGTCATTTATACACTTTCTTCTTCTTTTCTCTGTTTCTCTTCTTGCATTATCTGCTTTTATCTCCCATCCCAATTTTTTTCTTTTTCCTTCTCATGCCCCATATAGTTCATAGTTATTTTATTTTATTTCCTACCTAATTCTCAGTCTATTCTACAGTATTACTTTCTTTTTCTACTTTAGGAATAGTGGAGTTATATAAAACATTTTAAATATTTTTAAAGGGTTATTAGTATGTGGCTTTGCTCTGGATTAATTATAGTTATTAATGATTATTATCTCCTCTCAAAGAGCTGCTAGCATTGAACAATGATTGTTTGAGTGGTAGTCTTGAAATCAGCTATATTCCCATCATGGGCTTATAGTAAAGAGAAAGCATCTCACTAAAAAGTTCTTTTTTAATGGATTTTATTTTTAAAATACATGGCAGCAGAATGCATTTATATTCTTATTAAACATATACAGCACAATTTTTCAAATCTCTGGTTGTATATAAAGTATGTTCACACCAATTCATGTCATCATACATGTATTTTGGATAATAATGTCCATCACATTCCACCATAATTGCTATTCCCCTGCCCCCTTCCTTGCCCTCCCACCTCTCTGCCCTATCTAGAGATCATCTATTCCTCCCATGCTCCTCTTTCCTACCCTACTATGAGTCAGTCACCTTATATCAAAGAAAACACTTGGCATTTGTTTGGGGGGGATTGGCTAATTTCACTTAGCATTATCTTCTCCAACTCTATCCATTTACCTGCAAACACCATGATTTTATTCTCTTTTATTGTAGAGTAATATTCCACTGGGTATATATGCCACATTTTAAAAATCCATTTATTTACAGAAGGGCATCTAGGTTAGTTCCACAGTTTAGTTATTGTGAATTGTGCTGCTATAAACATTGATGTGGCTGTGTCCCTGTAGTATGTTATTTTTAAGTCCTTTGGGTATAGACCAAGGAGAGGAATGGCTGGGTCAAATTGTAGCTCCATCCCCAGTTTTCCAAGGAATCTCCATACTGCTTTCCATATTGGTTGCACTACTTTGCAGTCCCACCAGCAATTAATAAGTAGGATGGACTCAAACTAAAAAATTTCTTCTTAGCAAAAAAAATAATCTGTGAGGTGAATAGAGAGCCTACATCTTGGGAGCAAATTTTCACCCCTCACACATCAGATAGAGCACTATCTCTAGGGTATATAAAAACTCAAAAAGCTAAGCACCCCAAAAAGCCAAATAACCCAATCAATAAATGGGCCAAGGACCTGAACAGAAGAGGATATATAATCAATCAACAAATATATGAAAAAATGTTCATCATCTCTAGCAATTAGAGAAATGCAAATCAAAACTACTCTAAGATTTCATCTCACTTCTGTCAAATTGGCAGCTATTATGAAGACAAACAACAATAAGTGTTGGCAAGAATGTGAGGAAAAAGGTACACTCATACAAAGAGTTCCTTATATAATAGTGGATGAAATCCATTTTAGGAGAGGTGCAAATATCAACATAGAACTACATGAAAGATGATAAAATGATAATAATCTGTACCCCCATTCATAATAATTCAATAACTGATTTCATAGACATAGAAGTGGAGAAAATTCCAGTTTAAGTATTTAAAAACTGATTATTAAAATGATAAAAGAAGATCTAAAGAATAAACTAAGGAATAAAATGAAAAATATGAAAGAGTATTTGAATAAAAGGTAGGTATTCTAAAAAAATCTAGAAATTCTGTAAATAAAAACTTATTTAAACAAGTTTTAAAACCCATTTGAAATTCTCACTAATAGGTTAGATTCGTGTAGAAGAGAAAAGTTCAGGCCTCCAAGATGAGGTGTATAGAATAAAATATTCAGACAATGATAAGCAAAATAAATAAGAATATATGATCAAAATATTTAAGATCACTGGAACAACATTAAGAAACTGAACAAGGCTCATTGGTATTAACAAAGGAAAAGAGATATAAGCAAATGGCATTGATAATATATTGAGTGAAACAATAGCAGAAAATTCCCAAATTTTAAAAAGTAAGATTGACATTCACATATTGGAGGTATTTAGAACCCAATAAAGAAAACCAGAAAAGAATTTTCTCATGACACATTAATTAAAAATGTCAAAAATTTAGAACAAAGAAAACATTTTTAAAGGAGATAAAAGAAAGAAATGACAGAGCACTTACAAAAGCAAAGCAATGAGAAATTTAGTAGATTACTCAGCAGAAACCCTAAAAGCCAAGGGTATTTGGAACAACGTATTTCAAGCCCTGTAAGAAAGTAGCAGTCACCCTAGCTTGCTGTACCCAGCGAAGCTGTCCATCAGAATTGAAGGAGAAATAAAAACTTTTCAAGATAAGCATAAATCAAGGAAAGTTTGTGGAAACTGGCCAAAATCAGAATTGCAGAAGATATTTAAAGGAATCTGACACAGACAAGAAATAATAAAACAAAAATGAGTAGGAAAAAATAAATATCATTAGAAGAATAGATAGAAAATGAGAATTGGAATCAAATCAAACATTAAAAATAAAATAAGAAGGAATATATTCTTTTCTAAAATAACACTGAATGTAAGTGGTCTCAATTCTCCAGTTGAATGATATAGACTGAAAGATTGGTTTAAAAACCAAGAACCAAGACTACATTGTCTGCAAGAAAATACCTCATGGATAAAGACATTCATAGGTCGAATGTGAAAGGATGGTAAATAATATTACATGTATAGTGGAACGCCAAAGCAAGCAGAGGTAGCTATTACTATGTTTGACAAAGTGGGTCCAAACTAAAGTTAATCAGAAGCGACAAAGAAGGTCATTAAATATTGATAAAGGAAAAAATTCAATAAGACTATATAATGAGTGTAAATATTTATGCCCTGAACAGCAACACACATAATTTCAGAAAACAAACATTATTCAATAAAGGAATAGATGGACCCCCAATTCAATAAATACCTTTCTAACTAATAGGTCATCCAGACATAAAACAACAAGGATATTACAAAGCTAAAACACACAATAGATCAAATGAACTTAACAGACATCCACAGAATATTTCATCCAACAACAAATGAATGCACTTTCTTTTCCCCTGTTTATGGAAGTTTTTTCAAAACAGATAATGTTTTAGGGCACAAAATATATCTTAACTAATACAAAAGATTAAAACAATGTTTTTGCGTCTTTTCTCATCATAATGAAATGATACTAGGAATCAACAGCAAGCAAAAATACACAAATCACAAAATCGTGGAGATTGAATAATACTTTAAAAAATATGTTTTAGACACTGATGAACCTTTATTATTTATTACTTATTAATAACCTTTATTTATTAATTATATGCAGTGCTGAGAATCAAACCCAGTGCCTCACACATGCTAGGCAAGTGCTCTACCACTGAGGCACAACCCTGAATGATGAGTGAGTCACTGAAAAAAATCAGGAGATAAGTTAATATTCCTAGAACCAAGTGAGAATAGAAATACAACCTATAAGAATCTATGGGATAAAATGAAGGCATTTTTTAGAGAAAAGTTTATATGGGTGCCTATATAAGATAATAATAAATAAACTTATGGTCCTTTTCTTGTTCTTAGAAAAATTAGAGCAAACCAATCTCAAAACCAGTAGAACAAACAAATCATAAATATCAGAACCAAAATTAATGAAATGGAGAACAAATGTACAAAGAATCAATGAGAAAAGTAGTTTGTTCTTTGAAAAGTAAACCAATATCAATAAACTCGTGAAAAGAAAGAAAGAAAGAAATGGATGACACAAATAAAAAACATAAACAGAAAAAAGAGGGATATTAAAACAGATACCACTGAAATCCAGAGATCATTGGAGACTATTTTTAAAATTTATATTCCAATAAATTAGAAAATTTTAAAGAAATGAATAAATTTATTTTGGGGAGAGGTATGGGGATTTGAACTCAGGGCATTCACCTACTGAGCCACATCCCCAGCCCTATTTTGTATTTATTTAGAGACCATATCTCACTGAGTTGCTTAGCTCTTTGCCATTGCTGAGGCTGACTTTGAAATTGTGATCCTCCTGCCTTATCCTCTGATCCTCTGGGATTACAAACATGCACTTACCACACCTGTCAAGAAATGGATAAATTTCTAGACACATATAATCTAATCAAAAGTGAACCAATAGGATATAGGAAACCTAAAGAGATCAATAAGCAATGAAATTGAACCAATAATAAAAACCCTCACCATAGAAAAAGCCCAGGACCAGAAGCATTCACTAAAATTTTAGCATAAACTAAAATTCACTAAAAAAGCATCCACTAAATTTTAGCATAAACTAAAATTTACCAAATCTTTAAAGAACTAACACCAATCTTTTTAAAATTTACCCATGTAATATAAATGGAGGGAAATCTTCCAAATTTATTCCCCCAAAGCCAGTATCACACTCATACCCAATGTGGATAAGGACACATTAAGAAGGAAAGATTACAGTCTGATATCCTTGATGAACAGAGATGAAAAATCCTTCATAAAATACTTGCAAGTCAAATTCAGCAGCACATCAAAAAGATCATACTTCATGTTCAAGTTGACTTCATTCCAGAGATACAAGAATGGCTCAATATTTGCAGATCAATAAACATATCACATAAGTAGAATCAAGGATGAAAGCCACATGATCATCACAATAGATGGAAGAAAACCCCTCCAACAAAATTTAATACACCCTCATAATAAAAATCCCAAAAATGCTAATAATAGAAGCAAATTACTTCATCATAATAAAAACTATAAATGACAAATCCATAGCCAACATCATTCTGAGTAGGTGAGAAATGGACACATTTCCTTTAAAATCAGGAACAAACAAAGATGTCTACTTTCACCACTCTTATTCAATATAGTACTAGATATTTAAGCCAGAGCAATTAGACAAGAGAAAAAAATAAAAGGGATACGAATAGGAAAGGAGAGAGCTAAATTATTCCTATTCACAGATTATATGATTACAGGACTCTAAATAATCTATCAGAAGATTTCTACATACGATAAACAGATTCAATAAAGTAGCAAGATACACATTTAATGTCTAAAAATCAATGTATTCTATACACAAGGGACACACTGAAAAATCAGTAAAGTGATGTAATTCAAAATAGCCTAAAAAATTTAAAAATCTTAGAAATAATTCTAACCAGAAATATGAAAGATTTCTACAGAAAAATTTACCAAATAAAAAAAGAACTAGAAAGAAATAGAATATAGAAAGCCCTCCTATGTTCTTCAATAGGCAGAATTAATATTGTTAAAAATTACCATACTAGTCAAAGCAATTTATTGATTCAATGCAATCTCCATCAAAATTCCAAGACATTTTTCACAGAACTAGAAAAAAATGGTTCCAAAATTCATATAGAAGAACAAAACACCCAAAAGAGTTAAAACAATTCTGAGCAGAAAGATAAATTCTGAAGAGTTATTACAATACTCAATTCCAAATTATACTTCATCACCATAGTAACAAAAACAGCATGGCATAAAAATAGACACATAGACCAATGGAAAAGAAGACACAGAGATAAACCCACACAAATAATCATGTGATCCTCAACAACGGTGCTAAAATCATACATTGGAGAAAAGTTAGCCTTTTTTAAAAAAACAAATGGAGCTGGGAAACCTGAATATCCACATGTAGAAGAATGAAACTAGATCCCTCTCTTTCACTCGTACAAAAAGTTAACTCAAAATGGATTAAACCTAGGTATAAAACCAGAAACTTTGCAAGTGCCAAAAGAAAATATAGGGTAAACACTCCATCCTATAGATACAGGCAAATACTTCCTCAATAGGACTCCTTATAGATCAAGAAAAAACAAAAATCAATAAACAGGATGGCATCAAATTTAATAGCTTCTTTACAGCAAAGGAAACAAAGCATAGCATGAAGACAGAGGCTACAGAAAAAGAGGAAAATTCCCAGCTGCTCTTCCAATAGAGGATTAATATCTAGAATATATAAAGAACTCAAAAAACTTAACACCCAAAACCCCAAATAATCTAATCAATAAGTGCGAAAACTCAACTGTTTTCAAAAAAAGAAATAAATAGGATCAGCAATTATATGTAAAATTCTTCAACATCTCTAGCCATCAAGGAAATGCAAATCAAAACTACACTGAAATTTCATCTCACTCCAGTCAGAATGGAAATCATCAATTCAACAAATAATAATATATGCCCATGAGGATTCAGGGGAAAGGAAACTGTCAAAATTTTGGTGAGAATTGAAATTATTATAGCCATTATGGAAATCAATACAGAGGTTTCTCAAAAAAATAGGAATGAAACCAGTATATATGATCCATATATACTCCTACTTAGTATTTACTTGAAAGAATTAATGCATACCAATGTTTGAAGCAGGGCAGTTTACAATAGTCAAGTTGTGAACCCTGTCTAGATTTCTATCTACTAATGAATGAAAAGTAAAGTGACATATATCAACAATGGAGTTTTATACAACCATAAAAAACGATGAGGACTGGAAGTGGAGCTCAGTGATAGAGCACTGGCCTAGTGTAGATGGGGCCCTAAGTTTGATACCCAACACCCTCCCTCAAAAAAAAAAAAAAAGAAAAGAAAGAATTTATGTCATTTCAGGAAAATGGATGGAACTGGAGAGCATCATGTTAAGAGAATCAAGCCAGGCTCAGAAAAGCAAGGGTCATATGCTTTCCTTCATATGTAGAAGCTAGTGAGGAAAATGAAAAAGGGATCTTATAAAAAAAAAAAGGAATGAAGAACATTAGGGTACAAGAAGGTAATGAGAGTATAACAGACAAGGGAAGTTATGTTAGACCAGGATGCAAGAAAAGACCACTGACTCCAATTAAAATCAAATTAAAGCAAGCTTATTATTTCGACCGGCTGGGCTGCCTCTCCCACCCCAAACCGCAGGAACAAGACAGCAGCCGCAGCTTTCCTGCAGCCCAGCTTTATAGCCCAGAAAGTTACACAAAGCGGGGTTACAGATAACAGAACTCCGAGGAGCATAACACAAATGGTAGTTTACATTTTTTTTGCTGGCCCCAACATCAGAATTTATGAGGATCATTAGAGCCTCAGAGAGGGTCCTTGTCTGGCCAGGGAAGGCAAAGATTTGTGAGGCGTCATTAAAGTTTCAGAGAGGGCTGCTATCTGGTCAGAGAGCCAGGCATGGGTGAGTTTAAGGCACAGGGGCAGACATTCCAAGCAGGTTCAGAATTTGTAGTAATTTATAGTAAAGCCGAAATTATCTTTTCATGGCTTTATGGTGAGATGACTCCCAATTTTAAGAAAAGATCAGATTGGGTCTATCAGTTACTGGGGCATGAAATATTTCAAATTAAGTCATGTGCATGTATGAATATGCCACAATGAAACCCACTATACTGTATAATTACACTCCAACTAAGAATTTTTTATAAAAGATAAAAAAGACAGTTTCCATTACCTCACAGTAAGTTTTTTAATTAACATTTTACACTTGTATGGTGCATTTGTTGTAACTAATGATCCAAAATTGATGCATTCTTATTAAATAATGACTATATTCAAATTTTTCTGGTTTTTATCTAATGAGTTTTTATACTTTTCCAGAATCCCATGCAGGATGGTAAACTTGGTTGCAGTGTCATACATAGTTTCCATGCCATATCCTAATACAGTTGCTATGTCTTCTTAGGCTCTTTGGGGCCTTGAATGTCTCTGATTTAATTATTCTTGATGGTTTTGAAAGTGTTAAGAATCACTGGTTGGGAAATTTGTAAAATTTCCTTTGCCGTAGATTTTTCTGATGTTTTTTTTATGCTAGTAAAATGCATATATATGTTTTGGGGATGAAGTGCCATTTTAATCTCATCTATCAAGGGTGTATACTACCAACATGACTTCACACTATCCATGTTAAACTTGTCCACCTGCTGACATAATAAATAATAAGGTGGAATCATACCAAAGCAAAACCAAAGTTCAATAAGACAAATACTAAATCATATAGGTGCTTGTCTGGCCCCCAGGGCACCTGGTGGCATGATATGAGCTAAGAGAGCTTGAGCAGCTCTGCCTCTCTGACCTTTCTGGCTGCATTCCACATGGCTACTTGGTTGAGATGGATGGCTCTTCTCACTACCTAGAGTTTCCTTCAAAATACTTTCCATGTTCCTGGTATTTAAAACTTAATGGGGGTCTCCATTGCAGATTTGGCTTTCCTTTCAAAGGTCCATCAAACTTCACCCTGTTAGAGGCTCCTTGCAGGGGCTCTGACCCTGCCACATGTTGCCTGATATTCCAGTCTTTTTTTTTTTAAACCTTGATGCAAGCCTCAATGACTTTCATTCTGCATGCTTGCAAAAAGGTCTGCTGCTAGTGTGGGAAGTACTGAGACCCACTTGAAACACCACTGCACTGATTACTGAAGAATATGGGGAAATAATTCCCTAAATTTCCCTGTATGAGCATAGTACCCAGGGCTCTCTTTTCAAACAAAAGTCTTTGAAACAGTACATTTTTACATTTGAGTCTGTGATGAGTTGTCAACTGCTGAGATTTCCTCAAGGCATCTTTCCTATTGTTCTGCTGCAAAGTACTTAGCTTTGAAAAAATGTTGCTAATCTCTTTAGCAACTGTACCCTCATTGGCAGTACTTTGAAATGTTCAGCTTCTCTAGCCAAAAGTTCGTTTTTCAAAATCTTCTTTTGTTTTGTGCTCCTGATTGCAATTGTAAGCTTGAATAAAAGCAACCAATAACATCCATGACACTTCCTGAATATAATACTGCCTTGAAATGTCCTCCACCAAATAGTCAAGTCCATTACCTTTAATTCCATCCTTCCAAAATGATTTAGAGCAATGCAGTAAAATTCCTTGCCACAGTACAAAATGGATGGCCTTTAATACAATTCCCAATAGATTTCTCATTTCTGCCTGAAATTTCATGAGCCTTATCTTTTTGTCTGTGCTTTTATCAGCTCTTTGGCCTTCTGAGAATTCACCATAATCACCCATTAAGCTCTACTTACAACATACTGGACTTTCTCTAGCCTGCTTCTCGAAACTTCTCCCCCAATCCTCCCACAAACCAATTCAAAAGCTTTCTGAACTCTATCATCCGGTACAGTCATAGCCAATTCTCAGTACTAAATTTCTATGCTGCTTAGCATTCTATCACTGTGACGAGATACCTGAGAGAATAAACTCATGTGGAGGAAAGGCTTATTTGGGTTTGGTTTCAGAGTTTCAATCCATGCTAAGTTGTCCAATTCCTTTTGGGTCTGTGGAGACACAGATCACCATGACGGGAACATAAGGTGGAGCAAAGCTGACCTTACGGTGGACAAGGAACAAAAGAGAAACAGAAAAGGTCAGGGGCCTGTTATTCTCTTAAAGAGCAGTCATCAATGACCTCATTTCCTTTCACTAGACTAACACCTCTTAAAGATTCTAGCACCTCCAGAGAGCATCATGGGGTGAAGACCAAGCCTTTAACACATGGATCTTTGTAGAATATATGAGAACAAAACTATTCTGGTAATTATTCTTCTCTTATTTTTTCTGCCTTTGAAATATCTTGTAATATTTTGTTGGAAGCCACATAAGGTAATAGGAACTGAGCTAAATAGGATTTTCCTGTGAGAACTTATGTTAATTTGTTTAGGAAGGGTGGCTAGTGTTTGTTGTAGCTGGAAGTATCAGAGGTTTCAGCTTCCTTTAGTATTTTGCTTTTGGTAAGTCTTTTGGTTTATAGGCTTTTCCTATACCTTGACCCTATCCTTACAGGCTTTCCTATACCTTGAGAATCTGTTTCTCTCTGATGGCTTTGCCCTAGAGCCTTGTTGGTGAGGTGATAGGATGTTAGGAAGAGGGAACATTCTCCTTTCTTCTGAGTAATATCAGTCTTCTCCTGGGCAGGTGTCTTATGGCTGTGATTACCCCAGGAATATGTGTTCCTTCTCCAGCAGCGTGCTTTCTCCCTCTTCCCCTGCCACACTCCTTTCCCTGATTGCAGAACTCAATATATTTCCATGGAGTCCTTTCCCCTGTTGTTTGTGATTTTTCTCTCCTAGGTGAAATTTTAAGGATCAGTAGGGATGAAATGAGAAGGAATTCCTTCCCCCTCCCATGTTTGGATAAGTTTTCAGAATTGGGCTCTGGTGCATCCTTTCCCTCAAGAGTAGGTCTTATTTTCACAATTATAATTTGTATTCTCCCTGTACAAAAGTCATGATCTCTTGGAATTCTTACCATAAAAACGTGGTGGGTTCTTGAGAGTCTCTGAAGTCACTCAGCTCTCAGCAATTTGTTAAATTTTTATTCCAGCATTTCTACCCATATTTGGCTCCAGAACCTTCTGATTTATGAAGCATATTGCTCAGTTGCTGTGTCTCTAGTCACACCCGTCTCTCCAGATTTAATAATTTTTCTTGTGTAATGCAATTATTATGCTTACTATGCAGAATTATGCCTAACCTCACAGGTAAAAGTCAAGTTCCTCACAAGATTGCCCTCATTTTAGATGCCATGGTCTAAAGTTCAGAGTTCCTAGGTCATCCACACTTTAGAAACTGGTTACAAAGTTTAGGACTCCCAACCCCCTCATATGTGATAGTTTTTTTAGAATGACTCATAGAAATTAGAAAAGTGTTCTACTTATTATACTTTCTCATAAGAGCATATAAATCAAGATCAGCTAAAGGAAGAAACCATCAAGTAAGGCTAGGGGAAGCTTTGATGCAAAGCTTCCTGCTCCTCTGGACAAATCACCCTCCCACCATATCAATGTGGGTTAACCAGAAAATCCCAATAGAACTACAGAGTCCAGAGTTTTTATTAATATTTCATTATGTACTTGTGACTGAACCTCCAACCTCCATGTTCTCCTAAGAAGTTGGACTAAAAGTACATGTTTGGAAGAACCAAGATTCTAATAATATGGTTGATCATTCTGATACCACCAGCCCCATTTCATTAGCATAAACTGAGATATTGTCTGAGTGGTAGACCATGAATAACAATAATATTCTTAATACTTTGGAAGTTCCAATGGTATAGAGAGGTACCCTCCCTGGAATCAGAAACAAAGATCAGCCAAATTATTTACTATACAATAAGATACCACCTGTTCTTTGGCTATAATTCTTTCTTATGCCTAACACTTAAGAGACCAAATTTGAGACAGTGATAGATGATTTTAACTCACTTTTCTAATACATTTGATCCTCAGTATTGTTTTTATAATCATACTAGTAATGGCTGCATCCTACCATATCACTATATGGTAGATATATACTGACTGTATTTTATCTGCCCTGAAACATTGGAGCTATTTGCATATATCTGTCTGAAAGGTTTTAGTTGAGAGTTTTAGTCTATATTATGTTGCTCTAACAGAATACCACATACTGGGTAGTATATAATGAATAAAAAATTAGTTTGCTATTGGTTCTGGATGTTCGAAAGTCTAAGATCAAGGGATTCCATCAGGTAGGGACCTTCTTGATTCATCATAATATGGCAGAATCCATCACATGAGTGAGAGGAAAAGATGGAAAGGGGCCACTGCCTATAATAATTTCTAAGACACTGGTATTAATTCCTTCATGAGGGCATTGTCCTCATTACCTTATTAACTGTTAAAGGTCCCACTTCTCAACTCTGTTGCACTGGAATTTAAGCTTCCAACACGTGAATATTGTGAGACACATTGAAACCATAGCATTAACCCCAGAGGGATGTGTTACTTCCCTGTGGAAGACAAGGTCCTTGTAGTAGCCTCATCCAGCATGGGCTCCTATGAGAAAGATCTTTTTGGCTCTTTTGACATGTATTCTAACAGTTACTTTATCCTAAAATATGGGATGATCTTATGACATCTTATGATGATCCCCTTTCCAACACATTATCTTCTCCTTGCACATAAACATTTTCCCTGGAATAACTGCACCTATAAATCTAGAACAAATAGTACTGTGCCCTTGTTAATATCATTGTTCTCCTCCCTATTCATGGCTCTTACTTTTAAGTCATGAGAAAGATTATGTAGATTTCTATAGATGCTTTCTTAAGTCATGGTTTGAAAGGGGCCCTGTCTTTCTCTTTTTATCTCCTATCATCTCATGTGTAGTGAAAATTCTTTTCCCACTCTTGACCTCCAATATCCCAGGTTCCCTCTATTGAGGTAACCTCTTATTACCTCTTTTCAGAGTATCTCTCCAAATTATTTTCTATTCTATGTACTTAATTTAAATTCATATCATATTCCACATAGCCTTACAAATACCCTCCAACTATTCTCCCAAATTCTTTGATTACATAGTTTGGAAGTTTCATAAGAAAAGAAACTTTGTTAACTTACTTCCATTATTCATAACATGTATTATTCAATATATGAATTAATTATTCACTGAATATTGTTCACTACATCAGTTAGAACAGTGGCTGGTAACAAGAGGCATTTAACAAATGTTTGTTGAATAAATGAAAGTATGTCCCAGGCCAATGTAAAAGAGACAGGTTCTTATGAGTTTCACTCTGTCATGAAATTTCCATCTTCACTATAGTAACACATTGTGTTCCTGACTCGCCAATGAAATTCAGGGCTTTCATTTATAAGCGCTCCCTGTTTGTTCCTCAAATCCCAAAATTCCTAGAAGTCATTATATGGATATATGGGAGTGAGGATACTTTTGCCTTTCCCTAACCTCTGTCCTGATTTGCCGCTGCGATGAATGTCTTTGAATGGTCCTAACATGGGGTACAGAAATAATATATTTCTTTTAATAATAAAATTAACCTATGCTCAAAATGATTTTGTTTCTACACAGATTTCATGACCAATAATACCCCCTGAGAAACCTTGAAATACTTACCCAAAGTGAGGGACTATTGTTGTTTATTGCTACCTATAGAACTCTGGAAGGGAAAACTGACAACCTTTATCAGTATGGCTAAGAACCTTGTTTTCTGCAATTGTTCCTGTAACTTCTGTAGTTCTCATAGAGAATGTGAGCTTGATGGATTTCCTAACTTTTGGATTCATAGAATGGACAGAGGTTCTGAGCTAATTACTATTTTTAGTTTTTCTCAATGACTAGCCAGGTACCATGGCCCTTGTTCCTTTGATTTCAGTGTTAGCGCATTTTAGAGATATTACTTTATAGCTTTCTATATATTTACACAATGTGCACACACACACACACACACACACACACACACACACACACACACACACACACGCTATTTTCCTGACATGCCAGCATGGCTAGATCAGAGCAAGTGCCACTAACAGATTGCTCATGAACTTTGGGAAGGGATGAAGTATATCAAAGATAATATTCTAATTTTGCTTCCATCAGTGACATGGCCATACCTATAAGTTACCTGTAGCTCAAATTGATGTTTATTGTTGATATTCTACCTGCTCATTCCCCAGCTATTATCCATTCTACAGCAATATCTTCCCGTGTCCAAGATGCTACTACTAGGTCAGCCCAGAACAACTGGTAATACCTCTAGTGATGAAACTGTGTTGCTCTGGGACATTTATCTCAGTAGTATTTTAGAGCTTTTTAATGAAATAAGCTTGTTCCCAGCTGGCAGACAAGTATGACCCATTTCTATCTTTCATTGCCACTTATTGGTTCAAGTTGACATCAGTTCTTACCGGATGCTTTCAATATGTCTGAACCTCTCATCTCCCTGACTTTTCATACCTTTAATGTTTATGAAACTATGTCAGGACTTCCCATCACTATCTGCTATATTCCTGGAATGTCCTTCTACACTGTGATATACCAAACTCCTTGAAGACCTGTAGTCTCCTCAGCTCTTTCTCCTTGGGATCCTTGAGGCACATTTGACCTCACTGCGACAGTGAACATGTGTGGTGGGTGGGATTTGAAGAAGCATTTGTCACTTGGAAGTGTTATTTTTGTTTTTTAACCTCTGATGTCTCCCTCAGTAGATGCCAGCTAGGTATTTCCAAATAAGTAAGAGAATAAAATGTGATTACATTCTGAGTTTCTTATCCATAACTACCTTTAGTGGAAGTTGTATCATTCTGGCTCTGCTATGCTGCTATTAAAAGAAATATGACCATGCTAAAATATGACCATTCTTGCTCTGAGGAATAAGGTCTGTGTCATATACTGATCTTATAAAGTATTGCCATCTGCTATTTTGAATCCTAGTTTTTGCAGATGGGTATCATAAAGACAAGTGGAATACATCTCTTCTGGGATAAATTGTCATTCTTTGAGGAAGGTGTTCTCAGCAGTGGTTGTATAACCAGAAGGGATAATACATTTACCATCTTTCCTCAACCCAGAAGGAGAAGTCATATCAGCACTTGAGGCTATGATTATGGAAATCTCTGCAGAGAATAAGAGAATCTAAAATGTTCCAAAAGCAAGATAGATATTCAAATTAGCATTTGTGACATCAAGCAGGAATATGACCTTTCTTGAAATAGAATATATAAATAATGTTTATCTAAAGCATTCAATCCTTCTAGACTGGAATACACATTAGGAATTTATTAATAGCATAAAAATATCTCTTTCCTTTCAAGAAGTTTGATATCCATATTTGTCTACTCAGAATTCTGTATATCTTGTCATTTGTTTCATCTTTTTGAACCTAAATGCTCAAACACATTAGAAACAAAATAGCAGAGTATACTATAACACAGAAAGACCTTGCTACATCAAAAATTAAAATATGGTTATACATGTACATAAATGTACATACATGTATCAATGAATATGTCCACATGATTATATGGATAAACTAGAACATACTACAATGTTTTTCCCATGTTGGCAAGGGTTGACAGTTGGTAAATGGATGATGAGTGAAGTATCCAAGTTTCCTGCAATGATTATACTGAGTTTAATTATCTTAATAATGTAGAGCTTATATTGACATTTGGCATTTACTGTTTGAGTGGCTGTGAGCAAGTTATCCAATTTCTCTATGTTGTGGTTTTCTTCTCTGTAATCTGAAATACTATAGCATTTATTCAAAGGGCTAGTGTCAGGATTGAGTGAAAATCACTTAACATATTTCTTGGACCATACTAATCACATAATGAATGATCATTTTAAAAAGGTACTCTTTGATAAAGTATAATTTGTTCTTAGGTGCCTTGTTTCATAATATTGGAGTTTCAAAAGATAGCTGAAGATGAATTGTAAATTAGTTACCAAAATGTGTTTGGCATGAATTTTTAGCCTCTGCCAAATGAATTTTCCTGACAATTTCATTGTTATTAGTATATGTCTCATGTGTTCTTGCATGTGTTTTATTACCAAAGAAATAAAGTCTCATGATGTATAAACCAAACCAACAAACCCTCTTAGATTCAAGGTATATTAACCAGGATTCTTTTCTTTGTGGGTTTTTTTCCCCAAAAGATGAAGCTTCTCTCTTAAGCAAGCAAGTTAACAGTAGAGATGACTCCACATGGAAATAAATACAGATACAGAAAAATTAAATGATATTTGCTCATTATCTCTTCATAGCCATTGCTCTTACTTTTTCCAGATTTCTCAAGGTTTGATGTACATATTTAAGGTGTATATTGTGATCCTTGGGCATACTTGTAAAATTGAATTGATGGCCAAAATCAAGCTAACTTATGCATTCATTACCTCCTCCAATTATGTTATTTTATATTTTGGGTGAGATTCCTAAGATCTAATCTTAGATCAAATTGTAAATGTATAATATATTATTATTAACTACAGACACCATGCTGCATATTAGTTCTCCAGAAATTAGTGATTTTATGACTAAAAGTTCTCACCTTTTGACCAGAATGTTATTTTTCCACTTCCCACCAACCCAAGCATTCTCTTGGTTAGTATTCTGCAAATCTATAGAAGCTGGGCATTCATTCACTATGCTCTCACTTTCCTCAATGAGAGGAATCATAGACTGGGGAGGTTTTTCTTGGCATTGAGCTGTGCCACCATGGCATGTAAAACTAAGCTATTTTTCTTTCCATCTCTAATGTATTACTCTATTACAATGAATCTGATGTTTTTAGATTTCACATGTAAGTAAGATCATGAAATATTTGTCTTTGTGTCTGGCATTATAGATTCTTATAATCCTGTTCATGTTCATAACTATTACACAAACGGACTTCTTGTAGTCTAGTGAAAGATTTGACAATTTTAAAAACTCTTTTCAAAAAACAATTTATTTTCTTTTTCTTGTGGAACATCTCTTGATGGAGTTCCACAAATCTTGTAAGTTTTCTTTTTTTCCTTTTCATTCATTCCTCACTACTTTTGACTGGATATTTTCAAATGGGCTGTCTTCAAGTCCATAGTTGCTTTCTTCTGCTTCAGTGGCAAATACTATTGATTGCATTTTTTCATTCCATTCACCATATTATATAACTCCAGAATTTCTGTTCAGCTCTTTGTTTTATGATTTATATTTCTCTATAAAACATCTTGTTTTACTTTTCCTATTTCACTTAATTTGATTAGGGCTTGTATCTGTTTTAAAGTCTTAAATGATTACTTTGTAACTGGTTAAACAAAATATAAAATAGGTTATAAAAATATAGTTGACTCTATAAATATATGTGACTAGGTATACATATGCATTTGAGAACTATATCTGTCTAAGCCTTGTCTAAGTGTTTCGTAAAAGTTTATAAAATGAAAATTTGTGTAAGTTTACCAGTAAGATAACCAATAAGTTCTCTTTTGTACATTATATTAGATATAGAAGTGTCACACTGTCATATCTGTTTGCTTTGACTAATTCAATTTCTAATTATTAACATCATATCCTAAATGTATAAGAGATTTAAAGCTATTCCTCAATTTTTGCTAGTATTTCTAACTCATGAAGACCTGTGATTATTGTTACCATTCACGATGTATTCTAAATTGTACTTTAAAAGTTAAACTTAGTTAAAGGTAAAGCTTAAGGGAGAGCACTTTACCAAGCTGGTGTTCTTCAAACTAAAATTATCTGTAGTAATATTCTTGGATTTGTATAGAAGTAACAATTTGTTTGGTATTTGTTCATGTCATTTGATGTTGGATAATCAACATCTGGATGAAATAACCTGTTGTCAATAAGTTATATGTACAACTTTGTGTGGCTCTTCACACTGAAGTAGGAATTTAAATGTATTTTTTGAAAAGTAATAAGGAGAGCCTCATCTGTTTAAAGGTGACATTGTAAAACATGGAAATATTTTGCCACTTTTTCCACAAAAAGAAATTTAAAACCTCTCTTGGCCTTTGTTTGATTCGTGTTTTAGATTGTAATGTTGTGTTGTGTTATTTGTCAGGAACCCCACCTGACCTGAGATAAGGCTCTGCCTCCCACCTTACTCCGTATTAGAATGGCTCCAAAATAGGCTAGAACTGAGATCATTTAGAGTCGTGCTCAAAAGATCAAATTTTGTTGTAAAGATTACTGTGATCCCAAAATAAACAGGAGATATAATACATAACTAAGTAAAGGTTTAAGATTATAAAATTTATTTTACTTGGTTCATAGCTGTTACACATACTGAATATGTTTTTGCTCTGTTAATTTCATTTTGTCTTTTCCTTGCAAACTTTGTAACTGTTGCCTGTTAGTGTTTCGCAGAGGTGCTGCTTCTAATAGAGCAACCTGATTTAATTGGAGATAATAAGCCATCACCTACAGGCAGACAGGATATAATGCTGATTTACAGTACTAATACTGAACCCAAAGTCAAGGAAGTAAAAGGGTCAAGGAAAAAGCCAACAATTTGGCCCTTGCCATCTATGGTAAGCTAGGACCCAGAGAATGGCAGGACCCCTCTCTGGACCCTTCAACTCTGATGAGTCACCCAATCAGCTAATCAGGGAGATTGAGAGAACCCTAGAGAACAAAAAGCTAACCAGTGCATATTCTGCAAAGATGAGGGTCACTGGAGAGGAAAATGTCCCTGATTCTTTCAAGAGAAGCCATAAATGATCAACAAGACTCTGACCCATCCTGACAGATGGCATCACTGTTAGAGGAAAGCTAAAGGAGCCAAGAGGGTTTACACACATCCCCAAACAATCTCTGAAAAATCCCAGCTGAAACTTTAGATAGGAACAAGGTTGGTTTTGACCAACTTGGTCTTAAACACCTGGCAGGAGAGTATAGCCTAAGACAATACTACATGGGCTTTTAGAAGGAAAAATAATGTTTGTTTTAATGACACTTGAGATGTACACTTGGGTCAGCCCTACCAAAAATAAGTAAAGCTGGAGACTATAAAGGAAGGGCTCTTGGGTGAGAGTACCTAATAATAATGATCATAAAAGACTCAAACGTTGCAAGTTTGTCCTGAATTAATTTGAGCCTGACCTCATAGATTTACAAAGCTTCCTAACATTCTACATTGATAGACTCCATCTGTTTTCCACTGATATGGTTATGAGTTACTGTCTTCATGGTTTTCAAAGACTGGGCTAAATACTAATTGTTTTGTGCTAATAGTTTATGAAAAAAGTAATGCTTTGCTGTCTTGTTTACTGTTGTCTCAGCATGGTCCCTGCCCTATGTATGTACGCCTTGTCCAGTCACCTGTTATCTGCCACTGTGGATCTCTGGATTGCTCTGATGCTGAATATCTTTAACTGTTCATGCCTTCTGCCACTCCATAGAAAACAAGGATTTGGGGTTACTCCCCCCAACCTCATCCTCTTTTAGCAAGAAGCAGCTTGGAGATGTTGTTGTCCATTTTCCAATGGAAATGAAATGTAGTGGAGAAATGTAACAGTGGCCCACTTTATGCTTTGAATATAGCCCTAGCTGCTTTGCTACTGCAACTTATTTTTAAAGTGGACATGTTTCTCTTCCTCTCTCCCTATCCTCCCTAATCTCTCTTCCCTAATCTCAGGGGAAATAGGATTATCTTTCTTCCTTATCCTAAACAGAGTTATCTGTCTTTGGGCACTCACCCATCATAGGTATGAAGTAATCCAGACTTTAGGGATGGCACCAGAAGATCTCAGAAAGAACTGTCTCCCAAATTAACAAGTGAATTACATCTCCTACAGAGAACACATGGAAAGTAGCCTTTGAATCACCTCTTTAAAGCCTCAAGTTCCTGCTGATGGGCAGAATCACAGCCTCTGGGACAGGAGTTCCCTGTGTTTCTCCTTTGCTAGCAAAGCAATAACCTTTTTTTTTCCCTTAAAAAAAGGCATCTGGAAGCCTGGAACCTCTGATAGTACTGTAGAGACTATTTTTCCCCCTTTGCATACATACCTATAATGAAGTTTAATATATAACATAGGCAGATGAGCAGATTAATGACAATTCATGATATATCTTAGCAACATCAGCACATCAGCATATGATTATTTCTTTCCTTATAAAATTAAGAACTTTCAGCTTTTCACTTAAAAGAAGCATTAACAGATTATTTTTAGTATATCAGAATTGATACCATCAGTACTCTTGTGCTTTGGGGCTATTAAACAATGTTTACTTAAACACAGTAATGTGATACCTCTGAGAGTGGATCTGATAACTGAGATGGTTACTATGTGACTAACAGGTAGTATATGAAGTCAGGATATGCTGGACTCTTCCTGGGCAGCATGGAGTGGAATGTCAAAATTTCATCACACTTCTCAGAGCAGCATGAATATTCAACTAATGGATTTTTTTTATTTCTGGAATTTTTATTTAATATTTTTGTATCTCAGTTGATTGCAGGTAACTCAAAGCAGAGAAAGTAAAAGCATGTTAATGGGGCATACTGTGACATCTTTGAAATCCCCTTCCTTTTTAGTTTTTACCCATTAGTAAACACTATTATCTTGATTTCCAACATATCCATCAATTCTATCATCAATTCAACTGAGGCCAGCAGCATCGTTGCCAAAATTACTGTATTTTTACCACCCTCTTAACTTTCACTGCCAACATCCTAAAATCCATTCTTCATATGACAATCTTCCTAAATATACCAGCCAGGTTTTATTCATGTTATACTTCAAACTTTCCAATGTTTTCTTGTTACACTACAAACAAATTTATGGTCCATGATTGCTTCTGAGGAGCTCTTCAATAATCAGCCTCATAGTCACACATTTAAGTCTAGTGATCTTTAAAATAATACAACAGTTACTAATATGGCATTATGTAAAAATGAGGATGTGTAACTGATGTGATTCTGCAATCTGTATATGGGGTAAAAATGGGAGTTCATAACCCACTTGAATCTAATGTATGAAATATGATATGTCAAGAGCTTTCTAATGTTTTGAATAACTAATTAAAAAATAGATTTAAAAAATAATACCATCAAATGTTTATCTTATTTTATCAAAGGAAGGAATATAACTTCTGTGTACTATGTGACTTTCTCATCTGTTAAAAATTATTAAATTTGGTGCTACCTTTCAACATTTGATTATTTCATCTGGTATGAAAGGAAAATTTCCTTTTAATTAATTAGTTGCTTTCAAAAGTATTTTTCTTACACTTGTACCTTTTCAATTACATATGAATTTTAGACTAATTTTAAATTTATTCCTGTATTACAGTTATAGGTAAACCTCATGATAGATGATTTTTGATAATTGAATAATTCCATCTAGGAATATGACTTTTTGAACACAATACCTTTATTTTTATTTATTCATTTTTATGTGGTGCTGAGGATCAAACCCAGGGCCTCATACATGCCAGGCAAGTGTTCTACCACTGAGCCAGCCCTAGGAATATGATTTTTACATCAAATGTAACTCATTGTTGTGAGAAGGGGTAAGATCTGGCTAACAACTTGGTTGATGTATTACTATTGCCTCAACTAATGATGATAGAATTTGTGAGTGTAATAATAGTCTGCCAAGCTCCAAATCAAGAGAATCAATTGAAAACTTTATTTTCATCTAAATAAAGTCTGAATATCATCTAGAAATATCAAGTACAGCCAGAGGTCATGACCAACTTTAAAATGGATTCTGGTCTTGCTCTTTCCTGACGGAACCACTCTTCCTCCCAGAGCTCCATGAAGCATCAGCACAAAGACCCCATCCATGCAGCATGTACACTTGTCTCTAAGGTGATTGCCACAGAACATTCACCTGGTCTGCCGCCGTAAGTGGGTCAGTCCCTCTGCCAATAAATAGGTGAGGGTAGGAAAGAAAAACATGTAAGAAAGAGAGAGAGAGATAGAGAGAGAGAGAGAGAGATAGAGGGAGAGAGAGAGAGAGAGAGAGAGAGAGAAATAGCACATATGAGTGACAAATATGCTACCACTAGGAAGAAGCTGAGCAGAGAGGAGAGAAGAAAGAGCAGTTTTTATTTCCCTGGCTGTCCCTGCCTGGGTTTGGAAGGAGGGGGAAAAAGGAAATTGTATTAGTAGGTTTTACAGAAAAGCAGAACAAATATGATATTTATATACACATAGAAATTTATTTTAAAGAATTGCCTCATGAAATTACAGAAACTGCAAAATCCAACATCTAAAGGGCAGTCCAGCAGGATGGAGACCCAGGGAAGAGTCACAGCTGGAGTTTGAAGACAGTCTGGAGGCAGAATTTCTCAAGTAATTGCATCTGTTTTCCTTTAAGGCCTTCAATTGGATGAAGCCCACCCAGCTTATGGAAGGGAATCTCCTTTATTTGATATCTACTGACTTACATGTTAATCTCATCTAAATAAAATCTTTACAGCAATATTTACACTAATGTTTGACCAAATATCTGTGTAGTGTAACTATATTAGCTTTCCATCACTAAGACAAAAATATGAGGTAATCAAATTATAAGAAATAACATTTATTTTGGGGTCACAGTTTTGGAGATTTCAGCTCATGATCAGTTCACCCTGTTGTTTGGGGCCTGAGGCAAGAGAGTGCATTATGGTGGGAGTCTGTGGCAAAGTAAAACCACTCACCTCGAGTCTAGGAAACAAGAGAGAGAAGGAAAGGATTGGGTTCCACAATCCCCTTTAAGGAAACACCCCCAATGACCTAAAGACCTTCCCACCTTATAAAGGTTCCTTCACCTCTCAATAATGACACTATGGGAACCAAGCTTTTTAACATATGCAACTCTGGGGGCCATTCAAGATCCAAGCATGAACATTATCCTAGCTGATTGACATAAAATTCCATCATAGTAACAAAGTGATCATAAATGTGCAAGAATGCTGGGATGTTTTTAAATGATCTTGCTTACTTTTAAATTTACCATTAATGCTCACATCTGTTTCTGATAATCACAATTAAATCTGCTACTGTTCTATGGTTACTAATTCCTGGTATAATTCAAGCCCATAATAAATAATATAGATTCATATTTTCTCCTCTCATAAGAATAATACATCTTGGGAAATCACACTAGAAATACCTCTCCAGACTTCAGTACAATGTTATGTGTGTTGGGGAAAATAAAAGCAATCCCCAAATGTATTCAACATACTGAGCAAAGTTATCCTTTTTTTTTAATGAGAAATGAAAATTCTTCTCTGTGATTCCCTGTTTGGAATGACATGTATGTATGTACGAATATAAAATATGACATACATTCTGTAACATTTTGGGTTTTTTTTCATACACACTATCTTCTTCAATTTTAACAGTAATTATACAAATTTCTTATTAGTCCTATTTTTCACTTGGTGAAACTAAGAACCCCCAGCTCAAATTCTGCCTCATCAGGGCATCCAGGGCCATAAAGTTCGTGGCCTTTTTACTGTGCCACATTTTCTCTTCTTTGTATGTGGCTCCTTTTTTACTTTATTAAAAGTAAATAGGTGTGGTTCTTTGGAAACAAGTCCTATGCTCGTATGAAAAAAAAAAGTGATCTCAAAATGCCTTTTCCAAATATACCTATAAAGAAATATCATATGATCCAACTACCCCATCCCTGAGTATATGTCCAGAGGAAATATAATCAGTATACAAATGAGATGACTGCCTATGTCTATGTTTTTTACAGTACTATTCACAATACATATGAAATCAGCCCAGGTGGCCACCAACATATGAATGCATAAAGAAAATATAGTATATGTATATTCAGTGGAGTATATTATTCAGTTATGAAGAAAAATAAAATCCTCACATTTTCAACAAGATCAATATAACAACATTGATCTTGATCTTGGTGGACAATATGTTAAGTGAAATAAGCCAGATATGGAAATGCAAGCATTATGTGTTCTTTCTCATATAAGAAATCTATGAAATAAAGTCACCCCAAAACATAAAAAAAAATTATTAAGAACTATTACTAGGAAGAGTGCTAAGGGTTGGAAGTAAAGGGGAAGTAGGGTGGATGAATATGATCAATATATGGTATAGACATATATAAAAATATCACATTGAGTCCGATTTATAAGTAAAATGAATATATATTTTTAAATAAGGGAAATGTCAGAGTCTAGTGAAGGACTTGGCTTTCCTTCAAGGAAGGTGGCTTCTTCCTCAGGTGTCTGAGATTTGCTTTTCTTTTCACAAAAGGATTCATTTGCATTCCCTGAGGTCTACAAATACAAAATGGCAGTGTGGCAAATTAGGATTCCCTTATTTTGAAAAGAAATAAGTGTAAAAATCAGCACTGTATCTGGCTTCCCACAACATTCCAGGGCCTGGAGATAAACTTGGTTCTTTTTATTTTTGTACCAGGGATTGAATCCAGGGGCATATAATCATTGTGCCACCTTCCAACCCTTTTTAAATTTATTTTTATTTTTATTTTGAGTCAGGGTCTCACTAAGTTGCTTAGGCCCTTGCTAAATTGCTGGGGCTGGATTTGATGTTGTGATCCTCCTGAGGGACTAGGATTTCAGGCATGTGCCGCCATGCCCAGCCCTCAAACTGCAGTTCTACAGTTATCTTGGCATTAAAAATCATGAGACAAACGTGGCTAGACAGAAGGAGAGGAAACCAAAGACTGGGTTGAAGAGATGCCAATGAACAAACTGGCTTGCATAGTGCTTACAATTGGACAACAGATGATAAGGGCAGATGTTGGTGCAGAACAGTCAGAGCAGCAAAGGGAGAACTGGGGGTTGCCATTTGATAACTGCAGACGACAGCCCATTTATGAAAGATGTACACTTCCTCACAGAAATACTGTTTTATTGAGGTTATTTCTCAAAGTTGATAAGTAAATGGAAGTTATTTAACTCAGAAAGGATGGTTTTATATGAAAAATGATGTCCCAAATTGGAAAATAGATCATTAGATTTAAAAAGCCTCATATATGTTGATTTAATGAAAAAGAGATGTTTGTTCCCTTCAAAATGAAAAGATGACTTAGCCAATAAATTGAGAGGGTGATTTTTTTTTCTGTGAACATTATTTTGTATCGCCAGTTTACACTGGCGATATTATTTTGTATCGCCAAATTATTGCAAACATTATTTTGTATCGCCAAATTCTTTAACAAGAATTTGAAATTCAAAAGAAATTCAGATCATAGAAAATAGATCATTAGATTTAAAAAGCCTCATATATGTTGATTTAATGAAAAAGAGATGTTTGTTCCCTTCAAAATGAAAAGATGACTTAGCCAATAAATTGAGAGGGTGATTTTTTTTTCTGTGAACATTATTTTGTATCGCCAGTTTACACTGGCGATATTATTTTGTATCGCCAAATTATCGCAAACATTATTTTGTATCGCCAAATTCTTTAACAAGAATTTGAAATTCAAAAGAAAAATAAATAAAAAGCTAAGTCAGGCAAATCACAAGGAAAAGAAAATGATGGTAAAAATTAACTGAAACCATAAAGACGTAAACTAGTACCCAAATAGCCCACTTCAATCCTGAACACTTTGCTAAAGCTGAAAAACAAAAAAAAACTGATCAGAGAATCTAGCAGTGTCAGAGGGAAAAATCATTATTCGTATGATTTAAATACTTCTTGAGAATCAAAGGTGCACAGATTCCTAATTCTGAGATCTGATAATTCTCTGATAGTTCCAAAAAAAAAGGGGGTATGATATGCTGCCAGGCATGGTGGTACATGCCTGTAATCCTAGTGGCTCTGGAGGCTTACACAGTAGGATCATGAGTTCAAAGCCAGCCTCAGAAACATCAAGGTGCTAAGAAATTCAGTGACTCTAAATAAAATACAAAATAGGGCTAGGGGTGTGGCTCAGTGGTTGAGTTCCCCTGAGTTCAATCCTTGGTATCCACTCCCACCCCCGAAAAAAAGGGCATAATATGAGCAAGTCTTGTCTTAGGCTTGGCTGACAATATACTCACCTTTACTAATTATTTTGTCTAGTGAGAAAATAAAAAAACAATCACAAAAGACATGGATAAATAACAGTGACATGAACATAGGTTTTCACAAGATGCCACCCAGTGGTCTCTGAAGCTCACAGAGTATGAGAGCTCAAAGCAATCAGGGTCCCTGGAGCAGAGGCCTGCAGCACACATGCACATGGGTCAGGAGAGAAGGATGACTGTGCCACATGGAGCTGAGGACTAGGTTTTATCCTCAGGGGCAGTACCAAAGGTACTATTCCAGTTTCTTTAATCCCTTGTTTCTTACTGTGCCTTTGGGCCTCCATGGAATTTCTGTGCAGCTGATTAGGCCACATCTCTGATACACTCAGAAATCAGTCTCAAATTCTGAAGAGTGTTTCCACTTTATTCTCAGCAGGATTAATTAACACCACTCATTGAATTTCTATCTCCTCAAAGCTTTGCAAAATTGGAATTGATTGTGGGGAACCTAGAAATACTTCAGTATATGTTTCAAATCCCAATGTAACCTGAGTAATGGAATTGCATGTTTTTCTCATTGAAAGTTCAAATAACTTAGTGATGGTTCTGAATTCTCTCCTGTTGGCTTCTCAGTTTATTAGATGGAATGCTCTTTGAGATCATTATGTTTAAGGAAGTCATGGTAATATATGCTATATTTCCTCAGCTTGAGCTATTAGAATGGCTTCCCAAGGACTTAATTCTTCATTTTCCTTTCACCCATTCTATGTTGTGCAGCATGACTGACTCTTTTTCTGATGTTGAGCTCAGTTCCACTCATCTCACAACTCTGATCAAAACATTGTAATGTCTTATTGTCCTTTAATATGTCTTAAATCCCCATACTCACTCTAATCTACTCTTTTCCAGCACAGTGCCATTATTCATACTGCTCCCAAAATCTATTCCATCCTCTGTAATTTCCCACAGTACCCTTCTGTCCTAAGACTCCATGATAACACAGGGGGAAAAAGGTCTTCATAGAATTTATTAACCTAAAGTTATAAGGAATTTCTCTTGAGAGTCAGTATACCCCTCCCCAAGTTTGATTGAGAGAAAACAGCATTAGTAATGGATTTAATGGTCCTGAAATTACAATATCTCCTCCTGTCTCAAAATTCCACAGTTCTGTTACTATGACAACCTACATTTCAAAGAAGTAAATTTATTTAGAGGTCAAGAGGGAAACTTCAGTATTTTCATATCTTTTGCCATCCCATACTTTACAGGTCACTGTTAGACCCCTCTTTTCATTATGACCTACACCAAATCTCTAAGTGATATATCTTTTATTTAAAAAGCTACTGAAAATACGCATTCTCTAAGCATCCTTGTTGTGTCAATAAAACCAGCCATAGTGTCAAATTTCTTTAGACCATCTTCTAGAGACAAAAATTAGGCCTTATAAAATGCTCCCATTGTGAAGACAATTCTATAAACTAAGCTGTTTGGCCTCAGAAAGTTTGAGGACAAGGAAGATTTTTATACCATTATCTTTAGGCTGTGTATCTGGTATATTTCACCCATCTTGTTGTGCATTTCCCATTACACTGCCATCCACCTTAACCACTGTGTTTCAAGGCATATCCCAAATATCCCCTTTGTGTGAACTGCCTTCCAGAGTAAGCATAGAACTCAGACTGGGGAACCAACTAGGGATGGCTTGAGAAATGTGGCTTGCAATCAGCCAATCCTAAACCTGCCAGTCTGCCCGTGATCGACTCAACTCTACATTGTTGTAACCAAAAGATCTGACAAGAACAACTTAGAGGAGGAAAAAATCATGATGTCTCATGGTATCAGAGATTTCAGCCCATGGTAAGCTCACTCCTTAGCTCTGCACCCAGGGGTGAGGTAGAACATCATGGCAGAAGAGCACAGCAGTAGAAAGCAGCTCCAAATATGGCCACAGGAAGCAGAAAGAAAGAGAGGGCAAGAGACTGCAGAGAAGGTGAAATCATCCAGGGTATACTTCCAATGACCAACCTCATCTAACCAATCACCACCAACCCAGAACAGTAATCCTTTCAAATCAGGAGGATTGATTAGGTTATAGCTCTCATAATCGAATCTTTTCTTTCACCTATGAAAACTCCTGTATTGACAGAGGAGCTTTTAAGGGACACCTCATATTACAAACCTAACATCATATGTGAGGAGTGCAATGTGATCAGGCCCCTAAGGACTGGGGATCCAGTCATACTGAAAGAATGATTTTGGCTAGTCAGGTGAAAGGAATACCTGGGGCCAACTGGAGTGTGTGTAAGCAGGAAAGAAGACAGCCTCAGGAAAATCATTCCTTAAGGGTCTGGCGCTATTTCTTCTGTGCTACAGAGTCATTCATTGCTGGGGTGAAGCTAACAAGGGACTGAGTTATTATAGGTGATATCCTTTATATGTCCTTTGTGATACTCTCTGGTCCTCTTAACTCACACAATGTTTGAAATCTCATGTCACTTCATTGGTATCTCTCTGTGGCATTGGGCATCTTCTATTAATATTATATGCATGGTGTAGTATTCTTTCATCCTTAATTTGTTGCTGCTTACCTGAGTATGGAGAATAGACCACTCCATCTTTGCCTCTAAACATCAGGTGTAGGACCTTGTACTTGATGATGTGTGTTCATAAGATTTTTTTTTTACTTGAGTTCATGTGGTGAGGTTCCTCTTAACAGGTATTGCAAATTCAAATGCCTTTAGGGCTGACCACACATCTCAGGGATAGAGCATTTGCCTAATATGAATAAGGCACTGGCTTTGATCCCCAGCACTGCAAAATAAAAACAAAATGAAATTGTGAAACTGATTAGAAAAATTTTGATGACCTTATCTGATAAAGTATTTGAAAGGAATGACGGGAGATGGTCTATACTGAACTCCAATTGATAAGTTACAGAGATACAGGAGAATAGCGATATATGCCACCACTTTCACATTTTATAACATTACAATTTAAAGCTCAACTTTAATATTTTTCTATTTATAATCCACCATAATCATTGACCATTGTTCTTGAGTTCTGCCAATGAATTTCAAACTCTAAGACACTATTGTAAATATATTTTGTCTCATGGTGATTTAGCTCATAGAACACATCTATTAAGCATAAAATATTTGGTTTCAAAAAAAATAAATAAAAAACATTGATAACTGCACACTAGTTCTTAACTTTCTTATAAACCCAAACTAGATTTCTCCAACCCTTAGTTCCAAAACCAGAAATTAGATTAGAATAGTTCTACCTAATTTATGTTTACATTAGGTATTTGTCATTATTTTTCACAGTTTCTCTGTGTTAGGATTTGTATATGACTTAAATGCATTCTCCAGCCCAGAGTCTCTCACAAGGCCACCATGAAGGTGTCACCTGGGACAGCAGTCTCACCTAAAGACTTGACTGAGCAAGTATCCACTTCTAAACTCAGTCACATGGCTGCTGGAAAGATTCAGTTCCTTCCATGTTGTTGTGCTGAGGGTCTCCTTTCCTTGCTGTTTATTGGCCAAGGTCACCCTTGTTTCCTTTCTGTATGGCCTCTCCATAGGGAATTTTATGACACAGAAGTTGGTTTTCCTCAGGAAAGTACCCTAAACAGAAGCTATAGTCTGTCTGTAATTTGATCTCAGAAGTGACACCCCATCACTTTTGCTGTATTCTGTTTGTTAAGAGTCACCAGGTCCAGCCCATACTCACTGGAGAGGAAACACCAGGTGTGAGTATGAGGAGGCAGGGATCAACAGGGGCCACCAAGAGGCTGTCACCACAATTTGTCAGCAAGTTTCTGGAGTTCATGCCCCTCCCTTCTGAAATTTGGTAGATTCACAAGGGAAAAGCCCTTGATTCAGTCAATTCTCTACAATGCTACAGTGAAAAGTCAATTTGAGATATTAAGGGTAACTTTATAATTTTTAAATAATTGCTACTATCCCCATCATTACCAAAGTTGCTAGGATCAGCTTTTTAAACACTCACTGAGGCCATTTGTGTTTAATGCCAATTGGCCATGTGCTCATTAGCAACCTCAATCTTCATCGCAGGACAGGATGCTTCAAATAACTGCAGAATGATATGGAAGAAAAATCTTTGCACAGCATCAGTTATGGAGTGGCCTCTCTATGACCCATATTGGAGTTTACCTCAGAGGTAGATTATAGGCTTTCTGACTTTAGGAGCCTTTGAAAGGAGTATTAAACCAAATCATCTGCTCCAGCCTAAGTAATATCCTATGCAATTCTCCTAAACATCTCTATTTCAAACTAGAAATAAAATCAATGTTTCACTTGAACATTGTGTAGTACAGTGGTATCAGATCAAGACAGTATCAGTCTATTAACAATTAACACGAAGTACATTTTCATCTATTAAAAACAGAAAATGCAACACAGGACAGTCAAGATTGTCTTGTTGAGAAGAAAGAAAAGAGGATTATTGATGGCAATGGTGGGCTAAGCACAAAGAAAGATGAGGAAGGATGACCTCAAACTGACTCCCAAGCTCATTCTTTCCCACCTATTAGAATATCAACATATTAAGCAGCAGTTTCCTTTTAAAAATCTGTAACACTCTTCTGGCATGAAGATTTGTGTCCACTGCCAAATTAATATTCTTCATCAAAGAATGGGTGGAAAGGACTCTACATTACTCCTTGAAAGAAAGTGGAAATTTAATTTTTAGATGAGTCTTTTACCTTAATGCAAGTCCATTTCATTTGGGGACAAACATCTACATGTCCTGCAACATAATACCTTAATGGAATATAAATTTTTAGAGCCAAACAAAAATCTTTATTGAAGATATTTTTCAGATGGCAGAGAAAAATATTCATTGTGTGGGGGCAGTATTTAAAGGGAATATTCTTTCAAAGCTTATTAAAACTAAAGAAAAATGTTCTAAGACTCATTTGGAAACATTTCATTAGTAGGAGGTGAAATTTTTTCCTTTTTTCTTTCTTTTTTCTTGACTAAGCTGAAAAGGGCCAGTTCTGTGATACTACAAAGGACAGAGAGAAAAAGATCTTTATTATGGTGATTTCCTGTTTGCCAGGGTTAAATTTCCCCTATTAATAACCCAGCTGACATGCTGGCCTTACTTTTCTATTAAGGTGGAAAACCATATCTAACTTATTCAGTTTCATTCCAACAAACTCACGAACATCTATTTTCCTCTTAATCTTTGGAAAAAAGCAAAGAATGAGGAAGAACATTTGCTAAATATATCCATCAAAATATAGATATTGAGCCTTCATAGTTTCTGGGCTCTGAGCCAGGTTTTAGAGTTATAAGGGTTTAAAAGGAGAAAGAAATGTATAATCCAATCAGACTTTCTTAATCAAATGAACCCACAGACCTGATTTATTTAGTAAATAATGTGTTCAGCTAAACCAAAATCTTTTGAGTTGAGCATATTAGCTGCTTAGGCATTTACTATGTATGTCTATATTTTTGAAGTTTCCATAGCTATAAACTTGAGATTCTGTGCTTTCAAGCTTGGAAACTTCTTTACATCAGTTCATACAAGGATAGACCTCTGAAAGGATGACTCTCACAAATCAAACTTACAGGAAACCATTGAATAAATAAGTGTTTATGTCATTTATAGTGAGAAGATTTTCATTACCAGCACTAGAATAGACCATATCATTTTATACTTCTTTAGAGGAGAACATTTTAAAATTCCAGAAAGTATACCAAAAATTGCTTTTAATTGGATACCTGAAAAAGTAAGGTAAATTCTCAATGCAAATATTAAGAGGAAACTACAAACCAAAATTGTAAACGTGAGTGAAACTTTATCATTGCCTCAAGGCAGGAAGTGGTACATTGGCTGCATTGGGCAGAAATTAGACTTAAATCCATAGTGTTACCTGAAGGCTGATGTAACAACACCCCTCCATGTTAAGCAAGAAGGTGAAAAACTTGTACCTTCCCATGGGCTCAGAATTAATAGGAAGCCTGTCTCAGGTTCCAGGTGGTAAAATAAAGTCTCTCCTATGGACTTAGAGGCAAAGACTGGTGCCTCCAGTGTATTTGTGTCTGAATTTAAATTCTACTTATGGCTTGAAAGTGTACAAGTTAAGACATGGACAGAAATTGTTTCCTGGCTGGTAATACTGCTGGGATATTGTCATGGAAAACAGGCTTTGAGACAGAGACAAATATGCAGGAAATCTGTATGAAAATGTGACTGGAATTTACAACCAGAAATAAGGAAGAAGGCAGGACTGAGCAGAGATATCAACACTCAGCCAATCCTGTAGGGAGTACAAAAGAACCAAGGGTCTTTAAAAATTATTCTGGCTAAGGCAAGAGTTAGGGCCTTCAGTGCTCCCAATTTACATCTGTGTATGATCTGGGAGGATGTCATGACCTTGGATTGTGAGAGAATATCAGAAGGAGACTGGCAACAGAGGGCTGTCTACTGGTGGCACTGCCAGTCTCAGGAGCAATAAGCCTTTTATTCCTGAAGGGACATCAGGATAGATATCACTCTGTCCAATACCTGAGTCTAGCAGAATCAAACACAAAAATGCTGGGAAGGGGAAGACCTTCCATCGAGGATTCCAAGGGATCCATTCTAGTAAGATAAAGATGTAAAACGATGGTCATTATCATTTTAGCACCAATGCTTAATTTGGGTTTATAAGAGCTAGGTTCTGACAAGCTGATTCCTTTGTCTTCCACAGGGCTGCTGTTTTAGTCAGCTTTTTCACTGCTGTGACTAAAAGACTTGAGAAGAACAATTATAGAGGAGGAAAGTTTATTTTGAGTTCACAGTTTCAGAGGTCTCAGTTCCTAGACAGTCAACTTCATTCCTCCAGGCTCCAAGAGAGGCAGAACATCATGGCAAAAGAGTGTGACGGACAGAAGTCTCCTATGATGCTAAAGAAGCAGAGAGAGACTAAGCTCAGCTCACCAAATTTAGACACCAAAGGTGTGCCCCCAGGACTCACCTCCTCCAGCAGGTTTACAGTTCACAGTTTCCACTCAGTTAATCCCATCAGGGGATTAATTCACCCATTGGGTTAAGGCTTTCATTAACCCAATCTTTTCACCTAGGAAAACTCTTGCATTGTCTCACACGTGTGCTTTGGGGAACACCTAATATATAAATCATAACAGTGGTTAGTGTGTCCTCTCGGGATGGTGACTGGATTCACACAGAAACAGAGAGAGAGAGAGAGAGAGAGAGAGAGAGAGAGAGAGAGAGAGAGACAGCCAGCACCAGGCAGAAGCCATACATTTTATAATTTAGCATCATTTCTGCCCCATCCTATTTGTGAGAAGGTTTTCACTAAGTTCACCCCACATTCAATGGGAAGGTGGTTAAATTCCAACTTTTGACAGAATGAATGGCAAATATGTTGTGAATATATATTTAATACTACCTTGGAATTTTTGAACCAAACAGAAATAAAAGCATCACAAGAATGTGAAGCAGATAAAATAGTGTTCAGAAGAGGTAGAGTAAAAAGATTAGACAGAAATTAGAGTGAATAAAATATACAAGATAGCTGATATTAATAAAATACAACACAAAGACCAAAACTGAATATTTTAAAGAACTAATATAACAGACAATTCTTAGGCAAGATCTCTTATAATAAATAGAAAAGGGCACAAATGGAACAATATTTGGGTTAAAAAATACTTAATGCCTATAGATGCAATAGCAAATTATTTAAATGGTAAAGAAATACAGGTTCGAGAATATATTTAAAACTTTATTTGCCTGGTTCCTGGAAAAATATATCTTACTTAAAATAATTACAAAATATAAAAAGCATTATGTGCATGAGAATTAAATCAATTAAATCAGCACTAAGAAATTAATTTCAATGGAAGTGCCAAAATTGTTTTTGCTAACAAATTCTATTTGAGGAACAGATACTTTTAGTCTTATACCATCTTTTTAGAGGCTAAAAAACAGAGAGAATAAAATAGAAAAAATACAAGATAGTATAAGAACAAAACATTATAGTCCAGACTCACTTATAGAGAGAAATGCAAATATTCTACATTTTAAAAATTAAAGAATATAATTTTAATACCTACCAATAAAGCAATTTGCCTAAATATAAATATAGCATAGGTAAGCAAAACTTTTGTGGCTACCTATAAGTATCATCATATTTCAAAGACAGAAAGTAAAAATAAATGTTTTTTTTTTCATCAGAATTCTATTACATTTAATAGCTAAACACGATGCACTTTCATATTGAATGGCAAAATGTTCTAAGAGCCTCCCCTGAGATAAGAAATTTTAAAATAGTGTTCTATTGTTACCATAGCTATTCAACCTTATATTGAACACCCTAGTATGTACTCTGAGGTGAGACATATTCATGAAAGGCACAAGATTGATTGGATCATCTTGAAGTTCTAGAAAGCAAACAAATGCTAACAAAAAAGTAGGGCATGCCAAAGAGAAATAAGTGCCAATCTGAAACAAGATAAACTGCACGGTATTGTGCTACAACCTAAAGTATAAAATAAATATACATGAGTCTGCACTGATATGAATAAATGATTGAATAAATAAGTAGGTTAAATTGAAAGAACAAACCTTTAGAGAATAACTCCAAATTACTTATGTGTATGCTGCCTCCTCTAGGAAGTGGACTTTAATGCCATCATCGCCCTGTACCCTGTATGTAAGCTAGACAGTGATTCACCTCCCCATAAGAGAGTATTGAAAGCAGAAAAGTAACTTTGCAGTGAAGAAATTTAGCAAACACCACTTTAAACAAATGACTAAGTGTCACATCTCTAGTGATATCATATTGATATCACATATCTTTAATATGTTTTGCTAAAGGGGGAATTTTACCTTGATAGAATCTTTGCCAGCACTTATCACTCCAGTATGAGCATTTAAAAAAATACAAACCAAATTGAGGTGCATTCTACTACGAAGTATCTGATCACTATTCCTCAGAACTAAAAAGATCATGATAACAAAGAAAGACTGAGAAAATGCCACAGAATAGGAGAAGCCAAAGAAACATAATGATTAAATGCAATATGGAATCCTAGGTTGGCTACCAGGTACAGAAAAAGAACATTGGTGCAAAAACTAGTGGAATCTGAATAAAACTGGCTTTTATTTAACAGTAATGTAACATAATAACATATTGGTTTCTAAGTTTTGGCTTTTGGGGAAGCTGGATGGGAACTCTCTATATTATATTTGCAATTTTTGCCCTTCCCTGGCAGGGTAGACACCCACCAGAGTGCAGGACCACACCTTCCAACCTTGATTACTACAGGAGGTCAAGCCCAGTGGCCCAGATCCACTCACACCAACTTGCACAGGACCCAGATCCAGGATGTGGTAACGTTCATTGAGAGACAGCAGCAGGTTCTGGAAGCCCAACATCAAGGTGAGGTATAGATAATCTGCATGGGTACTACAAGAAAATAAAGAAGAAACTGTAATATCTCAGATCCACACTGCAAGAAAGGAAGACACATAGACAACATAAAAAAAAAAAAAAAAACAAGGGAGGAAAGTGCCCCAAACAAACCAGGACACTATAATAACAGAACCCATGGACAGCAAAGATGATGAAATGTCAGAGAAGGAGTTCAGAAGGTTCATAATTAAAATAATCTGTGAATTAAAGAATGACCTAAATGAGAAAAAACAGGCAAAAATTGATCACTCCAACAATGAGATAAGAGAGCAAATACAGGTAGCAAAAGATTACTTTAAGAGAGAGATACAGACTCTAAAAAAAAAGAAATCCTTGAAATGAAGGATACAATAAATCAAATAAAAAACTCAATAGAAAGCATAACTAAGAGACTAGATCACTTGGAAGAAAGAACATCAGATAATGAAGACAAAGTATACAATTTGGAAAATAAAGTTGTAAGAAACTCTGAACAGAACATCCAAGAATTATGGGACAGCATCAAAAGACCAAATCTAAGAGTTATTGGGATAGAGGAAGGCACAGAGTTTCAAACCAAAGGAATGCACAATCTCTTCAATGAGATAATATCAGAAAATTCCCCAAGTGTGAAGAACGAATTAGAAAACCAAATTCAAGAGGCTTACAGGACACCAAATGTATAAAATTACAACAAATCTACACCAAGGCACATTATAATGAAAGTGCCTAGCATACAGAATAAGGATAGAGTCTTAAAAGCCATAAGAGAAAGGAATCAGATCACATATAGGGGAAGACCAATTCGTATCTCAACAGCTTTTTCAACCCAGGAGACAGGAACAATAAGCTCTGAAAGAAAATGTGGAATAACAAGCTCTGAAAGAAAATGATGCCAAGCAAGAATCTTATATCCAGCAAAACTAATCTTTAGATTTGATGATGAAATAAAAACCTTTTATGATAACCAAAAGTTAAAAGAATTTACAACTGGAAAGCCTGCACTACAGAACATTCTCAGCAAAATATTCCAAGAAGAGGAAATGATAAAAAATGATGAAAATCAGCAGAGGGAGGTATTACACTACAGGAAAATCTAATCACAAGAGAAACCAAGTTTACTTTAGATACCAAAAATAAACAAAAAATAGCTGGGAATACAAATCATGTCTCTATATTTTTAAAAAATCATAGTTGTAGAGGAACAGCATGCCTTTATTTGTTTAGTTTTTTATGTGGTGCTAAGAATAGGACCCAGTACCTCACCCATGCCAGTCAAGCGCTCTGCCACTGAGCCACAACCCCAACACTATTTGCAACTTTTCTATAAATTCAAAATCATTTCAAAAGTTTAAAAGTTTGCTATATAAGAGTTGAAAGAAGTAACAAAACTTTTATCTTAAAGCTGACATGGAAAATCAACTTTCCAGGATTAAATAAGTTTTTAAAAATTTTTATTAATTATATTTTATTTTTTAATTGACAAAAATATCATATATTTATAGTTAACAACATGATGACTTGAAATGTGTTCATTGTGGAATGATTAAATTGAGCTAATTAACATATGCATTAATTCACATTCTTACACTTTTGGGGGGTGAGAACACTTGTGGTAAGAACCCATTTGGCAAGGAGAAAGGCATACAGCTGTGGTAGCTAGTCTAATCACTCCCAGCTGCTTACTCTCCTTCCTTTGATGTGTGATATGCAATAAACACTACAAATGTGGAGCTCTCAGAGGCCCCACCATGGCTGGCTGGGGCAGATGAAATAGGACCAAAAGTGGCAGTGTGCAAGGTCCACTGGATAGTTGGGATTGATAGGAATTAGAAGGAATGATGGGAAGTGACAGGGACACAGTCATAGAGGAAATAAAATCAGATTTCTCAATAAGAGAGAATGTGCAGGTGCTGGGGTATGCTCAGTAGTAGAGTGCTCATCTAGCACACATGGGGCACTGCGTTCAATCCTCAGCACCACATAAAAATACAATCAAGCTATTGTGTCCATCTACAACTAAATAATAATAATAATAAAAAGATTGGATGTGCAACCACCTCTCTCAAGAGAACAAGATGTCTCAGCCCTGATCACAGGGGACCTACAAACTGCAAGGGCAGAACAAAGACCCCCACTACCTCCCCACATGCAAAACAAGCCTTGAAACATAACCAGTTAGTCAATATCACCACCAAAATTGAGCACTGAAAAGGAACCTATCAACACACCAGCTTGGTTGGTATTAATAGGGTTCTGAGGCCTGACAAAACCGGAAACTAAAGGGGTGCATAGATAAGATCCTCTGGGGAAAACCAGTGTCGTTCTCATACTGGAGATTGTACCATTTGATGTCTATGCCAAGTGAAATTTTGCTTTCAGTAAATCTTTGATGTGTACACCCACTTGTGGTTCGTGTGTGTGTGTGTGTGTGTGTGTGTGTGTGTGTGTGTGTACGGACACACGCACGCACATGCGTGCGCCACCAATAATCCTGCCTGATTGGGACACAGGAACTGAGGGACCTACTTTTTCTTTCAACATTCCCATCCTTCCCACAACACAAGCTGACCTTTCACTGCAACGTTTCATTTCCCAAGAGTTGGGTAGCTCCTTCTACCTAGAGCCTGGAGCAACGGAGGACATGAGTCAGAGCCACAGATATATAATCCAGAAAGGAAATATCTGTTCATTGCTGTAAACCACTGAGATTTTTGAGGTTGTGTGTTCCCACAGGAAAGCAGGGGAAGGAAAAATGTGCCCAAAGTGAAGGAGAGAAGGCACACACAGGTCTGGATTCAGCAAAGTTTGGACCAGAAAGAATAGAATGCTCTCAAAGAATATGAGTCATGCAAATCTGGAAAATTATCTCAGATTCATAAAGGTTTATAGGCAAGTCCAGACTATTCTCTGTGCCCTAATTGTCTCTCACGTACAGAGTGTGAAACAAACATTATCAAATATTACTACTCAATTCTTATATTAATCAGTTGTTAAATGCAATTTGTTATATTACAGTTGACTTTGTTGTTTATGTTTTCCTTTGGTGGCTCTTTCTGTACACTTGGGAATATCTTAGTTTCATATCTCTTTTGTATTAGGGCAGATTATTTAACAATAATGATGATTTATATCATTATTTTATTTTTTAAAATATTTAATTTATAAATTTTAACTATTCAATTGACAAAAATAAATATATTCCATGTGTATAGAATGATGCTTTGACATATGTTTTCATTTTGTAATGATTACCACAATCAGATTAAACAAATCCACCACCAACCATACTGTATATTAGATCTCTAGAACTCGTTCATCATACGGTTTTAAGTTTTCACCCTTTGATCAACATTTCCCTGTTTTGACCAGAACCTATATCATATATTCTATTTTTTTTGTCTGTTAAACCTATATGTAAAAACTAGAATCACTATTATAGGCATTTATTATCACTTTTCTATATGACTTATGTCCAAAATATTGGTATTTATGGTTTCAAGGTCTTTTTTTTAATTTATTTTTTTTATTGGTTGTTCAAAACATTACAAAGCTATTGACATATCATGTTTCATACATTAGATTCAAGTTGGTTATGAACTCCCATTTTTACCCCAAATACAGATTGCAGAATCACATCTGTTACATATCCACATTTTTACATAATGCCCTATTAGTAACTGTTGTATTCTGCTCCCTTTCCTATCCTCTACTATCCCCCCTCCCCTCCCCTCCCATCTTGTCTCTCTACCCCATCTACTGTATTTCACTTCTCTCCTTGTTTATTTACCCATTCCCCTCGCAACCTCTTATGAGTGCTTTAGCATAACAATGAGTGTCTCCCTCCATTACCATGCAATTTCTCTTTTCTCTCCCTTTCCCTCCCACCTATTGTATCTGTTTAATGTTGATCTTTCCTTCCTGCTCTTCCTCCCTGCTCTGATCCTGGTTATTCTCATTATATCAAAGAAGACATTTGATATTTGTTTTTTAGGGATTGGCTAGCTTCACTAAGCATAATCTGTTCTAGTGCCATCCATTTCCCTGCAAAATCCATGATTTTGTCATTTTTTAGTGCTGCGTAATATTTCATGGTGTATAAATGCCACATTTTTTTTATCCATTCATCTATTGAAGGGCATCTGGGTTGGTTCCACAGTCTAGCAATTGTGAATTGTGCCACTATGAACATCGATGTGGCAGTATCCCTGTAATAAGCTCTTTTAAGGTCTTCAGGGAATAGTCCGAGAAGGGCAATAGCTGGGTCAAATGGTGGTTCCATTCCCAGCTTTCCCAGGAATCTCCATACTGCTTTCCAAATTGGCTGCACTAGTTTGCAGTCCCACCAGCAATGTACAAGTGTACCCTTTTCCCCACATCCTCGCCAGCACTTGTTGTTGTTTGACTTCATAATGGCTGCCAATCTTACTGGAGTGAGATGGTATCTTAGGGTGGTTTTGATTTGCATTTCTCTGACTGCTAGAGAAGGTGAGCATTTTTTCATATATTTGTTGATTGATTGTATGTCCTCCTCTGAGAAGTGTCTGTTTAGGTCTTTGGCCCATTTGTTGATTGGGTTATTTGTTTTCTTATTGTTTAATTTTTTGAGTTCTTTGTATACTCTGGATATTAGGGCTCTATCTGAAGTGTGAGGAGTAAAAATTTGTTCCCATGATGTAGGCTCCCTATTTACCTCTCTTATTGTTTCTCTTGCTGAGAAAAAACTTTTCAGTTTAAGTAAGTCCCATTTATTGATTCTTGTTATTAACTCTTGTGCTATAGGTGTCCTGTTAAGGAATTTGGAACCCGACCCCACAATATGTAGATCGGAGCCAACTTTTTCCTCTATCAGGCGCAGAGTCTCTGTTTTGATATCTAGCTCCTTGATCCACTTTGAGTTAACTTTTGTGCATGGCGAGAGAAAGGGATTCAGATTCATTTTGTTGCAAATGGATTTCCAGTTTTCCCAGCACCATTTGTTGAAGATGCTATCCTTCCTCCATTGCATGCTTTTAGCTCCTTTATCAAATATAAGATAGTTGTAGCTTTGTGGATTAGTCTCTGTGTCCTCTATTCTGTACCATTGGTTCACCCGCCTGTTTTGGTACCAGTACCATGCTGTCTTTGTTACTATTGCTCTGTAATATAGTTTGAAATCTGGTATCGCTATACCGCCTCATTCACACTTCCTGCTTAGAATTGCTTTTGCTATTCTGGGCCTTTTATTTTTCCATATGAATTTCATGGTTGCTTTATCTATTTCTACAAGAAATGCCGTTGGGATTTTGATTGGGATTGCATTAAACCTATAGAGAACTTTTGGTAATATCGCCATTTTGATGATGTTAGTTCTGCCTATCCATGAACAGGGTATATTTTTCCATTTTCTAAGATCTTCTTCTATTTCTCTCTTTAGGGTTCTGTAGTTTTCATTGTATAAGTCTTTCACCTCTTTTGTTAGGTTGATTCCCAAGTATTTTATTTTCTTTGAGGATATTGTGAATGGAGTGTTTTTCCTCATTTCCATTTCAGAAGTTTTGTCGCTGATATACAGAAATGCCTTTGATTTATGCGTGTTAATTTTATATCCTGCTACTTTGCTGAATTCATTTATTAGTTCTAGTAGTTTTTTTGTGGACCCTTTTGGTTCTTCTAGGTATAGAATCATGTCGTCCGCAAAAAGTGATAATTTATGTTCTTCTTTTCCTATTTTTATGCCTTTAATTTCTTTCGTCTGTCTAATTGCTCTGGCCAGTGTTTCGAGAACTATATTGAATAGAAGTGGTGATAGAGGGTATCCCTGTCTTGTTCCAGATTTTAGGGGGAATGCCTCTAATTTTTCTCCATTGAGAATGATGCTAGCCTGAGGCTTGGCATAAATAGCTTTTACAATGTCGAAGTAAGATCCTGTTATCCCTAGTTTTTCTAGTGTTTTGAACATAAAGGGATGCTGTACTTTGTCGAAAGCTTTTTCTGCGTCTAATGAGATGATCATATGGTTTTTATCTTTAAGTCGATTGATGTGGTGAATAACATTTATTGATTTCCGTATATTGAACCATCCTTGCATCCCAGGGATGAATCCTACTTGATCATGGTGTACAATTTTTTTGATGTGCCTTTGTATCTGATTCGCCAGAATTTTATTGAGGATTTTTGCATCTAGGTTCATTAGAGATATTGGTCTGTAGTTTTCTTTCTTTGAGGTGTCTTTGTCTGGTTTTGGAATCAGGGTGATGTTGGCCTCATAGAATGAATTTGGCAGAGCTCCCTCTTTTTCTATTTCCTGAAATAACTTGAAAAGTATTGGTATTAATTCTTCTTTAAAGGTTTTGTAAAACTCCGCTGTATACCAATCCGGTCCTGGGCTTTTCTTGGTTGGAAGTCTTTTGATTGCTTCTTCTATTTCATCTATTGATATTGGTCTGTTTAAGTTGTGGGTATCCTCCTGACTCAGTCTGGGCAAATCATATGACTTAAGGAATTTATCGATGTCTTCACTATCCTCTATTTTATTGGAATATAGGTTTTCAAAATAATTTCTAATTGTCTTCTGTATTTCTGTTGTGTCTGTTGTAATATTGCCTTTTTCATCCCGTATGTTAGTAATTTGAGTTCTCTCTCTTCTTCTCTTCGTTAGCATGGCTAGGGGTCTGTCAATCTTATTTATTTTTTCAAAGAACCAACTTTTAGTTTTGTTAATTTTTTCAATAGTTTCTTTTGTTTCAATTTCGTTGATTTCCGCTCTGATTTTAATTATTTCTTGCCTTCTGCTACATTTGCTGTTGTTTTGCTCTTCCTTTTCTAGGGCTTTGAGATGGAGTGTGAGCTCATTTATTTGTTGGTTTTTCCTTTTTTTTTGAGGTATGACCTCCAGGCGATGAATTTCCCTCTTAAAACTGCTTTCATTGTGTCCCATAGATTCCGATATGTTGTGTCTGTGTTTTCATTTATCTCTAAGAATTTTTTGATTTCCTTCTTTATGTCTTCTGTAACCCATTGATCATTCAGTAACATATTGTTCATTTTCCATGTGATGTAGGATTTTTCCTTCCTTCTTTTATCATTGATTTCCATTTTCATTGCATTATGATCAGATAAAATGCATGGTATTATCTCCACCCCTGTATATTTACTGAGGGATGCCCTATGACATAATATATGGTCTATTTTTGAGAAGGATCCATGTGCTGTTGAAAAAAAAGTATAGCCACTTGATGTTGGATGATATATTCTATATATGTCAGTTAAGTCTAGGTTGTTGATTGTGATATTGAGTTCTATAGTTTCTTTATTCAACTTTTGTTTGGAAGATCTGTCCAATGGTGAGAGAGGTGTGTTGAAGTCACCCATAATTATTGTATTGTGGTCTATTTGATTCTTGAACTTGATGAGAATTTCTTTAATGAACGTCACAGCCCCATTATTTGGTGCATAAATATTGATGATTGTTATGTCTTGTTGGTGAATGGTTCCTTTTAACAGTATATAATGACCTTCCTTATCCCTTTTGATTAATTTAGTCTTGAAGTCGATTTTATTTGATATGAGGATGGCCACACCTGCCTGCTTGCGAGGTCCGTGTGCGTGGTATATTTTTTCCCAACCTTTCACCTTCAGCCTGTGTATGTCTTTTCCAATCAGATGCGTCTCCTGGAGGCAGCATATTGTTGGGTTTGTTTTTTTAATCCATGTTACCAGCCTATGTCGCTTTATTGGAGAGTTTAAGCCATTAACGTTTAGAGTTACTATTGATGTATGGTTTGTACTTCCAGCCATGTTTGATTATTTATCTTCTTTTAGTTTGTTTCTCCTAGCTTAGCTTTCCCCCCGCCCTCTGGCTTTATAGAGGCACTTCCCACTGATGGTTTTGGTTATTGTTTTTCATTTCTTCCTCATGTAATGTTTTGCTCAAGACGCTTTGCAATGCTGGTTTTCTGGCTACGAATTCTTTTAGTTTTTGTTTATCCTGAAAGATTTTTATTTTGTTGTCGTACCTGAAGCTTAATTTTGCTGGATACAAAATTCTTGGTTGGCAACCATTGTCTTTCAGTGTTTGAAATACGTTGTTCCAGGATCTTCTCGCTTTTAGCATCTGTGATGAAAAATCCGTTGTTAACCTTATTGGTTTACCCCTAAATGTAATCTGCCTCTTTTCTCTTGTAGCTTTTAATATTTCCTCTTTGTTCTGTATGTTGGATATCTTCATAACAATGTTTCTTGGCGTTGGTCTACTGTGATTTTGTGTGCTCGGTGTCCTGTATGCATCTACAATTTGTATATCTGTTTCCTTTTTTATTTCTGGAAAGTTTTCTGTAATTATTTCATTCAGCACGTTACTCATTCCCTTGGTATTAATCTCTGTGCCTTCTTCTATCCCGATGACTCGTAAATTTGGTTTTTTTATATTATCCCAAATCTCTTGGATGTTTTTCTCGTGATTTTTTACCAGCCTATCTGAGTTGGCTAGACTCCTTTCAAGATGATATATTTTGTCTTCATTATCTGACGTTCTGGCTTCTACTTGTTCCACTCTGTTGCTGATACTCTCGATTGAGTTTTTAATTTGGTTTATCTTTTCCTTCATTTCCAGAATTACATTTTGATATTTTTAATAATCTCTATTTCCTGATAAAGATGCTTAACTTCTTCTTTTATCTGTTTCTGTAATTCACTTTCAATGTGATCTTTAAGATTCTTTTCCATCTGTCTAAGGTGTTCCTTGAGTTCTTTATATGGCCATTTTTCTGATGACTCTAAGTCCTCCTGAATATTTAGGCTGTCCTTCATTGTTTGTACTCCTTTTCTTCCTTGCTTTTTTATGCTCATGTTACTTCTTGTTCTGTTTGACTGCTGAGTTACTGTTTACTCTTATAAATTTATTTGATGCTTGGGAGGAGAGATAATAGAAGGGAAGGGAAGAAGTCACTAAAGAGAATGAGTGTAGGCAGGTAGAGTTCAGGAAAGGGGAAGTAAGAAAATTGAAAAGAAATGAAAAGACAGAAGAAAAAAAGTGAAAAGAAAGAAAGAAAAGAACAAAAAATTAAGACTTTAAAACAAAAAAAAATTATAGTGATAATAAAAAATGAAAATTAAAGTTTAAAAAATAATAGTAACCATAAAAGAATAAAAAGAATTTTAAAAATTGAAACCATTAATAAGAAAGTTAAAGAACAACAACTAATCAACATCAAAAAGTAAAAAAAATAAAAATAAAAATAAAAAAAAGATAAAAAAATAGAAAAATTTAAAAAAGTACTAATAATAATCATTGAAAAATAATAATAATAATAAATGCAGTCATAGAGCTCGGTTAACTTCTCTTCCAGTAGGTGGAGCTATGCCCACTGGGCCAGGCTTCTTTTCTTGATAGGTAGGAACCAATCACTGTGCCTCAGCTCTTCTTCCCAAACTGTGTGGGTCTCCAATCCTGAGTACTTAGAGCCTTCTCTTGTGGTTCCTCAATCCAGGCCCCGCTCACCTGTGACGCTTACCACACTACTGGCTACACGCTGGGTCTGCTGCTCCTGGGAGCTCTGTTTTCATGGATGCCTGGCCACACCCTTTCTGTTTGCCTCCCTCAGACCCCAAGTTTGTATGGCTTGGGGCTGAGGGCCCCAGCGAACTTGTTTGCCCTCAGGTAGTGACTCCCCTGGTATCTGGTGCAAGGGACCTCTGTTGTCAGCACTGGTGGAAAGCAATAGCTGTGAGTTCTGCTCTGCAGGTCCCGTGTCCCTCCTGATTCCCTGGGTCCGGCTATGGTGCTCAGTTGGTTTTTACCTCTGTGAGTTCAGGTGGGACTAGTTATTTCAGTGGGATCGTTAGTGCTGAGACACGAGAAGCAGGCGAACCAGAGCTTGCATGCCGCTGATTTGTGCTCAGTGTGTGTTTTCTGAGGGGCCCAGGCTGCACGCCTTAGCTCCACGTCAGCTCAGCTTTGCCTAGTGATCCTGAGCAAGCAGGCTGTGGGCCGCGCTCGGGCACCGCGGTTGTCCGCGGCCTTAGCAGCGACGCTGGGACCTCCGTCGCTCCTCGGCTAGGTGCCTGGGTCCAAGCGGCTGCCGCCACAGCTCTCCGGCCCCTCCCTCCGGAGCGCGGGTCCCCTTGCAGGGGACTGCCAAGCAACTCCAGAACAGTTTTTGCCCAAAGGTGCAGCAGGGAACACGCAACCGCTGCGTTCGGAGTCGTGGTCCCGCCTTCAGAGGATAGGACTCGGCACGCAGCCCAGTTCCCGTCTCTAGGTGCGGCAGCAGGACGATGTAGTCAGAGCCATTAGGACAGCATGCAGGAAGCAAATGGCGGCTCCCGCGGAGTGGATTTTCGGCCCGGAAACCACAGCCCAGCCAACAATCCCAATCCACTAACTCTCCTTGCATAGAAAATATTCAAAAAAAAAAAAAAAAGGTGTTGTACTGAGCTTTCTTTGTCAGGTACTTACAATCCGCTGATGATTACGTATTCAGCTTCTCTGCCAGTAGCGAAGTGAAAGAGGCAGCAATGGGCGCAGAGCACCTGCGGCTCTCCATATATTCTATATAGTCTTTTTTGATTCCCCAGTTTGGAAGAGGAAGATCCCCCTCTGTGAGGTTGGGGGCACCATCTCCTCCGTGAGTGGGGGTCTCGTGTAATAGAGATTTATGCTATGAACACTCGAGGGGTAGATACAGTTTCTTCTATACCAACTAGTATCATACTGTATATTCTGTTGAATTTATTCTAGAAATATTTGTTTATATTGTATAAACTATGAAATATCATTTTGGAGATAATATTCTCTCAACCTTGATCCCAAATTCTTTTAACTACAAGAAACTATTACTCTACAATCCTATAATACAAAACTGAATAAAAATAATTGGAGCATTTTCCTCATTATTTTTGCCCAAAATAAAATGAGTGGCAAAATTTCAGTAGTTCAACCCCAAAAACAAGGGGAGAAAAAAAGAAAAAATGTGGTGAATTGGCTTGCTCCCAAATGCACAAGAAGCATAACATCTCCTGGGAAGAAGAAAGTATATGGATCATTAGAAACACATTGCTCTTTGTTGAAACTCTACCTCACATTTCTCACAAAGTTCATACATTATTACCAGAATAGGAAAGCATCTATATATATTGAAAACAAAAAACTCTGAACTTAAACATTCTTGGAGGCCTTGAGTAGTTTATATATTCCATAAGTAGCTTCATTTCAAGGAACAAGAAATTTGCCCCATCATTTCAACATTGATTCACATAGAGTTTGAAAACAAAAACTTTTGAAATTGGAAGAAGAGGAACTTTCATGGGAAAGGTGAAGCCACATGTATGGATGGATATTCCAACAGTAAGCTGGCACTGGAAGTCATAACCATGAGAGCACACAAATTTAGAGTTGGAAAGGACCTTGTGAATTACCCCACAGAGTCTCCTAAAATCCAAAGATTCTCTTCAGAGTATATGCAGTATTGAAACCTCCTCTAAGAGGCAATCTACCTCATTTCAGAAAAGGTCTTGTTATTATATATTTATTTGTATGACAGATCTCAGTTGTCTTGAAATTTCCTCTCCTTGATCCTAATTCTGCTATTTGGAGATAGACAGAATACATGGATTACATATGTACAAGATTCTTCTTTAGAGTAAAGAAAACCAGTGAAAATGATAGATGCTGGATGTGCATTTACATGAGCTTATGGAGGGAAGAAACTCATTTTCTTTCTGGCTATGAGACTGGGCTTGCATTGAGTAAGAGACATAATATTAATAAAGTGAGAAAGCAGAGGCTTGTGGCTTAGGATCACATTAGATCCAGATCTGTCCCTAGCTAGTTCTGTTTTGGGGAAATTGAACAAGCTACTCAGAACTTAGTTTCCTCTTCTGGAAGATGAACAATTTATAAAGATCAAGTCAGTTTAGTTTAATAATCCAGCCCCATGTTTATATCTTTCATTAGTATTTATTACTCCTTGGATAGTCTAGGTTTCTACATGAGGTGTTTTTTCAAATTCCCTATCATCTATCTGTGTCACACTCTCTCTGTCAATATCATCCTTGAAGTAAAATATCCTGCTTGCAGCAAAATGATTTATCCAAGGATGTTTGTCTGAGTTTCCTGAATGAGTTCCAAGGAACTCACCATAAACTAGTTTCATTTTTACTTTTATGAAGGGAATTTTCCATCCTTCACCATTTTGTCAGTTAACAGAACTAACAAAAGTCATCTTAAAATGATGAATGTGAAGGGGAGAAAACTCTTCTAATATTTTCAGAAATTGAATATTTATTTTGAATTATTTGGATAGTTCTATCCATCAGCTGATAAGTGATTAATGAAAAGATGGTACATATATGATAGAATACTCTTCAGCCATAAAAATAATGAAATCCTATCATTTCTGACAACATTGATGGAAGTGCTAAGTGAAATAAGCCAGGCACAGAAAGACAAGGACAGCATGATCTCACTCATATCTGGAATCTAAAAAGTTGATCACATAGATATTGAGAACAGGATGGTGTTATCTGAGGCCAAGTAAAGTGGAGGTAGGGCAAAGATAAGGGAAGTTTATTCATTTTGTACTAAGTTACAGCTAGATAGGAGCAAGGATTTCTCATATACCATTGCACAGTATGATGACTATCTAACAGTAATGTACTGTATATTTCAAAAGCTAAAAGAAAAGACTTTGAAAGTTTTTACTGTAAACAAATGATAAATGTTTGAGGACATAAACATGATTAGCCTGATTTAAACATTACACAATATATACATTGTGTGTGTGTGTGTGCGAACATTAGAGTGCCCCATTAATTTGTACAATTTTGTGCTTTTATGTATCTATTAAAAATAAAAAAATTAAAATTAGATGATTTTTTTTTAAAGAGAGACTTTCAATTTTCTAAAGTCACTGAGAATATTACTGTGTATGACTATGGCACTCATGGTAAAATTTTCAATAGCTGTAAATGTACTTAGAATGTAAAAATGCATTAAGAGAGGAAATACAATTCTAGCTGTACTAATACCCACAGACAAAGTAGTGGAACCATTGCCACATTTAATTTGGTAGCTAGATTTCAATTGTTCTATTTTGGCATGCCTTGTCACAGGATTTGTTCATCTGAGGTTTCATTTCTCTAAAATCTCATTCATTCCTCACATGAGTCATCACCAAGCCAGAAATCCTATGTAACTCACAACTGACTTCCTGTAATACAGGCTATTCCATTTTTTCCTAATACATTTGATTTTATTTTTCTGTAGCTCCTCATTCTCATCTGTCAATGTCATCTTTTTTTAAACTTGACTGTCTTCTGTGGCTATGGAAGCTGCAAACTGGTCTTCACTTGAGCTTCTGATAAAAGTATTAAACAATGTATACCAATAACCCACAGCTAAGGATAACTTATCAATTTGACACAGATCTGGTAGTCGATACACTTTAGTGATTTAGTTAAGGGTCTACTATCCTACCTAAGAAATTAGGTTATCCATCAAGATATGGATACTATTGTCAAATACTTAGTTAATATCAAGATGTACAACACATTCTGGTCTAAAGGGCAATAACAATATTTTTTTTGGTTCTAACTTACTTCTAGTAAGTCTGGATCAATGAAGCTGTTATATATAGGAGTTTCTCAATAAATTCTAAGTACTAGTATTAATGTTGTCAGTTTATAGCAACATACTGTCATTTAAATTCTCCCACAAAGTTTGAATATTTGATAAATGTTTGGGTTAAAATAATAATATCTTTGTATTTTGAAACCAGGAGACTAGATGTTATGGTTTAAAGATCCCCCAAAGGCCCATTTGCTAAAGGCTTGGCAGCCAGCCAATGACAATATTGGTAGGTAACAGAATTTTGGAGGAAGTTAGGTCATTGGAGGTGTGTTTTCAAAGGGGTTATGAGAACCTTAGCTCCTTCTCTCTTCTCTTTGCTTCTCCGTCACCATGAAATGAACAGTTTTGCTCCACTACACACCCCCCAACATGATGTGTTGCCTTTCCACAGGCCCAAAAACAATGTAACTAAGTGACTGTGAACTGCAAGCTTTGAAACTGTGAGCCAAAATAAATCTTGACTCCTCATAAGTTGAGGAATTTGTCACAGTTATGGAAGTTGACTAACACACTGGTGAAGATTGACTTCAGTTTGGCCATTCAGTAACACATTTAAGGTAGCACCTACAAGACACTGGGTCACTTGAAAGATTTATTTTTAGAATCATGCTATGCTAAAAATATAATCTCATTTTGCATATCTGACTATATTGGAGCTATTCTAGGCACAAGTGTGGGGTTGCAGAGAAAAACTTAATATAGTGTTTCTACTTGCAAAAACTATTGATCTAGCAAATAAACACAAGTTAACTATGCAGGTAAAGTTTTCTTCATTGCTGTATATCAACATCTGGTATAGAGACTAGTTTGGTAACAGGAACTCAGCTAAGATTAATGAATGGATAAGTAGCAATCAGAAGAGAGCTCACTGATGTGGCAAACAGCATGTGTGTTATGCATCCCAATTCTCCAATTGCTTTCAGCTCTTGCTCTTAGAGAAGAATTGTGCCCTCAGAATGAGGCACACAGGATGTGGAGGCAATTGCTACACAGAAAATTATCCAAATGCTCAGAGTTGATGGTGTCACTTGTGAAGTCCTCCAGGCAGAAATGACAAAGGTGAAGACTATTAGTCATGTGTAGATTGCAAATTGCTTCTCTCTTACTATGGAAAAGGGATAGGAAGACTGCATGTTCTTAGATTTTCATAGCTTTTCTCATGGGAGAGATTGACAAATTATTTCTGTCCAGTTCTATTTTATCAGGACAGCAAAGCTGCTTCTGTGCTTCTTAGAATAGTAAAATGCAAATGAAATCCAGCATGGGAAAATAGAAAGGAAGAACCAGGAGCCCTTTGGTGAGCATGGTCAAACCACCCATGCAAATGTTTGTGCATATCCTTCAGGGACACCATGTACAATGTTAGTTATCATAGACTTGTATGTGTTTTACAACAATTCTCTAGCAGATGGCAGTAGAGGATCTTATTCTATCAATGCACTGTGTAAGAAATAGAAGTTAGGTGAGCTGAGAAAGAAGTGTTTTTCTCTTTTTATTTATTTTTTTGTTGCTACTTTGTAATTATTGTTGTTTGTTTTTTGTTGATTTGAAGGTTGTTTTTTTTTTTTTGTACCAGGGATTGAACTCAAGGGCATTGAACCACTGAGCCACATTCCTAGAGCATCTTTATATTTTGTTTATAGACAGGGTCTTGCTAAGTGGCTTGGGGTCTTGCTAAATTGCTGAGGCTGGCTTTGAACTCTTGAGTCTCCTGCCTCAGCCTCCTGAGATGCTGGGATTACAGGTGTTTTTCTAAACCTCATGGAGGTATCATATGGGCTGGCGATTGCCTTATGTCTGGCCTCTTCTTTCTTTGTGCTATGAAGATATATATTTAAATAACTGCCCATCGCAAGCTAAGATGAGAAAACCTTCAGTTTCCTGTATCTTGTGAAAAGTAGGTACTCATGTAACATTTATTAAGACTAGAGATGTGCTAGGTCTCCCAGGAATTTTATAAGGTAAAGACAATAGATACAGGCTTTGGAGTCAGACAAGCTAAGATTCAATTTTTGACTATTGCCTAGGGAGGATGGAATAAATTATCCACTGTCCTAATAGTGTCATGGTTCTTGGTAAAATGTGATGAAGAAAATTTGTAGGATAGAGAGGAGTAAAGGTTCTGTAAATGGTGAGTTCATGGTTAGTACATGGTTAGTTTTCAGTCCAGAGTAGCTAGAGAGACAGTAATGTGTGATAGTACAGTGTAAATTGTAATATAGGCCTTCATGTTCATTGCAATATTATTTACAATATCCAAGACATGGAATCAACCTAAGTGTCCATCAACACATACATGGGTATAAAAAAATAGTATATAGCCACAGAGAAAGAAATGAGGGAAACAATTCCATTCACAATAACCTAAAAAAAATACCTAGGAATAAACCTGACCAAGGAAGTAAAGACCTCAAAAATGAAAATTAAAAAAACATTGAAGAAAAAAATTGAAGAAGAAAATAAAAATATCCATAGACTGGATTAAAATGGCCATACAACCTAAAGATTAAATGAAATTCTCCACTAAAATGTCAATGACACTCTTCAGAGAACTAGGAAAAAATAAAACCCTTAAAATCACAATAAGGGTTTGGAGGGTTAGTGAAGAATAGAAGTACTTTGGATTAGATAAAGAGAATGAAGTAAAGGGAGGGGAAATGGGAATAGGAAAGATAGTAGAATCAATAGGACATTACTATCCTATGTGCATATATGATCACACAACCAATGTAAGTCTACATCATATACAACCAGAAGAATGAGAAGTGATACTCCATGTATGTATAATATGTCAAAATACATTCTACTATATGTATAACTAATAAGAATAAATTTTTAAAAAATTAAAAATCAAATGGAAATCCCCCAAATCCTGAATAGGCAAAGCGATCTTTAGCAGAAAGAATAACGTCGAAGTCATTACAGTACTTGATTTCAAAATATACCATATAGAGCCATCAGAAAAAAATCAGTTTGGTATTGGCATAAAAATAATCCTATAGACTAAAGGAATAGAATAAAGAACTCAGGAGAAAATTCAAACATCTACAACTATCCATCTAACTTGTTTGTTTGTTCATTTTAGGGTACTAGGGATTGAACCCAGGGGCACATAACCACTGAGCCACATCCTCAGCCTTTTTATATTTTATTTGGACACAGTGTCTTGATGAGTCGCTGAGGGCCTCACTAAGTTGCCGAGGCTGGCTTTGAACTTGAATCCTCCTGCCTCAGCCTCCCAAGCCTCTGGGATTACAGGCATGTGTCACTGTGCCCAGCCAGCCATCTGAGTTAAAGGATCCGAAACATAAATTGGAGAAAAAATAGGCTCTTCAACATGTAGTGCTGGGAAAACTGGAAATCTACCTGTACTAAACTGAAACTAGATCACTGTCTCTCACTTTGTACTAAAATAAAGTAAAAATTGACCAAAGACCTTAATGTAAGAGCTGAAACTTTGAAACTACTGGAGGAAAATATAGGGGAAGCCTTTTGAGATATTGCACAATGACTTCCTAAATTCCTCCAATAGCTCAGTAAATACTGTCAAGAACTGGCATACAGGATTACAGCAAATTAAAAAGCTTTTGCACAGCCAAAGAAACAATCAACGGAGTGAAGAGACAGCTTACAGACTAAGAGAAAATCTTTTCCAGCTATTCATTTGAGAGACAATTAATATACAGAATATATAAACAACTCAAAAAAATAACACAAAAAGAACAAGTAATCCAGTCAATAAACGAGTAAATGAGCTGAACAGACACTTCTCAAAAAAATAACTAATGGCTAATGGTTATATGGAAAAAATGCTCACCCCATTAGCCATCAGAGAAATGCACATCAAAACTACATTGGGATTCCATCTCACTGCAGTGAGAATGACTATTATCAAAAACACAAAAACAAAAACAACAGAAAAAGGATGTTGTCAAGGATGTGGGAGAAAACAAACATTTACACACTGTCAGTGGGAAGGCACAGTCACTATTGAAGAGTACTAAATACTGAAAATAGAACTATGTATGATCCAGTTATAATACTCCTGAGTACACTGACCTAAAGGCATCGGAATCAGCATGCAAAAGAGATACCTGCACGCCCATGTTTATCACAGCACTATTTATAAGAGCCAAGTAATGATGTTCATCAATAGATAAGATAAAGAAAACATGGTATATAAACACAATAGACGGTTTGTTATTCAGCCACAAAGAAGAATGAACTAATGTAATTTATAGGAAAATGAATAAAACTGGAGATCATAATGTTTACCAAAATATGGCAGTTTCAGAAAGTATGGCAAGTTTAATCTCCTATAAGAAAATATAAAAAATAACAATTAATTAAAATTTTAAAAGAAGGCCACATCAATGTTTATAGCAGCACAATTCACAATAGCTAAACTATGGAGCCAACCTAGATGCTCTTCAGTGGATGAATGGATAAAAAAATGTGGCATTTATACACAATGGAATATTACTCAGTATTTAAAAAGAACAAAATCATGGCATTTGCAAGTAAATGGATGGCATTGAAGAAGATAATGCTAAGTGAAGTTAGCCAATCCAAAAAAACAAATGTTTTTTTGTTTTTGTTTTTTGTTTTCTCTGATATAAGGGGGGGTGACTCATAGTGGGGTAGGGAGAGAGAGCATGGGAGGATTAGATTAATTCTAGATAGGGAAGAGGGGTGAGAGGGAAAGGGAGGGAGAAGGGAATTAGTAAAGATGGTGGAATGTGATGGTCATCATTATATAAAGTACATGTATGAAGATTTAAATTGGGTGTCCACATACATTATATACAAACAGAGATACAAAAAATTGTGCTCTATATGTGTAATAAGGATTGTAATGCATTATACTGTTGTCATGTATTTTTTAAAAATAATAAAATTAATTTTAAAAAAGAAAGTAGAAGGGAGCCTGTCAACGAAAAGGAAAGAGACAAGGGCGGAAAGGATGGTGGACAATAGAGGACAATAGGGAGAGTGAATACTATCAAAGCATATATGAATATATGGAAATGTCACAATGAAACATTAATTTGTAATTTTAATTAATTGTTATACAGTGACCATTCACCATAATATAATAATAATAAATTTAAAAAGAAAACATAGTATATAAACACAACAGAATACTATGCAGTTATTAAAACAAAGGATATATCTATAATTTGTGATACAAGCATATAGAAATAGAGGACATTATGCTAAGTGAAATAGCCAGCCACAGAAAGACAAATAATGTAATTTCATTTATAAATAGAATCATATAAGCAGAAAGAAGAATGGTGCTTACCAGGGGCTGATGGGGTGAGGTTGAGATTGGGGACATGTTGATAAAAGTATACAAATATTCAGTTAAATAGGAGAAGTAAGTTCAAGAGATGCATTGGCTAACAGACACTGTAGCTAATAACTATGTATTATTTACTTGAAAATTGCTGGATTTTAAGTTTCTCATAACAAACAAGTGATTCATACATTAATTATATTGATTTAGCCATTCCATCATGTATACATATTTCAAAAAATCATGCCAGCTGGGCATGGTGGTACACACCTGTAATCCCAGCAGCTCAGGAGGCTGAGACAGGAGGATCGTGGATTCAAAGCCAACCTCAGCAACAGTGAGGCACTAAGCAACTCAGTGAGACCGTGTCTCTAAATAAAATACAAATTAGGGATAGAGCGGGGGATGGCTCAGTGGTTGTGTATTCCTGAGTTCAATCCCTGATACAAAAAAAAAATCATGACCTACTTGATAAATATTATAATTGTTATTCATTAATTTAAAAAATAAATAATAAAAAGCATGCAGACTTTGGAGTCAAATTGCCTGGAATCAAGGCTAAGCTCTATCTATATGAGTTGTGTGTGATTTACAACAGGTCCCCAAATCTTTCCCCACCTCATTTCCTATTCTGTAAAATAGTTTTGGGAGAAGCAAAGGACATTACACATGCACGATAGTCATTGCATGTCACCTAGTATCGGACTCTGCTTCCCAGGCACAGCCCCTCCCCTCGCAATCAAGTAGGGACTTGTGAGTCCAGTGGGCCCATGGCATCTGGTTTTGTGTCACCTCCAGGTGAGTGCTTTAAGAGACAATGTGTGATTTAATACTTCTCTACATCTGTCAGGCAGTAAAAAATAACAAAGCCAATCAAAAATGGACATATAATGTGAATCAGAAAAAAGCTTTAATCATTGAAAATTCTAATAAAGTTCTATTAAGGTACCATGTCATACCCTATATTTTTTCTTATTTTTTTAGTTATTCATGGCAGAAGAGTCCATTTTGATAAAATTATACATGCATGGAATATATCTTTTTCTATTTAGGACCCCAATCTTGTATTCATATACATACATAGGAAATTTGTGTCAAATTCTTTTCACTGTCTTTCACATTCTTATCCCCCGTTCTGTTCACTTCCTACCCAATCTTATTAAAAGCAGCTTAGTGCTTGAACCAGTGCCTAGCATATAGTGCTGAGTAAATGTTTATTATTGTCATCATTGATATTTGTATTTACATTTGACACAACCCCAGCTCTGCCTTGACTATCAATGAAGTTCATGATTTTAAGGACTCTAGATTCTGACTCTGGGAGAGAATAGAGTTTCATATTTGGCATAAGAAAAGCAGAAAACCCTACTTCAAACACCTGTTGAATAAGTATGTAGGCATCTAAAAGTGACTCATCTCTGAACCCTGATTTTCTTGCCTTTAAAATGAAGATGACACACAATGAGTGAAAATTTGTAGACAAATGTGTGGACTGGAACAGGACCAGGAGCTGACAATTTCTGTTTCTCTCTCCTACTGCCTGAGCTTTCTTCTTTTCTAGCACTGATCCCAGCTCCCTCTGCCTTCCCATCCTACATTACTCGTCAGTTTTGAGACCTTTCTTTTTCCTAGCTGCTGGTTTCTCCATGACAAGATGGAGAGATCCTTTTGGTGCTGGCAGTTAAAGGAAAAATCATGCTCATCAGGAGAGTGTGACCAAAATACCTGTGGAGTTTACTTACCTCCGTTGTTTGTAGCCCACAAAGGTAGCTATGAAATAAATGCAAAAATGAGAATCATTTGTGGTATTAAAATAACCCAATGCATCAAGCTTCTAGTGAAACCGAATGGTGGTGGCCTTTATTTTCATACTTGGCCCTACCTAGTGATCATTTCTCCATTATCTTGACTTTTCTAGGTAGTTGTGAAGGGTAAAGCTCTGGGCATGTAAAGGCAAATGGGTCATGACTCCGGCACCACTGCTCACAGCCAACACCAAGTATAATCATGTTCCAGAATCCTCCTGAAAGTAGCTTTTCAAATCACTGAAAGAAAAACTAATTAAACAAGTTGAGCATTAATCACTTCTGGAGGATAACCAAATCCAAGTCCTTATGCCAGTTGGTCTTAATCATAACCCCTTAATTTAATAACACTCTTCTCTGGAAATTATAATATCACGTGAGGCAGAACTGGCAAGCTTTTTCATCTGGTTCCAGATGGGAAATTTAATGGATCTGCTCAAATTTCTTCACACAGCTTTAAGGTATGGAATAAGACCCAAAGCCCCATGTTTCCACACCCTGCGGAGTCCTCACCACTGAACCATATGCCTTTCAAGGGAAAGAGATCTTAATTTGTGTTAAAGGTTTCAATGCCTGTAGTGCTTCTTGTTAAGGATTTCAATAATTCAGAGAATGTGATACTACGTATCTTAATCAATATTCTTTTTTCTTCCCCTCCTGCATTCCAATTTCTCTCTAAGTATTACTAAGGTTCATGCTGATTGTCATAGGTATCTTATATCCCAAGTCATTTATTGAAAACTTGATGTGGTAAAATGACAAGATTTTTCGTGCCTATTAGCAAGAATACATGATAAAATCTTTACGATACATGTGAATTTGTTAAAGTGAGTCATCTGAAGTCAGAATGGTAACTTGTGGGAGCAGATCTGTGACATGCTGTGAAGAAATAAGCTCCCGTGTATCATGCTGGTTTTTATCGTCAACAAAGCAGATTATCAAAAAAGCTTATTAGTTTGGCAATAAGCATAAAATGTGTCTGCTCAGCAATGCAATTTTTAGGAATTATTTCTAAGTAAATAAGGATATACACAAACGTTTAGCCAACAAATGTGGTTAAAGTTTCAGAAACAGATACAGATAGGGTATTTTTGTGGGTTATTTAGAATAATCAGACCATGGTTCATCCAAACTGAATCCTTTTACATTCAGAAAAATGATAGCTTAGGGATTTAGTTACTCATATGAATGTGGAAAATTAATTTCAGTTCAGAGCAGGTTGCAGAGCAGATTGGATGTCATTATTCCACTTTTGAGAAAATGAAGGTGGAGAGATAGAGCCATGGTCAGAAGCACATATTCTCAGATAGCAGTAATGTAGTGATTTTCATTTTCCTGTCCCCCACATTTCAAAATTATTCCACACTTAATATGATTATTTGTATAATTAAAAAGCTGTGTTTTTTAAAATAATGTGCAAAGCCAGTGTCCATTGCTTTCCTATTTTGGATTAACTTTGCTTACAGCTTTGTCATAATGTTAAGATAATAACATTCAGTGTCATTTTGCCCTTCACTCATTGTGGCAATTTTTGCTCCAGTGAGTTCTCAGGGTGGGGTTCACAACTTACTCTAGCATTATCCCTAAAGAGTGGCTCTTGACTATTGGCCTGAAATGGGGATTTTGATTATGACCGAAAACAGGGCACTCCATTTCCTGGCTGTGAGCTTCCTGACAACGAGGCCTTGGATTTCTTCATCACTGGGCTTCTGTTCTCCTTCCCTCCAGCATGTGGGGCCATGGCTGCCTCATGGGAGTCCCCCAGCAAAAGCTGTTCAGTTGATTCAGTCTCATTCTGGGTGAGATTGTGGCTTGTCCACAATCACATAGCACCTGTCCCAGGCTTCACTCATAGATGGCAGTAGTCCTGGCTAAGAAGAAGAAGAAGAAGTCCTTCTGGCGTAGTCCTTCTGGAGAAGAAGGAGAAGGAGAAGGAGAAGGAGAAGAGAAGAAGGAAAAACTATGAATATTTCTCTGAAGATAAATCTTTCCTTTAATCACATGCATTCAAACAACAACAAATTGTGTTGCTTGTGATTTATTTTTGGGATTTAAGAGGAGACAGTCTGCCCAACAGAAAAAAACAAAGATGTTTCCACAGAGCCAGATGGCTCTAAGATAGCCATATCACTTAACAAAGAGTGTCAACCTGAATATTCTCCTGTGGCCTGAGGAGAGGAATAGTGGTATTGACTAATGTTCAACATGTGCCAAACACTCTGTGGATGGTGTTTGGCCTGAAATGGGAATTTTGATTATGAAGGAAAGCAGAACATTTCAGATATCCTTCTCTGGAGGGGATGAGGCACAGAGGTAACATGCCACAGGGCTAGAATGTGAACTTTGGTGGCATATTGATATGCATCACTTTTAGGTGAGCATGAGAACGCAAGCCATTCTAAAACCGATCTTGACTTGATGTTCATGGGACATTATATACAAACTCACTTGACCTTTTTCTCTACAATACTAGAGATCTCTTCAATTCCTTGCATAAAATTTCATATGTTGTTTCCCAAAATGCCATTGGTTTGGATTTGAATCTTCACAAACAGTTCTTAAACACACACACACACACACACACACACAATTCCTACCTGCTTCCTTAAATGGGACTTTGTGTTTGTCATAGGATGTGATGCAAATCTCATTTTGTAGTTCTCATTTCAGAGCTTCTCTGCAATGTCACCTGATCATCCAGAAATGGATCATTCTGTTCTTTCCAGACAGTTTGCTGCGGAAAGAAAGAAGACCTTTATGAGGTGGTGATTTCACTTCCTTTGGATACATACCTAGAAGAAGGATTCCTGGATCATGTGATCATTTTGTTTATCATTTCTTCAAGAACCTTTGTGATGCTTTCTTTAGTAGCTGCATGGATTATATTCCCAGTAAAGGTGTATAAGGGTTCCCTTTCCCCACCAAGACTTTTTATCTCTTTCTGGTTAACAGCCATCCCAACTGGTATGATGTCATATTTCATGGTGGTTTGATTACATTTCCCTGATGATTAGTAATGTTGAACATCTCTTTTCATTAACATGTTGATCATTTTTATTTATCATTTGTATAAATGTCTATTTAGATATCCTACTCATTTTTAAATTGGGTTACATGTTTTCCAGCTACTGATTTGTATGAGTTCTTTATAAACTTTAGATGTCAACCATTATCAGAAATATGGTTAGCAAACATTTTTTCCCAGTCTACAGGTTGCCTTTTCAATTTGTTGATTGATTGCTTCACTGTGATAAGCTGGTTAGTTTGGTTAATTCCTCATTTATTTATTTTTTCTTTGGTTATCTGAGCTTGTGTTATGATACAAAAAAAAAAAAAAAATCAGTGCCAACTTTAACATCAAGGAGTTTTCCCCCTGTGTTTTCTTCTAGGAATTTTATAGTTTCAGGCATTACATTTAGGCATTTTAACCATTTAAAATTGACTTTTTGTGTCTGGTGTAAGATAAGGGTTCAATTTTATTCTTTTGCATGTGAAAATCCAGTTTCTCCAGTGTACTATTTATTTATTTATTTGGGTACCAGGGATTGAACTGAGGGGCACTTGACCACTGAGCACATCCCCAGCCCTATCTTGTATTTTATTTAGAGACAGGGTCTCACTGAGTTGGTTAGGCTAGTTTTGTCCAGATCATCCTGCCTCAGCCTCCAGAACTGCTGGACCCAGTACTGTTTATTGAAGAGGCTATTCTTTTCTAAATATGTTCTTGTATTTTGTTATTATTATTATCATTATTATTATTGTTATCTTGTACTGAGGATTGAATTGATGTGGCACTTAACCACTGAGCCACATTCCCAACCCTTTTTATTTTTTTATTTTGAGACAAGGTCTCGCTAAGTTGCTTAGGGCCTCACTAAATTACTGAGGCTGGTTTTAAGCTTGTGATCCTCCTGCCTAAGCCTCCCAAGCTGCTGGGTTTACAGGCATGTGCTACCACATCCAGTCTAAATGTGTTCTCTTGGTACTTTTTAAAAATATATATATATTTGATCATACATGTTTGGAATTATTTCTGGTCTTTCTATTCTTTTCCCCTGATCTATGTCTTTTTTTTTTCTTTTGCCATCCATGTGCTGTTTTGATTACTATAGCTTTGTAATATAATTTAAAGTCAGAAATTGTGATGCTTCCAACTTTATTTATTTATTTCAGTATTTCTTTGGTTATTAAAGGACTTTTGTGATTTCGTATAAACTTTAGAATTGTTTTTGTATTTCTATGAAAAAAGCCTTTGGCATTTTAATAGGGATTGCACTGGATTAACATATTGCTTTGGATAGTATGGACATTTTTAACAATTTTAAGTCTTCAAATTCATGAACATGAGATATTTTCCACTTATTTGTGTTTTCTTTAGCTTCTTTTATTAATGTTTTATAGTTTTCAGTGTAAATATCTTTCATTTCCTTTGTTAAATTTATTTCTAAGGATTTTTAATTTGTGTTTTTTGTTTCTTTGTTTTGGGTCTTGGTTTTGGATGCTATTATAAATCAGATTGTTAACTTGATCGTTTTTTGCTGCACTATCTTTTTTTATAGAAATGAAACTGATTTTTGGATGTTGATTTTGTATCCTGCACCTGTACTAATCTCTATTTTATTAGTTCTAACAAATTTTTGGTGTAGTTTTTGGAGGTTTATAAATATAAAATCATGTTATTTGCAGAAAGAGATAATTTTACATTTTTCTTTCTAATTTGGATACCTCTTATTTCTTTTTCTTCACTGATTTCTGTGGCTAATGCTTCTAGTATAGTGTTGATAACAGTAGTGGCAAGAGAGTGGTTATTCTTGTTTTGTACTGGATTTTAGAGGAAAAGCTTTCAGTTTTCCACACATTGATTTTGATGTGCTAACATCATGAAAGACTGTGACTTTTCATAAATGGCCTTTACTATGTTGAGGAGCTTTTAACCCTACCTAAACCATTGGCAGTGTTATTTAAAAAGAAAAAAAAAGGTTGGATTTTATTGATTCCTTTTCATTCATCAGTTGAGATGATCATGTTTTTATCTTTCGGCCTGTCAGTGTGACATGTCACAATGATTGATTTGCATATGTCAAATCAGCCTTGTATGATGTGAATAAATCTCACTTGATCATAGTGCACTATAATATTTTTGACATGTTGTTGAATTCTGTTTGCTAATGTTGAATTGAGGATTTTTGCATCAGTGTTTGCCAAACATATTGGCTTAGAGTTTTTTTGTGATATCTTTGTCTGGTTTTAGTATCAAGGAAATGCTGGACTTGTAAGATGAGCTAACAAGTGTTCCATTCAGCTCTCATTTTTGGAGGAGTTTTAAAACATTGGCATTAATTCTTTGAATGTTGGTAGAGTTGAGCCATGAAGCCCTCTAGGCCTAGGCTTTTATTTGTTGGGAGGTTTCTAATTACGGTTTCGACCTCTTTAATTTGTTCTTAATTTGTTTTGGCTCTCTATTTCTTCCTGATTCGATGTTTGTAGATAACATACTTGTGGGAGTTTATCTGTTTCCTCTAGGTTATCCCATTTGTTAGTGTATAGTTGTTCATAGTATTCTTTTTCTTCCTTTCTTCTTCTTAAACATCTGTAGAAATGTCTCTACTTTTGTTTCTGAATTTATTTATTTGTTTCCTCTCTATTTTTCCTCACTCTAGCTAAGCATTTGTCAAATTTTTCAAAAAATCAATTTTAAGTTTTATTGATTCGGGTTTTTCCCCTAGTTTCTATTTTATTAATTTCTATTCTGGTATTTCTTATTTCTTTCCTCCTGTAAGCTTTGGGATTAGATTGTTCTTTTCTATCTCATTGAGGTATAATGTTAAATTTCTTATTTAGGATTTTTTTTTCTTTTTTTAGCATATTTATTGAACAGAACTTTAAAGCATCTTTAACTTTGGTGGTAGAGACATGAACTTACACAGGTGGTAAACTTGTACAGAAATATAGTCCCACAAATGCAGATTCACAGACACAATAACTATAAGGAGCCCTAGGGAAATCTGAATAAGATTGGTGAGTTACATCAATGTCAGTGTCCTGATTGTGATATTATGCGATAATTTTGTAAGCAGCTATTTTGTAAACAGCTATCATTTGGGGAAAATGGGTTAAATGTATTTAGAATTTCCCTGTATTATTGCTTATATCTGCTCATAAATTAACAGTTGTCTCAATAATACTTTCAATTTTCAAAACCAGAATATCTTTCCATTTATCTGGCTATCATCTATCTATATACCATCTATCATATATCTGACATGCTTCAGGGAAGGCTTGTGGATTTATATTTACAAAGGGAGGGAAAGGTAGTGACTTATTCCCACTTTTCTTGAAACAACAATAATTAATCAAGAAATCTGTTTAAGCATCCAGTGTACATATTTCACATCTCAATAATGCTGTATGGTAAATGACACACAGTTTTTACATAGTATACTCAGGAATTTAACTAGCAGAATCTTAATTTAACTATACAATAACATTGTAAATTAATCTATTTGTATCATATTTTACAAGAAACCAGTAGTGAGTATGACAAAATACCCTCCAAATGCCCCACAGGTCGTAAATGATAGGCAGGGAGTTAAATGTATCTTTTTGTCCAAGTCAAGCATACTTACACTGTCTCAGCTTATTCATCCAGAGGTTCTACCACCCAGGCCTGAAGTACTTACATTACTTTTCTTCTATAGGGAGAAAAATAGTACTATTTAATTATTGATGAAATGCAAAATATTTTCTTCAACCCTCAGACATTCACCACCTTGTGATTCATGCATTCATTTATTTCCTCTGTTGATGCTGTGAACACCATGGTCAGGCTGTCAAGTCATGTGGACTCTAAGAGATGCCCTCTCCAGAGATGGGACTCACCAGCTCCAGAGACCCCCTTGTCTAGATTTGACAAATCCCCAAAGATTCACTTACATGCAGCCAAACTTTTTCTCTTTGTAATTTCCACATGTAGAAATTATACCTCTGGAGAAGGAAGTGCCAGAAGAAAGGAATCGTATTTTCTGAGACAGATCTCATGCTGTATCCTGGAAGTACCCTGGGAGAAGTAGCTGGTGCAGGAGGAGAATCAGTTAGCAAAGGACCCTGGGGAGTCCTTTGTCTTAGTGCACTGAGAAATGGAGGGGATAACCTGAAGGTATCTAGCTCCCCTAACAGCTGACACATGCTGGTTTGGTCCTCATCCTGACAAAGAGACAAGAGTAATGTTTGGAGAAAGAGTGGCAGAATCACGGAAATAGCATTCTAGGGATCAAGTTGCTTTGAATTTGGAAATATGACTTGCTTGGGGGAAAATTCTACATTGGAAATAAAGCAAAGTTATGCCAATTAAGCATTTTGTTTTCAAGAACTGTTGTCTTTCACTCTGTCCTGTGACCTGCTCACAGTCATATGATAGTAGTAAGCAGGGCTCCTGCATCCAGGCAGTAAAAGAGGCAGAAATGAAAGTCTATGCCCCAACTCTTCTCCAGTGCTCAAGTCAGCCCCCTAACTTAATTCGTTTTGTTGAAGTGTAGGCTGCCCTTCCAGTCTCCCAGACACAGATGCATAGATGATGTCCACCAGACAGACAATTTAACACCTGGTGAATACATTATTCTCGATTTAACTTTTTTCCTATAACATCTCTCCTCCTTGGGTGTCTCCTCCTCATCTGTCCTTTTTACTTCACCCAATTTCCTTTTTTCCTCCCTCTTTTTATTCTATTTTTGTATCCCTTAATTTTATCTGGAAGAGCACATCTGGATCCTCTGGTCTACTATCTGCTTCCCCCTTCTGCCACTGCCTCTTCTTCACATCTGCATTGCCCCTGCTTTTCAGGAAGGACCCTTCTGCCTCCAGGAAGGAGAAAGGATGCTCAAAATCCATTCCACAATAGTGTAATGAGAACATCCTGAGTGCTACATGAGGCAACGGTCTTTAGGTTACCCCTACCATATGGGGTGCAAGAGATAAGCAAGATATGTCCGAGACAAGTATTTAGAGAGCATCAAAGCCACATTCCTCTCTATGCTCTGCATCTGTGAGCATAGGCTGGCACCAAAGACTCAGGCCAAGTATCAGAGAATTTAACCTGAGAGTAATCAGCTCTTTTTACTTCTCTACTTCACCACTTCTGGGGTGTAAAATTTTCTTTCTTCATTTCTTCTTCCCCATTCATCCCAAATACCAGATGCTCCAAGGATTCATGTTCAAAACCCTTAACCATGGAGAACAAGCATCAAGCTCAACATGAATCATGTAGAATTGGCTCCAATTAATTCCCACAGAGTCCCTACCTATTCTAGGGCAGGGATATCTGGAGGAAAGTAGAGTGACCAGAAGGCCTTGGGAAATCTCGGTCTTTTTAAAAAAATTGGCATAACTACTGTAGTGGCTACTGAACATCAGAGATGCTTCTCAGTGCTATCATTATACTTCTCTATTTTCATCATTCAAAGATATTGCAGGAAGGAGTTTCTAGGTGCCTTGGTCAATATCTCCATCCTCTCAACCTCAGGACCAACTCTGGCTGCCACCAGAGGGCACCCTCCCACTACAGCTTTGAAAGCAAAGCCTACCCCTGGCCAAGCACATTGTTCCTAAGACCCCCTGCTTTCATTAACAAAGTAGGATTGAAAAAGAGTCTCATAACTGGAAAATATCATAAAGAAAGTGAATTTCATTGTGGGGGAGGTCTAGGTTCCTGTGGATTCACTCTGTTGATTTATTTCTCTGAACCTTGCCTTCTGTTGAAGAAACAACCTCAAGTATTTCATTATGTTATACTTCAATTTCTTTTTTTTTTTCTTTTAAAGAATTATATATGCTTATGGACTAACTTAGAGACAAATGCCTGCATCTCCACTCTCCTTCCTTCGGCCAATAAGGAGTTCTAGTCGCTGTGAGTCAGGCTTGCTTTTTCCAATCAATAAATTCTACTTTTTAATCTATTTAATAATCAAAATATCGCGCCCCCCCCCAAAAAAAAAAGCCTTTCTTTCAAAGTCCCCCTATGACTCTTGGTCTTTTTTATTGTCACTATAGGGGTACTAAATTTATCGATAAGCTGCAAAAGGCACAAGATTTTCTGAAATGTGAGGTCATAATTATAAAAAATCAGTTGGTCCTTGGTGAGTCAGTGTTGAAAGCCCTGTAGTTGACAGAAATGAGAGGGAACATGGGAAATGTTATACATACTTTAAAAAGAAAAATGTAAAACCTGTAACTATGAATAGTGCATGAAATCTTTCTTCTTCCTCCATGTTGAACTTGGTAATCTTGCTGTGAGGCTGACTGAGCAAATGTAAAGGCTTGCCCACAAATCCTCACCCTTTTGTTCCTATTTATCCTTTCTGGCTTGAGTGAAAGATTGGGAGGTAGTGAAGGCTGAAGAAAATTGCCACTGACTTCACAACCTGAATCATCCAAATTGCAAGACCAGAGGGTCAATGAGGTTCCTACATGAGATCATCAATCACCACATTTTACAAAGGGGAAAGGTGGAGCATGCTCTTCTGTATAACAAAATGCAAACCTTTAACCTCACATTCAGTGTAGTTCTTGAAAAAGCGTTTCTTTCCTCACTCATGGTTTCATGTTCAGCAATCAGGAAAGTTTGCTATGCTGCCATCATACAAGGTCACCAGTTTACTTTTCAAAGTTCTACTTTTCCTCTCTCTCTGAGAGCTTATCCTTTCATAGCTGAAACCTCACCTCTGCCCGTATATGACCCTCAAATCAATTTTTTCCTCTTCATGCTAATCTCTCCTAAGCTGTTTCAATGGTCTTATTTGGATTTCCTGATTGCAGCATTTTCTGCATGACAGCAGTAACCAATTCCGCATATAATTGGCAAAACTGCTTGCATATCCACAGTGAAGGTCTATTCAGCCTCCCAGCCATTCCCTTATTCATTTTATTCCAGTAGTCTTCTGTAATGAAGGGATGGTGTTTACCTTGGCAACTCAGCACCTATATAGCACAACAGGGGATGATAGCCATTCCTAGCTACTTTTTTTTTCTATTTTGACCCCAGGGATCCATCCAACTAGACACTGAGGTGCTGGCACATTGGTCACCAGTGTGTTTGTCAATGATCTCCCAGCTCAGAATTGCATCTCAAGTTATTTTCCTCCGTATTAGAAACAGATCTTCTGGCATGTCCTGAAAACTATAACTCCTGTTGTCCACATGGAGGGTATGACAAGAGACATCAGTAGACATCACTAGGAAGACAGACAAATCTAGTCTTGTGGGCCAATCTGCATCTCCCCTTCCTATTCATTAGCAATTTTTTTTTTATTGGTTGTTCACAACATTTCAAAGCTCTTGACATAGCTCAGTTGGTAGAGTGCTTGCCTTGTATGCACAAGGCCCTGGGTTTGATCCCCAGCACCAAAAAACAAAACAAACAAAGACTATTCATTAGCAATTCTAATGAGCTCCTCGGGGTTCAAAGATCACCTTACCCCCAACACTCTAAAGACCTCTCTCCTCTCTCCATGTAGATGCTAAGCCTTGTAGCAGAGAAATGCCATGCCCTTTGCTAAAACCTGCCAACATGATACACTCCTTCCTGTAACATAATGAATTGATAAGGAATTCTGAGATGCCCTACATTTAGTCGCAGGCCAAGAGGGTGGAGAAAGGGAAGAAATAAGGAAAATTGATTTAACTGACAGCTTCAGGCTGAACCAAAGAAGAGAAAAGAAACGAAAAGCTCCACATTCCTGAACTGTATAGTGAAGGTTAGCCATCAAAGCAGCATCACATCTGCTTTCAAAATTGACCAATCAAAAAGCATCAAGCTCTTCCTATAGGTCATTTTCTTATAGGTCGTCTTCCTATCCCAAGGCTTTACCCACTTTGTGTTGTCCTGCCCCTTTAATCAATAGGAGGTATAGGCTCAAAGTCAGTGACTTATGTTTCCTTATCCTCTGAGTTTTATTATAAAATACTGTGGCTTTGGAGATCTAGTAGACTTTTTTTTTTCTAACTCCTATCTAATCATGCTGCTCGTGGCTTAGGGAATTCATCCCAGGAAGGACCTCTTGTATTTTTAACTAGTATTAGCAACAATTCAACAAAACCCTTATTTCAAAGATCTCTTGGTCTTTAAATTTTTATATAACACAACAATGAATGAACACTCACTTTATGGCAAGCATCAGATGAGGCATTAGAGGTATAGGAATCTAAAAGCCAGATATAAGTATCCTGTTTTCAGGTCAGTTGGGTGTGGGGGAACATTCAGTAAATAATTGAACAAATAATTAATAATTATCTTTGTGATGAGCACCAAGGGGGGAAAGATAATTGTCATAAAACATACAACAGAATTGGTTGCTTTTGTTGTTGTTTGAACTGTGGTGTGGGTAGGAGTCAAGAAAGGGTGTCTCAGGAAGTGATGCTGTCACCTGGTGATGGTGACCTTAAGCCAGTCCCTGAACATAGGGCCCTGCAGTGGGGGAAAACCTGGATTGCCCCCAGAAAATGAAGGCCATGGTAGCAGGAACAAAGGTGATAAGGAATGACCAGTAGGTCTGCAGGCCATGGACAAGGCTTTGAAGTGGCCACAGATGTTTGGATTTTTTCTTATGTTTTTCCCAGTGAAATTAAGAATAACCGTGATGAGAAAGATACAAAGTAAACTTTGGGGAAAATGAAGAGTGCAAATATGGGCTGAGTGGGAGCTGAGTAGCAGAACAGCTTAGAGAAAGTGCACAGATTGTTCTGGGCCTGGGGTCCATGGGATTTAGAAGTGCCCAGGGGCAGGGCATTGCAGGAACCCAGAGTACTGTACAGATGTGGTGTGGGGAGCACCCCGGGGGGCTGGGGAGGAAGGAAGGCAGATGGGCCACAGAGTGAGCATTGAGTTTTCTGTAATTCCATAGACCAGGGTCTTCCAAATGTTTTTCTTGAACTTTTAAAATTATATATTATTACTGAAGTAAAATGTACATTTACACACAGAACAAAGCACAAGGCAACGGAATGAAATGGAAACCAAGGTCTGCTCCATGTCTATGGGACCTCTGGGACCCAACCTTTTGTTTTCTTTTTTGGTACCAGGGGATTAAACCCAGGGGCACTTAACCACAGCCACATCCCCAGCCCTTTTTTGTATTTTATTTAGAGAAAGGGTTTCACTGAGTTGCTTAGGGTCTTACTAAGTTGGGGAGGCTGGCTTTGAACTTGAGGTCCTTCTGCCTCTGCTTCCTGAACCACTGGGATTACAGGTGTACACCACCATGTCTGGCTACCAACTTTTTCTCATATTGTACCTATAGAGGATCTTTTATTCCTCGCTTCTTGATTTAGACACTATTACTCCTCACTTCTTCTCTTCCACTTCTCCCTCTCAATTTTTAATAGATGTACTTTGATGTTCACTTCTTCTGCCTTTACAACTTTTTAAGAGTTATGTGTGCCTATTTTTTGGATGACATTGATTGAATAGTCTCTTTTCTTTTTTTTTTTATATGAGTGAAGAAAATACTTGTCCCTGCACTTCCCATCCATCTACAATCTGGACAATACTTAATATTTACCATGTTTCAGCATTTATACTCCTGTTCCTTAATTCTGAAACTTCCATGTTTGCTCTTATAAAAGTAAACTAGAAACAGGAACTGAAGGATCCCTGAGCAGACAAAGTTGATTAGGCTTCATCGGGACCCTCAACCTTGCTGAATTTGCAAACATAAGTGAAAATTAACTTGAGCTATTTCTTGTAAATGTCTAAATTAATCAAAAAGAGAATGTAAGATCAATCAATCAAAAACAGCCAATGAACTTAGGTAACTAGAGACTTTCTGATGGAATAGACCAAATAAGGTAACTACGCAATCATAACCAATCAAATATTTTCTTTGCTTTACTTCTAAATTCATCTTATAAAAGACTTCCACTGTGTTCCCTTGGAACTCCTGATCCACTTCTGATTTGGAGCTGCTTGCTTCATGAATCATTTTTTTTACATAAACTCTTTATATTTTACTGTGCTTCAGTTTTTTATTCTTTAGCCATTAACTGAAAACAAAGAAACAAAATTCACAGTACTAGGATGACATTAATGGCCACCACTGCAAACACGAGGAGAGCACACTTGGATGCAGAGAGAAGGATCTAGGATTCCCAAATTGATGCATCTAAGAGGCATATACAAAATGAAGCCATATGAAGTTTCAGAATTTTTTTCAGACTGTACAATGATCTAAGACATGGCTTAGCTCATTTTTTTTCGGAAAAGCGTCAAATACTCAATGTTTAGGTTTTAGGCCATCAGGTCTCTGTTACAGCTGCAGAGGGAAGAGCCATAGAAACTGCATAATAAATAAGCATGACATATCCCAATAAAATCAACTTAAATAATCAGGTCACTGCCAACCCTTGATCTACAAAAGTGGATCCTATATTTAGGAATATAGGAAGAAGCTCAAGCTTTTTATCTAAAATGGCATAGTATGTGCATATAATCTACTTACTTGTAGATTCCCATATATTTTAGAACATTTATAGATGAACATATATATACATCTAATAAAATGTAAATGCTATGTCCCCTATTATGTTGTTTACATAATAATGCAAGGAAAATTTTGTATATATTTAGTAGATATATATTTTTCCCAAATATTTTTATTCTACTATTTGGTTCAATCTAAAGATGAAGAGCTTAGATAAAATGGATTGATGGTATTATGTAGTTATACTAATTAAGACAATGTAGTATTAACAGGACAGTTATGCATAAAAAATAGAGAATAAATATAATAAGTCTATTAGAGTTTTTGACAAAGATACAAAGGTTTCCAACAGAGGAATGATAATTTTTGGCAAACAGTGGTGGAACAACTGGGCAAGCAATAGAGAGAAGGAAGGAAGGAAGGAAGGAAGGAAAGAAGGGAGGGAGATAGGCAGAGAGGGACAAGAAGGAAGGGAGGGAGAAAGAGAGGCAGGCAGAAAAGCATTGATTTAAACTTCACAGCTTATACAAAACTAACTGAAATTTTGAAATGAATCATGGATATAAATGTAAAATTAGAAAATATTTTTTAAAAATAAAGGAGAAAAGTCTTCAGGATATATTACTAGACAAAACTTTTTAAGACATGGTACGAAAAGCATGATCTATAAAAAAAAAAATGAGTAAATTGGACCTCACCAAAAATTTGCTTTGTCAGAACCCATATGAAGAGAATGAAAAATGAGGGAAAATATTTGTGAACAACGTATCAACAAATTACTGGTATCTAGAGCATATATAAAGAAAACTTAAATTCAACAGTTAAAAAATTGTGAAAATAGGCAAGATGTGTTTTACTGAAGAGAATTCACAGATGACAAATAAGCACATCAAAGACTTGTTCAACATCATTAGCTGTTAGGAAAATGCAAATTAAAGTTACAAGGAAATATCATTACACACCTATCAGAATAGGTGAATCAAATAAATAATGAGGACAAAATAAAAAACCGTGGGGACACCATATCCTGGCAAGAATGACAGGTAAATAGATCACCATAAACTGTAGGTGGAAATGTAAAATGGTACAATGGTAAAGTCACTCTGGAAAAAACTGATACTTTCTTACAAAACACAATAAACTTATTATACAGACTAGCAATAGCACACCTGGGCATTTATCCCAGAGGAAAAAAAACCTAGGTTCACATAAAAACCTATGTATAAGTGTCCATAGCAGCTTTATTCACAATAACTGAAAACTGGAAATTACCCAACATCCCTCACTGGGTAAATGGCAAAACTGTGGTATAGTCATACCATGAAATATTCTCAGCAATAAAAAAGAGCAATTGGATAGAGCTCAAGGAAATACTGCTTAGTTTTTAATAATATTCATTCTAAAAACATACACACCAAAGTATTCCATTAATGTAACACTGTTAAAATGACAAAATTATAGAGATAGAGAACAAATTAGCAGTTGCCCTGAGTTAGTGATAGGAGAGTTCAGTTACTTTAAAAGTTATTAAAAGAGCTTTATGATGGATCTGTTTTGTGTCTTTTTTTATTTGTACTAATTATTTATATATGATAGTAGAATGTATTTTGACATATCATACATAAATGGAGTATAATGTCTCATTCTTCTGATTGTACACGTTGTAAAATCACACCAGTTATATAATCATCTATGTACATAAGGTAATAATGTCCAGTTCATTCTGCTTGATACCTCCTCCCTTCCTTTTATTTCCCTCTTCTTAATCCAAAGTACCTCTATTTTTCCCTAGTCTCTACACCCACTTATTGTGAATTACCATCCACATATCAGAGATATCGTGGTGGTCACACAGATCTATAAATAAGTAAGGTACACTTGAATAGAAATAAATATCCCCATACAGACAAATGAGAACATATAAAATAGGTAAAATCTGAATGAGGTCTATAGATTACATCACAGCTAATCCCTTGCTGATATTGTACTATTGTCTTGCAAGATGTTACCACTGGGGGGCCTTGGTGAAGAGCTTCTGGATGTTTCTTAGATCTACATATAAATCTATAATTATCTCAAAATCAAAAGCTCAAACATATATAAATACATCATATTCTGGCTGCAAACCTACCACTAAAATCTGGAGATAACTCTGAACTTTTCCCTGGAGCCAGGGCTTAGAAGCATAGCCAGCATTTCAGAGTGAATAGATCTTTGCTCATGAGATCAATATACTCAAACTCATGCTTGGGGTGCAGTAGAGCAAGCCTGGGAAGAAAATGTGGGGTTGAAGGATTTTAATAATTGATATTTTAGTATAAGCATTTCAGTAGTCATAATGAAGCAGGGGTAGGGGGGGCTTGGAGAGGAAAAATAAATAAATTCAGACAGAAAGAAAAATTAGAAAATTCACCAGTTTGTAAACTACAGTGAAATAAGTGACTTTAAGATCATCAAGGGATGCCAAAAAGCACTTAAGCAAGATGATGAGGAATGACATATTCCTATAGTTTCATAATGTCACCCAGTAGAGCCCTTGCTGACTGGAAAGGGGGAAACGTTCCTTCATGGTAGAGCAGGCTGGTGGTTACACATAGCAAAGTAGTCAAATTAGCATCACTAACAGAGACTTACTAACATTATGTGCCTCCTGGTGATGTGAATCACAGATGCTGTATTCTTGCCAAAAATATTTAGTGCAAATTTAAGCATGCTTTTGAATCTAATATCTCAGTTTTGTACAAACCATGGAAAATAGAAGAAGGAACCATACAATTTCAGTATATGTACTATTCCATAAGCCCAGTTTCTTTGATAAATCAATATTCTCACAAAAAATTAAAGGAGAGGATTATCTGTGCTGAAGAGTATACAAAAAAAAAAAAAAGAACCCTATGGCCACACCACCTTGAATGTGCCTGATCTGTCTGAAGAGTATGCTAACCAAATGTAATGCATGGATGCAAATTGTTTTCTAGTTTCAATAAAAAGTCATGGTGGTGGTGGGGGCGGAGAAACATAAATAGACATTACTCAAAGATATTATGGAATTACCTTTAATTTTCTTAGATTTTGAGATTGTGATTTGATAGCAGATTGTTCTTATTTTGAGGAGACACAAGATGGACTTTTAGTGGGAAAAAGACCATGATATCTGCACTGGTCTTCCTTCTGAGCAAAGGTTTGTAAGAGACAGACACTGACTAGGTAGGGTACTTCAGCAGTTTCTCAGCAGTGTTTTCTAACGAGGTTTGCAGATCCTCAGGTGCATGATGTTTTCTTGAAGGAATTCCAAGGGAACACAATCAGGAGAATATGAAGTGCAGACCTTGTGCACAGCACTTTTTGCATGGGTTATTTTGTTTAATCTCTTCAACACCTCCATGAGTAGGAAATGCAGAAGACTGTACATGCAGCTAATTGAAGAATTGGAGTCCTTATTACAGAATGCTTTTAAGAAATTGAACTGCTAAGGACAAAATACATTCATTTTTGCCTTAACACAATGTTAATAGTTTAAGTGGCATCAGTGATATCTTATGAATATTATAACTCTCATTCTTCCTATACCAAATATCAATTTAAGTAATAAAAATTTAGAAGATTCTGCCTCTGTTATATTAAACTCCTTAACTCCATAGTCAGTTGTGAGGCAGCAGCACTTATGGATGCACAACCCACCTATGATGGAGAAAAGGAAAACTCAGCAGGCAGAGACAAAAGATGTAACTCTGGAAAATCTAATTTTTATAGTAACCTATCATATATTTTATGAATAACCAGAAGAGAGGGGTTGTAGGGAGATAGCACAGAGTTATAATGAGAGGAAAGTGTTAATTGCCCTGATTTGATCAATACATGTTATATTTATGTATTGAAATTTACACTGTATGATATAAATGTATATAATTATTATATATTAATCAATTTTTTAAAGTTTAAGGAGGTTTTAGTGTTATCTCCCCTGATTTGATCATTACAAACTCTATAATGTGTCGAATTTTGTCACTGTATCCTACAAAATTGTACAATTAATTATTTTAAAATTTGAATTAATTACAAGTATATTTCCTGATGCTCTCATAGATCTAAAAAATATTCATGAACTACTTCATAATCATTAGGCAGAACTTTCAGGATTAATAGCATCAAGCAGTCTTTCCTATATATCTAAGGGCTATAACCTCTAGTGATGTGTATGAAATTAAAAAAAAAATCTAGTGGCTACAGACTTTGAAGCTAGTACATATTTTTTCAATTCAGTATCTTAAACTCTCTATTTAGCACTTTAAAATTTGAATTAAATGAGAAAATTAATTTTACTGACCCTTCTGGAATTAATAAAACAGAAATCTTTCAAAGAATTATCTGAAATGTCAAATAAACATGGAAGAATTTATGAATGAAGATGAATCGGAAATGGAGAAAAGTTTAATGGCCTGGAGCACTTTGTGAGCTGCAGACTGAGAAGGATAAAATGGCAATGTTGAATCTCATGCCACTGATGGCCAAATCTCTTACCTCAGACTGTATGAAGTGGTCATTACCTGATGAACTGGCATTTCAGCTCAATGACTTATTTGATCCTACTGGTATTAAGAACAGTCTGGTTCCTGTTGATCTGAATCTGGAAATTAAAAGGAGAGTTAACAGACTCTTTTTTATAAAGAAATCCATTCGTGTCCATTTGGTCTTTTGAATTTTCTTGCAATAAAATCTATACATTGTATGAAATAATTCTATTAATTTTGATTTTGAGAGAGACTGGACTTTTACCAGATAGGCTGTTGATTTTGTTTTCCTGGAGGTTTTTAAATACTAGATTGACAAATTTCATTAAGCTTCAAAACTGGGTTTTGTTATAGTTGCTTGGTTTGGTTTTAAGGCAGCAGAAAAACTCTATAAGTAGAGACATAACATTGATATAACAATATTTTATAACTTCATTTATCCAGCTTTACTTTGATTTGCTAACAATGATTCCTCCACAATAATACAAGGGGAAATGAGTTATAGAAAAAATGTAAATATGTATTTGAAGTAAACCTATCCTTTGCCACCCACCCTTGTTTATAGGAATGCCCCAAACAAGAATTATTCTATAGACAGCTTATATGAGTGCTCTCCTAGTTAGGCACATTGGTTTCAGTAATCTTAAACAAAAATCACATTAAAATAGAGAATAAGAAACCATTGAATACTCTAGCAGTACCTGAAATGCTAATCTTTTTAAAATATTTTTTTTAGTTGTAGTAGTTGGACACAATACCTTTATTTTATTTATTTAGTTTTATATGGTGCTGAGGATCAAACGCAGTGCCTCACACATGCAAGGTGGGCACTCTACCACTGAGCCACAACCGCAGCCCCTGAAATGCTAATCTTAATGGACTATTGAAATACTCAAATTTTTAAAGGTATCGTTTAGAGAAATAATATCAGAAGAAAATATTTTACAGGAAAAACACAATTCAAAAAAGAAGTCACTTATACTTGTGAAAGAGTATGTCACTAAACTAGAGGAGAAGCTACTCTCCAAGATATGCCCAGATATTAACCAAAATTTTCTATGGGGACATTTTCTTTTTTTCTTTTTTTTTTTGGTTTTTAGATAATAAATTTTATGTGTTTTCCCACAGGAACAAATAAATGGAATTGTTATATACTAACATTAAACAGAAATAAAATTAGAAACATAATAAAAAATGTTATTGGCAATAACCAAAAAAACACTTATATATTTATATATTTGAAAAGATATATCCAAGATTTGTATGTAGAAAGATTTCAAAGGTATAAAATAATTTATTTTTTATTTATTTTACTTAGTTACACATGACAGTACAGTGATCTTGACATATCATACATTTGAATTAGATGGGATATAATTTCTCATTTTTCTGAGTATACAGGTTGCAGAATCACATTGGTCATGCAGTCACATATATACACACAGTAATAATAATGTCTGTTTCATTCTACTATCATTCCTATCTCCCCAACCCCTCCCTTCCCCTCCCTCCACTTCTCTCTACTTAATCTAGGGTAATGCTATTCTTTTTTTTTTCTTTCTCACATCTTCATACATGTATTTTGTATAACAATGAGGGTCTCCTTCCACCATCCTTGCAATTCCCTTTCTCCCTCCCTTTCACTCCCACCCCTCTTCCCTATGTAGAGGTAATCTTCTTCCCATGCTCTTTCTCTCTTCCTGTGGGGACATTTTCAAGGATCACAACTATAGTGGTCTCCTTATCCAAAGGGTTATGTTCTAAGATCCCCAAATGGATGCTTGAAATTGTAGATAGCACCCAACTCTAAATAAACTATATTTCTCCTATGCATACATAGCTATAAAAAGTTTAATTCATAAGTAATCCTCAGTGAGAAATGAACAACAATAATAATAAAATGGAATCATTATAACAATATACTGTAATAAAAGTCATTTAAAACTTATGAATTATTTATTCCTGGAATTTTAGATTTAATATTTTTGGACTGTGGTTGACTTGACTGTGAGTAACTGTAAATATGGAAAGCAAAATTGCAGATAAAGAGGGACTCCTGTATTTCTTATAAGAATGTGCAAATATAGCACTAGAGTTTTTCACAAAAATGGAGGTGTCACTTCTACTGCATGGAAGCCTAAAGAGATAAGGAAAAGAGATTTAAGATCATCCAAGCAGAAAATTTTCACTGAGAAGAACAGTGTTGAGATTTGGATATGAGGTGTCCTCAGAAAGCTCCTGTGTGAGACAAAGCAGAAATGTTTAGAGGTGATATGATTACATTCTGGGAGTTATAACCTAATCAATGGATTAATTAATCAGCTGGATTAGTCATCTGAATGGATTAATGGGTGGAAACTATAGGCATGAAGGGCTTGGCTAGATGAAGTAGGTTACTGGGTGGGCATACCTTTGGGAATTACATTATTCCTGCCCCTCCCCCCATCCAACCCCCTCCAGCTTCCTGGCTTTCTGGTTTCCATGAACTGAGCTGCTTTCTTCCTCCATGCCCTCTGCCATGATGTTCTGCCTCATCTCAGGCACAGAGATTGAACCTCTCAGACTGTGAACTAAAATAAGCTTTCCTCCTCTACATTTTTCTTGTCAGGTCTTTTGGTGACAGTGATGCAAAGCTGATTAAAATAGATGGCTGTTTTGCAGAGCATTCCTGCACCAAAAGAAGAGAATGGCATGAATCCTCTTCATGAGACATGAAACCAATGACAACTCTTTTTTGCAACAAAATGTTCCATACTTCCATAGAAGATAAAGAGAGAATATCTGATGACAATATCAGAGCAAAACACTGAAGAATTTAAGCAAAATGCCTCTTAATGTGATTACAGGAAACAGTCACTGGCATCAAAATAGTTACCATTACCTGTTCCATAGCTGCAGTTTTAGGCTCTTCAAAACTAAATCAGGATGCTAGAAAATCATGCTAAAGTAAGGAAACACTCTTGACTTAGAAGGGTGAAGAGTTTAATAGAGAAATGAAGCTAGACTACATCTGCATCTGACTTCATGTTGTATGTGACTTTATGTTGTATGTATCATTCTCCTTTAAATTGAGCAATTGATTCTCATGGTCCAAATGCTGAATCTGTTTTAATAAATGATTGGATTAACAATGAGGACTACTCATTAGAATGCAATATTGCTGCTGTTCAAGGAAGAATATATTATAAAATTTTCTAGTCAGTTTATTAGAAACAAAATGTTTTTATTTGTACTATAAAGTATAAGTAATTTTGCTGTCACTCTGAACTTTTCTATTGAAAACTTTTTTATAATTTTGCTTTTGGAATTTCTTATGAAATTACTTGAAAGTTACATACTTCATTTAATAAAACCCTTTAGCAAAAAAAAAAAAATAATGGATATTTAATTCTATGCCAGATGGAACTCTCCAAATGGAGAGATGATATACCGTGTTGCTTAACAATGGGGAAACATTTGAAAGGTATGTTTTTAGGTGATTCTGTCATTGTATGAACATCATAGAGACTACTTACAACAATTTAGATTGGTATAGTCTACTATACACACAGGCTATATAGCATATAACTATCCATATATGTTTTCTGTCTTTGATTGAATCTTTGTTAGGAGATGCATAACTGTAGGTGTAGCCACGCTTTAGAATTGTCCTTGAAGCCCAGAAGTTTGCATGGTGAGTCACTCTGCTTCCTTGGAGTCTGCTAATGTGGACATTTCTTTCCCCTGGGTCTTCCATTATTGCAGTGAAAAGGTTGTAGAGACATGCTAAGACGGCGTGTTGGTCATATTTTCATAACTGACCAAAATACCTGACACAACCAACTTGAAAGATGGAAGTTTTATTTTGGTTCACAGTTTCAGAAGTTTGAGTCCAAGGTCAGTCAACTCCATTGCTTTGGGCCTGGGGTAAGGCAAGACATCATGGCAGAAAGGCTTGGTGGAGAAAAGCTTCTCAACTCTTGGCAACCACACCCCCAGTGACCTATTTCCACCAACATTCCCCACCTGCCTACCACTTCTACCTCCTTCCAGCAGTCCATTAAACGTATTAATCCATTAATTGGATTAATCCAATGGTGAGGTTATAGCCCTCATGATTCAATCACTTCCCCCTAAAGCTCTACTTCTGCACATTGCTGCATTGGGTACGAAGCTTTTAAGTACATGAGCCTTTGGGGACATTTAAGATCCAAACAATAGCAGGATGTCATAACAAAATACCATAGTTTCAGTGGCTTAGACAACAGAAATTTACTGTTTTAAAATTCTGGAGTTCAGAAGTTCAAAATCAAGATGTCAGCAGGGCTGGTTCCTTATGAGGTGATGAAGGAATGATCTGTTCCAGGTTTTTGTTTAGCCTGTAGATTGCCATCTTCTCCCTGCATGTCATCAGACATCTTCCCTCTGTGTCGTATGTCAGTTTATTCCAATTTCCCCTTTCGATAAAGATATCAGTGATTTTTACATCAGGCCCCAATCTAATGACCTCCTTCTAACTCATATCTCCAAATAAGGTCACATTCTGAGGTACTGGAAATTAATGTTTAACCTATGAATGGAATAGACACAATTTAGCTCATCACAGAATGGATTCCACTTCTGGGGCTGTGCTACTCATATTAGCCAAGGAAGAGTACCAGGGTCAAGGAACTTGAGAAATCATGGCCTCTTATTTTCCAGGCTTGAGGTTTCTGCCTTGCAATACAATCTCCCTGTATGCCCCACTGCCTGCCTGTTGAATTTGTCAGAGACCCCCCCCCCCAGTACTCAGTGACTAAGGCCAGAAATCTTTTGCATGAAGATCTTAAGTGTGCAGCTGCCCTCACAATATCACTGACTCTAAGCTCATGTTTCTGAACATTCCCCATGTCTCAGATAAATGTTTTCTGCCTTCCTCTCTGCCCCTAACTACAAGCAGTATAATATCAACCTCTACTTGCTGGGCAGGTACTACTTGAGAGGCTGCATGTTAGGCTCTTCACAGTTGTTGTCTTATTTTATCTTACTCATAAACCTAGGAAGTAGGTAATGGAATTTCTGTTTTAAAGATGAAGAGACCAAATTGTTAAGAAGATTTGCCTTCATCCTTTCATTTAATGAGATACCTTATCCATCACACTTTTTCATTTTTCAGAAACAGAATGCCACTTTTGGAAAGAACAGAGAAGTAAAAAAAAAAAAAAGAATGCCATTATTCTTTAAGCTAAAGACCAAACCTATGATTAAAGAGATGATCCTCTATGTTCATAATAGCACTATTCACAAAATCCAAAAGGTGAAACAACCCAAATGTCTATCAATGTATAAATGAATAAACAATGTGGTATGTACATACAAGAGAATATTATTCAGTCTTGAAATAAAATAAATTTTAAAAAAAGACACACTATTCACAAAACCCAAAAGGTGAAACAACCCAAATGTCCATCAGTGGATAAAGGAATAAACAATGCGGTGTGTACATAAAAGAGAATATTATTCAGACTTGAAATAAAATAAATTTTTTTTAAAAAGACACCTGCTACAACATGGATCAGTCCTAAAGACATTATGTTGAATGAAATAAGCCAGTCATTTGCCTTGCATGCACAGGCCCTGGGTTCAATCCCCAGCACCACAAAAAGAAAGAAAGAGAGAAAGAAGGCAGTCATAAAAAGACAAATAATCTATTATTCTATTTTTATGAGGTACCTAGAGTAGTCAAGTTCTTAGAGACAGATGAGTAGAATTCTAGTTGTCAGAGACAAGCATAGGAGGAGATAGGGAGGAATAGAACATTAGTTTTTAATTGAACAGAGTTTCAATTTAGTTTAGTTTTGTAGATGGATGGTGATGATAATAGCATAACAATGTGAACTTATTTAATGGCATCCAACTGTATTCTTAGAAATAGTTAATATGATAAATTTTTATTATTCATGTTTACCACAACTTAAAAATAAGGACAATAACTTCAATTCACACACTTAACAGTTTGAAATAAGATTTCTTTGCAAAGACATTAAAAAGTCTTTTGACCCAATTACTCAAAAAAGAGGTCCAGAGGAATCCCTGAAATTTTTTTGCAAAAGAATAGTCTTGAGATAGAAGCCTGTTTTACAACCTGTCTCTGTTTATCATCAGTGAACACTTACGTAATAAATCATTGCTTCACTTAAAGGACGATCTCAAAGACCCATGGATAACATGGGCTTGCCCTCATTGTTCACATGCCAGAACAGCACCTGTAAGGTGGTATTTGGGACTCCTCATTAAGGGCAAGATGTCTTGTTACCAGTTCTTCATAGGGGAACCGAAGCAGGGCATGTGGTGACAGGAAAGGTAAATATGGAAATGACCAGGGGAGCATCCTCTGGCTCAGCCCTGATTGCAGAATGAAGGAATGCTTGAATAAAGGATGTGGTCAGTCCTTGATAGTCTCACTGACCTTGATCAAACATGGGGGCAGACATATGACCTAGGCACTCCACTGTTCACCTCCTGTTTTCTTCCCATTAACTATCTATTTTTCTCCCCACCTCTCCAATATAACTGCTAAAGTTTGTAAATTATCTGGTTTACTCCACACATATCTCCTATTTTTAGTTTTGAAAATTCTCAACTCTTCTACAGATTGCAGTCAGAGTGATTATGATTAAAAGTCAATCTAAAACACTATCCCTACACCTAAAATTCCTCCACTCTCCCTATTTCCTGGGGTGCATGATTGAATCCTAAGAATGCATGCCCATATCTGCTCCCTGCACATTTGTCCATTTCTCTCCCTGACACAATTTTGCACAAGGTTCATAGTTTGCACTGGAGGGTGGCTCCAGCCTTGACAAACGGTGCTCTATCAACCTGCAACCTCTGCTTCTCCAAACACACCCACCCCTCCACTTCCAGCTCAATTGCAAATTTTCTTTTAGCCATTTTCCTCCTGGAAGGGTTCCATCTATTTTCTCACTCTTAGTGAGAATATTTCTCTACTTAGTTTAGTTCTGGAAGTTGACTTCTAAATTTCACTAGAATTCCCAATCTCAAACTGTGGAAGGAGGTCCCATGAAGATTTATTAATATGTTTTCGAACTTCTAACACCTGGCATGGTGCTACATTTTCCATGGGATCCAGTAAACATTGCATATGAAATGCTTTATGCCAAATATTTTTGCCTCTCACTTATCCCTCATGAAACTCTGTTGATTCTTTTATACAAGCTCAAATTCATGCTTTCAGGTGTTCTTGAGAGATTCAATTGTGGTGTAGTACCCAGACCTGCAAGTGGCTGGGTGAAATGGGCTCTGGGCTTCAGATTTCTCTTTGGTAAGATGAGTGAATGCACTAAATGCAGTGAGAACAAATATTAACTTTATCTTTGCTTTTAGAATAATTCTCAAAATACGTTAAAAAATTCAAATTCCTGGAGATAGTCATGAGCTAGATTTCTCTTTCTCTAGAATGACTGAATTCTTAAAAATCAAGCATTGCAGGGAAAAATAAAACCAAATTCAGGTTCACATGTATATGATGGACCCACAATACAGAGGTCGGTTAGTGATTACCAATTGAGAATCTATCTGGGAAAATCCCTTGCTCATTCTTGTTGGAAAAGACCTTGAAAGCCCGTGGCAAATGGGTGAGTTCATGCTATTAAATTTTTTATTAGGCTGTCAGCCTTGTGTATCTTCTCTAAAAACATGTAGCCTATAAAAACATTCTTCAGTTCTCTTCAGCTGATTTGATGCAATTTCCTTCAATGCTGCTTAGATATATTTAATGCCCTTGTTATACTTATGTCCAACAAGCAGAGAAAATAATGCAGAGCAAGCTGTATTCTAAAATAAAAAGCATTAAAGGGTAAAATAATTGAAATTCTTGGTCCTGGGGGGCGGGGAGAGAGAGAGAGAGAGAGAGAGAGAGAGAGAGAGAGAGAGAGAGAGAGAGAGAGAGCGCAAAGTGGACCTCATATTATATAGCATTTCTCTGAACCTTTTTATTTTCAAACTTTGCAAAGCAATAGGAAACTCGTTAACTTTTATAGCCAGACAAACAGGTAATAGCATTTGTAGCTATGGAGATGTAATTGGGCTTTTATTTAAATGTGGCAGGGAGTTTGTGCTCATTATAGAAAACAAATGAACAACAACAAATCATCTGCTGAATCCATCATCCGTGTGGTATTGACACTGGTGGAACTGGACATTCCCCTAATGTCACTTTCTTATTTTGCAATCAAACTACAGATCTAGGGCTTGGTGGAAACCAACCTCCTGAAAGTGTCAATAGTAAGAATAATGATATTATTAATAATAATAATCAGATTATGTCCCCATTGCTGTGTTTAACTAGAAAAAGCAAAGCAACAAAATACAATTCTTAAATTTGTAATGGGAAAACACCATATTTGATTGTTCTTTATCTCTGCTAAATGAAAGCTCCTTTCTTAGTCTCTAATTCACGTTTCTTTCTCAATCTGTCAAATTCTTCCTTTCCTAATTATTATCTCCCTGCCCAATTAGGTAGGCTGAGAGGAACATAGAAGAACTTTTCAGAAAGGGCTCCCAGTGGGTTTACTCAGACTCCTAATAGATAGGGAATGTTGAACTAAGGCTCTTTGCCAAACATCCTATGTTCTCCCAAAAGCAGACGATTTTTAGTAAGTTTAAAGCCCTCTTAAGTGCATGATATTAATAAAAAGTATAAATTGCCTTGTGTTTTACAATGACTTTCCTTATTTTAACTCTCCTTCAGAAACATCCCACCTCCCACCAAAATACACACACACACATACACACACACACACACACACACACACACACACACACGAGATTTCTCTGGTTTATGATGGTTTTACTTAATTATTTTTTCAACTTTATAATGGTGCAAAAGTATACTCATACAACCATTCTGATTTCTACTTCCAGAATCTTAATCAATAAATTACATGATTTATTCAACACTTTATTTCATGTTAGATAATTTTGCTAAGTATTCTAAGCATGTTTAAAGTAGACTAGGCTAAGCCATGATATTTAATGGGTTAGGAGTATTAAATGCACTTTATAGTTAAGATGACTTTGTCAGGACATAATTCAGAACATCATTGCAAGAAGAATCTGAAAACATACACTTACAAAAAAAAACAGAGGAAATAATGTCTATTTAGGATAAAATAAGAAAATGTCCACAATCTCAAAGCATTTCTTAAGAGACAGGGCTATACTATGTTGCAGAGGGTGGTGTCAAATTTCTGGGCTCAAGCAATCCTCTTGGTTCAGCTTCCTAAGTAGGTAGGAGGACAGGAGTACAACACTGTGCTCAGCAATAATTGTAAAGAACTAAAGATAGAACTAAAACCTCTGTCAGCTGAGATCTCAGGCCAATCTAGAGATGCTCCTGAAAGTCAAGGTTCATGGTTCATTCATATATTATCTCCACAACAACTTTCACAATGGAAAAGGATCAAGGGTGTATAAGCTGCAAGATGGTGAGGAAGAGCTTGAGAAGATAAGCCTCAGGTGGTTGGAGTCCTCAGAGTCAATAAATATATTTTGTTGGAGGACATTCAAGGACAAATCCAAGTTAAGGTAGTAGACAGCCTTCCTTAACCCATTTCCTGTAATACCCCATCATCCCCAGTATCAGCTAAAGCAGCTACTGACTCCCCTTCTTCAAAGGTGATTCACACAGAGAAAAAACTAACATTAGCAATCAACTGGCTGCATTCATTCAATATTAGATGGAAGGAAAAGAAACAGACAGAGACATATCAGGATGTTTATTTCAAGAGGAAGTATTCAAGGAAAAGAATTCTGAAAAGTGGTTCTTCATTGCTGCCCAGTGAGAGCAGAGAGTGGGTCCCCCACTTGAAATAAGAGCTCATTAAAGAGTTGGATGTTCTCATGAAAGGTCCCAAGAGGATGGGACAGTATGTGAACAGAGCTCTCAGAGTCCATTAGAAATGAAAAGAGGGGGCTGGCAATGTGGCTCATGCGGTAGCGCGCTTGCCTGGCATGCGTGCGGCCCGGGTTCGATCCTCAGCACCACATACCAACAAAGATGTTGTGTCCACCGAGAACTAAAAAAAAATAAATATTAAAAATTCTCTCTCTCTCTCTCTCCCCTCTCTCACTCTCTCTTTAAAAAAAATGAAAAGAGGCTAGAATACTGCAGAAATAAAAATTTGTATGAAACAACAACAACAAAAATAAAGGCAGATGATATAATCAGGTTTTGACAGAAAGATCTAGAAGACATCTCATAAGTATTAAGAAGAACCAGATAATTTAAAAATTGCTTTAAAAATTATGGTAGAGGGAAGGGAAAGACACACAAAGGCACCACAGCTCTTACCAGGCATTATGAACCCCAGCTGAACTGTTCACACTTCCAGCCCAGGGAAACAAGAGAAGATACTGTCACAGCTTGCTCCTTTGTGCTTTCCTTGGATGAAGACATTTCATAGAAGTGGCCTCCCTGCTCTATGCCAGATAATGTCCTTTGCTTTTTCAAATATTTTTTTGAGCATTTTTCTCTGTGAACTGTTCCTATGCACATGAATTGTGACTCTTTTCCTCTGGTGCAGTCATGACAATATCACCTAATAATTCCCTTCCAGCTCTGAATCCTATGGTCCAGAGGTGGTTGGCAGTTACCTTGACCTCCTTGCTTGACCTCCCTGCCCTCTGGGCACCTGGAGAGCCCTTCATTCTCTACTTGGATGGTTTTGTGCTCTATGGCTCTGTTGTAGAGAGAGGAAAAAATGTTCAATTTCATTAAGCTCAGAGGAGGGCTCCCTCTATGAAAAAGTGTGTAATCCACAGTGGAAGACCTACTGGTTATGAAAACCTGCACTTACAGACAATATGCACATTTAAAAATAAAAAAAACTACAGAGCCTATGGGAAAAAAGTAAGCAGAAGCTTTGAATGCTTTTCATTTGGTCCTTGAGAGGTGATATTATCCCCCAAATGGAAAATACTTAAATCACATAATTAATCAGACAAGTTATTCATCAGATACATTTTAATTATTGATTGGTGTGGAATTTGGACTACATATATATGCATGCACTTATATACAAAAGTATACATAAACACACATATATATATAGACACAAAAATGTGTGAAATTTAGAATACATATTTATGTATGGGTGTGATTACCACATAAAGTATACATATATGTCAGATAATTTATACACACACATAAATATACATACACTCTCAATGAATTTCAAAAAGTAAAGGAAAAATAGAAAATTGTCTGATCCCACACCTATAAATCAAACAACAAAAAAAGCATATATAAAAAACAAAACATCGTGGGTTGTAAAGGAAATTAGAAACAAAATTGCATAAATTAAATAAAATAATGTTGATTAAATATCAGATCCTATGTGAAACATCTAAAGCAAAGAATAGAGTGATATTCAGTTAATAATCCCAGTATCAGGTCATTAAAAGATAAGATTCATAAACCATTAGCTATTATAATCAAGGAACAAAGAAAAAGGGGAAGTATTTTTAATTGCTAAAATGATAAGAACATTTTTTAATAAAAAGACTTTGATTTGCTGTATTTTGTGAAATAAAACATGACTAAATTGGATGATTTCTTAGGAAATCCTCAGGGAGTTATACCAAAAAATTATCTTGAGAAAAAGTGAAATTTCAAATAGAAATTTCCCAGATGAATCAGAAAAAATGATCAGCCCAAACAGGTTACTCAAACATCAATCCTGTGCACTTTAACACAGAAAAGTTTACCAAATCTATAAAAAGTGCTTAAACTCAGTGATATTTAAACTATTCAGAGAATAATTTACAAATATAATGTTTCAAATTCTTTTTGTTTTATTAAAAAAAATAGCAATCCCAACTAAGTGCAAAAAACATAGAATCATCCTTATTATGAATATTTATATGTGTTATAAATAAATATTATAAATATAAAATGTCAATGTAGCATTGTTCCAGTAAAACCAGGATGGCTTAAAATTGAAAAACTCATTAATATATAAGTCATTATATGTCCCTGTTATGAATTGTAGTACAAAAAAAATGGAAAAAACAGATAAAACCATCTCTACAAATACTAAAAAAAAATTACAGCCTTTAATATCTATTCTTAATTTTTAAAAATAAACAGTTTTAAAACCATGATGAATTATATATATGTGTGTCTCTGGAGGTGTGTGTGTGTGTGTGTGTGTGTGTGTGTGTGTGTGTGTATGTATATATATATATACATGAATAAAATGAAGAATATTTCTAAATGGTAATACTTCAAAATGGGAATGATAGAAGCATAATAATGTATTAGGGATATGTATATCTACATATACATATGTAAATATGAGTATATATGGAATATATATATTCCAAATCCATTATTATGCTTGATAGAGGTATTATGTGTATATACATATATGTGTATATATATTAAATATTACAAATTGTATATACATGGTATATATACATATACATGTATATTCCTAATCCATGATTTTGCTTGATAGAAAAAACCCAGAATCATTCTCACTATAAAGTATTACCATTAAGAAATATTCTTACTGAAGGCAAGAACAAACTAGGATATCAAGTACCACTGATAAATACTTCTAGAGTACTACTAGCTGAAAAATTTTAAAATATAAGACATTGAAATGGGAAAGGAAGAGTTGAACACAGTTAGATTACATACCTGGAAAACCCAATAGAACCAACTGATATAAGACAAGAGAACTCATGAAGGGTCTCTGTACAAAAATTAGTGTACAAAAGTCATCATACTGCACCTAACAATTGAAAAAAAATCTCCCTGGATTTTAAATAAAAAATTTAAAAAGCCTCTATGAGGAAAATTTTAAATGCTACTGAGGGACTTCAAAGAAGCTTTAAACAAAAGGAAAGCCATATACAGTGTTCTTAGATTAAAAGAAACAATAATTACATGTCAATTAGCCTCACATTAACCTACAATTCAGATTGGTTAGAACACAAATAGAGTTTTTCCTTTTTGTTCTCTTTAGAAACCACGGAAGTTGATTATAGATTTCAAGAAAATAAAGCATGAAAGAAAGAGGAAAGTGCTGCATGTATGAATTATGTGGGCAGAAAGCATATTCAGATATTAAAATATATTATTATAGGTACTCACTGATTAAAAGATTGTGGTTCTAGTACATAAATCAAGAAAACAACAAAACAGAATGAAAAAATCCATAAATAAACACAATATATTCTATTTAGTCATACTTAGTCAATTATGATGGCAACCTTTCATATGAATGAGGAAAAATATAGATTATTCAATATTTGGTGTTGACAACTTATATCCATCTAAACAATAAATATGTTGGAGTTCCAGCTCCAACTATATAAATTATAAATACTTAATCTCAATTCTTAAAAATGAAAACACAAAAATATTAGGAAAGCACAGCATTTTTCATTAAGAAGTGGGATGGCAAAAACATTTTAAACTACAAAACCTAAAGCCATAAAATTATTGATTAAATCCTCTCCATGAAAATGATGCATTCTGTCTGCAAATAGAGTACAATTAAAACCAAACATTTATTTCTCACATAGCTGTAAAATATTATACATATACACATATACATGTAATATAATATATGGATTACATTATATGCACTAAACATTTTATATCATATATATGTGTATATATACATACTATATTCCATATATATATGACCAAATACCCAATAAAATTGAACAAATGATAAGAAAACACATTGCAAAGCATAGGGAAACAACACAAGAGCAACTGTTGAGCCTCTTTCATCATTTAAAGAAGATTAAAACCAATGACATATTTTTATTGGTCAAATTTGATAAGCAGTTGGAGAAGGTTTGGCTGGTAGCAATACGATTTGTTGCAACCTGCGTAAAGAACAACAAAGTCCTATCTTGGCAAAACTGAAAGTTCCCATACTCTAACACATTTATTTTCGCACAATCAAGTAAGCAAGTCATGTGATGATTTACTACATGATGACTGCATTTTTTATAATAGTAATATGGACAGTTTCACTTACGATGATTTGACCCACAATTCTGAGTTTGACTATAGTGTGGAAGTGATGTAGAAACCACTTTGGGATTTAGAATATTTTTTCCCTGGGTTAGAGATATTTATTACTTGGTTGCACACAGAGATACTTGTGGGCTGAGTGCAAACAGACTTTCATAGGCACTGGAACCTCAATTCACAGTTCAGCACCTGGAGTGCACATATTTAGAACTCTCCCTCAGGTCCCATGGGGTAATTATGGTTGTTAGGCAGAGGCTGAGTAGTGGAAGATGAGAAATCATCTAGAAAGGCAGCAAGACATAGAATCACACAGAAGCTGAGCCTCCAAGTGCCAGTGTATGCTCTGTTGTCCCACTGGGCAAATTCAAAGATAAAATCATTAAGAATAAATCTTTAGCTGGAGGTGTAGCTCAGTAGTACAATGCTTGGCTAGCATGCACAAGGCCCTGGGTTCTATCCCCTGCACTTCAAAAAACATTTTTTTTATTTGTAAAGAAAAAGAATCTAGACAGCAACTGCAGAACATTAACTTCCAAGCAGGATCCCTTTCTAAGTACTATTTCCTTGCTCATAAAAATTGGCCCTGCCTTAATTGTGTGTGTGTGTGTGTGTGTGTGTGTGTGTGTGTGTGTGTGTATGCACATGCATGCAGGGGATTGAACCAAGGGCCTCATGCATGGCAAGCATGTGTTAACAACCCTCTTTATAGTTATATTGAAGGTCTCAGAACTCTCGGACACCCAAGCTACACATGCCTTTGGGAGGTCAGTGTTTCCTTCTTGTATTCTGGACTCTTAGGGATGCTGGGTTATCTAGCTCTATTGTTGAGGCTGTCTGTGGAATTGAGGTGTTGCTATCCCCATTTCTGTGTACCTATGGGGAATCAGGAGAGATTAAAAAATGATGCTGTGGCTTGTACTCTTCCCATATTCCTTGAAAAAAATAGTGTAACTGTATATAGAATTCTATTTTGATAGTTATTTACATTCAGCTCTATGAAGATATTATTCCACAGCACTGACATGGCTCATGTCCCATTTCTCCCAGGAGCCAGAGGCTTCTATCAGCTCTCTAGTTTCTGTTTTTCTAGGTTTCTCAGATGTGATTTTCCTGCTTTGCAGCCTGGCTGCACATTTTTAAAATTTTGTTTCCCTGTATATGTTATCTATGTGATTGGAGGAAAAGGAGACTTCGGAATATGATCTTTCAACACTACCTTGACTTAATTTAAGATTTGTGTTAGTTGACTTTTGGTCTCTATAACAATGCCTGAAGTAATTAACTTATAAAGAGAAAAGGATTGTTTAAACTTGTAATTCTAGAGGTTTCACTCCATGGTCTACTGACCCCTTGCTTTGGGCCTGTGGCAGGCCAACATGGTGGGAACAGGAAGGGAACAAAACCACATAGCCAGAGAGGAAGAGGCAAGGTCCCACTATCTTCTTTGCAGGCATTTCCCCAATGACCAAAAGATGCTCCCTAGGCCACCTCTTAATAGCACCCAGCGGGGGACCAAGCCTATAACAGTGGGCCTTTCCAAACCATAGCAGATTTTATATTCAGTATTTCAAATTAGTAAGGATTAAAAATTCTGATAAAGTCCAGAGTCTAAGGGGCTTAAGAAAAGATTTATTCCTATACACTATTGTGGAGAGTGTAAATGGGGCAACTCTTTAGGAGAACAGTTTAAGAATATCAGGAAAAGATTTAATTTTCAGGGCTGAGGCTATGGCTCAGCAGTAGCACACTTGCCTGGCATGTGTGAGGCACTGGGTTCAGTTCTCAGCACAACATATAAATAAATTAAATAGAGGTCTATCAACAACTAAAAAAATTTTAAAAGAAGATTTAATTTGAATTCTATTTAATCTACTAATTCATAATATATCTTGCAGTATATAGTAATGCATGCATTTAGAATGTAGATTAAAATATTTATTATAGTACTATGCTTATTAACAAAAAAGAATAAGAAATTCCATAAAAGCCTGTTAAACTCCAAGTTGAATAAAAGATGACATATCCACAAACTAGATGCTATGAAACCTTGCAAAGAATGGGATAGATATGTACATATAGAAAAGATATGAGAAGCCACTCATAAAGAAGCTAATAGCACATATAATATGATTCCATTTGGGTAAAATAACTCTGGAAACTAATCAAGGGACTGTTGGCAGTCATTAACTGCAGTAATTAGAAATGAGGTAAGAAGTGCTTTTATATTTTTACCCTTTCACATAGTTTGCAGTTTTAACATAACTTTTTTGTGCTAATATTTAAAAAGCTACCCTTCATCATTGGTGAGAATGTAAAATGGTTCAGGTACTCTGGAAAGTGGTTTGGAATTTTTAATGAAAGTAAACATATGGTGGTGGGCATGTAGCTCAGTGGTATAGTGATTGCCTAATATGCGCAAGGTCCAGGTTCCATTCCCTGCAAAACACACACACACACACACACACACACACACACACACACACACACACCAAACAAATATGTGATTACCACATGGCCCAGTGATTGCACTCATGGGCATTTATCCCAAATAAATGAAAACTCATCTTTACACAACATGTTCATACATGTTCACAGTAATTTTATTTTTAATAGCCCCAAACAAACCAACTCTCCTTCACTGGGCAAATAGTTATATAAACTGTTCTATCCATACCACAGACTACTTCTCAGCAATAAAAAGGAATGTCCTATTGATAAACACACAACAACTTGGATAAATCCAGGAAACCAGTAACAGTAGACTATCTACTGTGCAATTCCACTTATATCTCATCTTTTAAGTGGCAAAATTATGTAAGTGGGTGACAATGGTTAGAGATGCAGTGGAAATGGGGAAGGGGAGGCAGGAGCCTGGATATATAAGGCAACATTAGGGTCCTTTGTGATAATTTAACCATTGGGTATCTTAAGTACAGTCATAAAGACATAAACTTACATGTATGATAAATTGCATAGAACTAAACACACACACACAGACACACACACACACACACACACACACACACACATACACACACACAAATGAGATGAATTTCGGAAATCTGAATTTGGTAAGTCGATTGTGCCAATGTCTGTTTCCTGGCTGTATTGTAACAGTTTTACCAAATACAATTGAGGGCAAAGAATACGAAGCCCTCTATATAATATTGCTCACAAATGCAGGTGAATCTATAATTATTTCAAAAACCTTTAATTAAAAAATTCAGTTCTTTAGATTGTTTTCCTCTGTGCAGATCTCATAAATTATTTTTATTAGGTTTTCCTAAATATTTTATAAATATGATTTCTATTACAAATTAAATATTTCTATTATACATTCTTTTTAAAAATTATTTGTCTTTTTTGGAGAGAGAGAGAGAGAATTTTTTAATATTTATTTTTTAGTTTTCGGTGGACACAACATCTTTATTTTATGTGGTGCTGAAGATCGAACCCAGCGCCCCGCGCATGCCAGGCGAGCACGTTACCATTTGAGCCACATCCCCAGTTCTATTACATATTCTTAATAGTTATTACTAGTTTAGAGGAATGAAATTCATTTTTTTATACACTGGTGCCCTATTGATATGGCAATTTTGCTAGTTGCTCTTATTTGTTCTTACAGATTATTAGCCAAGTCTCATTTACTGTGGGTTTTCAATGTGAGAAACACTGAAAATTTTAATATGATTTTTATAAGTGTATTGAGAAAACCATGTGATTTTCTTCTTTACATGCACTCAGATAGTAAATTGCACTGGTAGATTTTCTGATAAATAATCTTGATGTTGAATCTTCTCTGATGGCACTCCTACTTTTCTGGGATCAACACTACACAATCACTTTGCTTCATTAATTTAAAAAATAATATTGGTTTCATTATCTAATATTCTATCTCTGATTTGTGAATGTATGTTCACCCATGAAATCAGTCTGTCATTTTCTTTGATGGTAATTTACTTGCTCTGTTTTGGTATGAAGGTTATTAACTGACTTCAGAAAATGAGTTTGGAAGCTTATTTTCTGAAACAGATTGTGTAAAATAGTAGCTACATAAACAGAACTTTGGTAGAATTTTCCGATATGATATTGTCTGTTTCAGCACCTTCTGGGGCAGGGAAGAATCTGATCAATTTTAGTATTTTCACTTGTTATTAGTCTTTACAATTTTTTTAAAGAAATGGTTTTCTTTTTTCTGGTATCAAATTTGTCATTTTAACTTTTTATCACAAAACTTCCCACTTCATCTAGGTTTTTATGTTTAATTGTCTCTGGTTCCCATAATATTCTTGTCAATGAATTTTAAATTAAATTGTTGTTCAAATTTATCAAATAAATACTTTTCTCTTGTGTTATTTGCTTTCCATTACTGCAGCAAACACCTGAGATAATCAAACTAAAAGGAACAAAGATTTATTTTGTCTCATGCTTCTAAAGGTTCCGGGCTATGGTTGCTTTAGGCCTAAGGTAACACAGTACATTATGGTGGAGAAGCATGTTCACCTCCTGTTGACTAGGAAGCAAAAAGAGAGGAAGAGAAAGGCCTGAGGAATTTAGGTCATTGGGGGCATCGCCTTGAAGGATCTGCCTCCAGCCTGGTTAGGCCTTATCTCCTAAAGATCTCACCACCTCCCAGTAGCACCACAAGCTGGTGATCAAGCCTTCCACATAAAAAATTTCTAGCAAAGAAAGGCACTTTTTCCTAACATTTCCAAACCACTAATAACTTCCCATTTTTCCCAGATAATCTTCCTATGGAATCTTGAATTTAGTGAAAGCTTAATACCTATTGCCATCCTCAAGATTTTTCTTATCATCATCCTAGAAATTCTTTTTGCTGCTTCTACCAATTTTTTAAAGATATCATACTAACCTCTTTTTTTTAAAAAAAATTATGTCACATTTCAGTAACCAAATAATTCTCAGAAAGTATATACTGCAATGGCAACTATATGTTTTAAGACCCTACTATCTAAAATTATTTTCACTCTATCCTTAGGCAAGATTGATTGTTTAAGTTATATAGAAGTCTATGAGGAAATTTTTTTTTTCAGTAGCAAGGTAAAGGCACTATTTGCTGTGTGAGGACATTTTAATGACTCCGTTTATATTCCTGATGTTTTGAACATATTTTCGGCTCTTTTCCACAGTGTTCTGAAATATCACAGTGGTTTATTTCATGAAATTCCCTTTTATACCTAGTATCAGGTATTCAGTGGGAACTTCGGATCTGGAAACTCCTGCCCTCAAATGCCTAAACTCTTTCTAGTATTATTTTCTTGTTATTTATCTTTCTTCTGTTTTATCTGTTCTCACATTTTGGAACCCCAGCTATATGGATATTTGTTCTCCCAAATTGCAAATTGGTCATTTTTTTTCTTTTCTCTCTTAACATTTATCTGTTTGTTGTTTTACGACTTTGGGAGAGAGAAACTACTCTTTATTATCTGTCCTGTTTTCTGTAAAATATTTTGTTTTCCCATCATATTTTTAATTTCTGAAAATGTTTGTTTTCTCAATGGTATAAAAGCTTCATGCTCTTACTCCCTGGAGTAAATACTCTGTTTTATTCCTTGGCTTCACTGCACTTAGGCACTTAGCATTCTGTGGACTGGAACTCATATTCTAAGAGTCCTTCTACTTTCCCACTTTTATAAGTTTTTAATATCTCTTAATGGATGTTATCCTACTTCATTTTTTTTACACAGATGCTTTATTTTCCTTCTGTACTCTGATTTTAGAGGAATTTTTCATATAAATTTAATATTGCATATTTAAAATATCCTTACTAAAATATCCAATATATTCATGTTAATTCTCCTACATTTTATGTCTTCTTTAATTGTATTTTCAAAGTTTTTAATAATCTTTCCAGGTATTAATCTATATAAACAGATTATTTCTAATAGCTAGGTTTTATTTTTGCAATCATCTTATTTGTGGAAAATTAAGAAATGGATTATAGAAGTTCATAACTTACTAAACAAATTCCAAAAATAAAGCTCAATATGTGGTAGTAATAATACGTAGTACAAAACCATTTGAATAAAAAGTGTGCTAGTAGGACAGGAGCCATGGAAGTAGCCTAGACCTTCCAGCAGAGCCAAGTATGTGTTCATGTATGTGTCTACCTTACAGATGCACATAAAAATACTATCAAATAGGTTCGTTTCCATAAGAAAGTAAATTTAAGCTAATAGAAGAAGTCGGACAAGAAGAAAATGGACAAGCCTCATTCAGAACTGGTGATTTCTATTTAGCAAATGTAAACTTAACATATTAATGGCATTGAGCTTTGCTTTACTCTGCATATAGAAAATACAAAGAACTTCTGTAAATCAGCAAGGAAAAGACCAATAATTCAATACAAAAAAAATGGTCAAGAAACATGAGAAAGCCTTTGGATGAAAAACTAGGCAGAATATCTCTTAACTGAATGAATGTGTGCTTAACCTTGCTAATGATCTTGGTATAAAAAACTAAGCATCATGTTACCATATTGACATGATAGAACCAAAAATCTGAAAACTTGACCATTTTAAATGCTAGCGAGTATGTGAACTTTGGGAATTAACAACTAATGGAGCCTTTCTGTAATGCACTCATGAAAAATTATATAATTGTATACCTTCTGACTCAGGAGTCTTCCTTTAGGGTATTTCCCATGAAAAAAGAAAAGGGACTTTAGTTGTGAGAGCCAGGCTCTGAGGTTAATGTGGATAGCCTTCCCTACAGAAATGGATAGTGATAGTTATATGTGCACATAGTACATATCTCAGCACCAAAGTTAAAGAATTAGAATTTACATATATCAACGTACGTGTAGTTAGTGAAATAAGCATTATTTGCAAAAATCACATATACATACAACAACTCTTATCACACTTTTGTTTACGTGAATGTGTTAAAGTGCTTTGAAAGAACTTTATGTCTACGTGTGCCCATTGCAAGGACGAAGGTGGGGAGCAGAATGGGAAAGGGGATTGTGGATGAAGGATACAATTAATAAGTAATATAGATAAAGAATTAATAACTGATTGAGGAAGGGAGTAAGACAACACAAAAGGAATTTTGGAAATATTAATGGCTAATGTGCCATAAACCGAGGGATAGGGTTGAGTTGATTTTGTTCATCTGTGTTCCTTTAAGATAAAAACTCGTTAAAAATTAAAGGCCAGTGATTCAAACGTCGTCTCTGGAGAAACTCACAGCCCAGCTGGAGACTTGGGTAACAGCTACAGAGATGGCTATTATTCTCAAGAGGACAGTAATCTCACCACCCAACAGAACATTACTATATAATATGACAGAAAATCTATCAGGGGAAAACAAGACTGTGACCTTTTAGTGATCTTCCAGGGGAAAGCGTTTTTCTATATTCCATTAGCACTGAGATTGATGATTCAGGTTTAAGGTATAAGATCTCTGATCATGTGCTTGGATTACATAAGAGACTCAGGACTGATGGAGGGCTGCTGGATGCCCAAATCCAACCAGTTTGTGCTCCATCCAAAAGAGAGCTGATTGCTGATTGAAGAGCCCATCTTGTGCTGTGTCATGGTGCGTTATGATGGCTGAGGACAAAGAGATAGGAGAATGAAATACTTGAGTCCACATTAGAAGCCAGTAGTTATGAAGGCCCTATTGTGTGCCAGGTGCACATGTAGGCTGCATTAATCAATCTTCATGACAAGCCCAACAGTCAAGTATGCTCATCTTACCCTTTAGAGATGAGAACAAGAGAGATAATGTAAATTGCATAAGGTCAACTGGTAAAAACAAGCTAAAGTTCAAACCCAAATATTTCTGGCTGTTTGTAATATATAATCTAAATGGCTAGAGTTGCATCTCATTATCTATGTGGATTCATCCAATGCTGATTTTATCATCTTCTTCGGTATGCCAGTCACAGGGTTTCTTATTGTTTCTAAGATAAAATGCTGTGCCTACGCTTCTGAGACGGTACAGTAGGTAGTCATGTCAAGATCTCCACTCCTAATTAGTTCACAGCTGCTGAATTAGGGACCAGTAATGGCTTGAATTTAACTACTACAACAGCCAGGAACCTAAGGGATGGTCTATAAAGACAAGATTTTCCCTGATAGTTATTATGGATGTGAATTAAATAAAGTAGGACCTATCTCTTTAGAATTTAAAGTGAGAGGTTTGGTAACAATGAACCGCTTGATAGGTAATGGGGAAAATGGAGCCACACAGAGAACAATGGACAAACACACATCACACTTTACATAATTACATATATTGGTTACAGAAAGGCTTAAGGAAGCCATAGGGAGTCAGGAGGCTGAACTGAGAGCAAAGGCAGAGAGAGAGAGACAGTGCAAAGAGTCACTGAATGTGGTCAGATAAATGAGGAACCAATAAAAGAACTTGTTCAGGGCACAGAACTGTCAAACCACAGGAATTTATTCCAGGCCAAGCTCCAGATGTATGGCTGGTTCTCTTTCAGGTTCGACTGTTAGCCCAAGATGTTAGGTTGGGGTTGGCTGTGGGTGGTCAACATAGGTAGAAGAAACTGTACTCCCCTAAAGCCTGAGGACAGAGATTCTGAAGTTTGTTGTTTTCCAGGGCAAGACTCATGATGAATGAACAGAGCAAGGAGGAAGAGCAGGAAGAAAAGACTAACATTTAACAGAGTCATGAGATGAGAGGGAAAGGGAGAGAAAAGGGAAATTGCATGGAAATGAAGGGAGACCCTCATTGCTATACAAAATTACATATAAGAGGTTGTGAGGGGAATGGGAAAATAAACAAGGAGAGTAATGAATTACAGTAGATGGGGTAGAGAGAGAAGAAGGGAGGGGAGGGAAGGGGAGGGGGGATAGTACGGGATAGGAAAGGCAGCAGAATACAACAATTACTAATAGGGCATTATGTAAAATTGTGGATGTATAACCGACGTGATTCTGCAATCTGCATTTGGGGTAAAATTGGGAGTTCATAACCCACTTCAATCTAATGTATGAAATATGATATGTCAAGAGCTTTGTAATGTTGTGAACAACCAATAAAAAAAATAAATTAAAAAAAAAAAGACTCATGATGAGTGAGGGGTTGTATCATTCAGTGGTCTGATGTGTTTGATCAGATCCCGGGCCTGGTTTCTCCAGTACAAATTTGATATGCCCATGCATCCATGTGCTTCCATGTGCTTCTGATTAATATGATAAGTCCACAGGTGTTCATTTTTATTAACATGATTAAATTATTTATTGTGACTTAGATTGTGACTTATGGTTGTTCCAGGCAGATGATGGTTGTTCACTTGTACAAACAAAGGGTAGAGTCATTCCATCTCAGCACATGAACTCAAAATGGGGTAGCAAGTAGCATATGGCAAACTATTGCTTTCCAAAGTGGCGTAACTTAGGTTTAGGCACAACCTGAAAACTAGTGGTCTATACAGCATGAAGTAACTCAAAGTAAAGCACAGCCTGCTCTCTACAAAGATCCACCTCAGATTAAGATTCCTGTTGTTCATTTTCTTTAATGAATCCTTAAGATATACTCCTAGTTACATAAGGTATTGTGGAAAAATCTGTATAGAAAGGGGGAAAAAAGCCTATGGTAATAACTGTTTTGCTTTCTTAACTTCCTAGAAGGTGACCTTCAACTTTGAACAAGAATACTAAGTCAGGAGTAATAATAGATAGCTAGAAAATGCTTCATGCTTCTGTTATCAATGACTATGAGCCACACAAGTTGCCTGATCTGACTATGAGCCACACAAGTAATCTGATCTGCACAGACAGAGTTAATAGTGTCATTCTGACTTAGAGGTGCTTGTGAATTAGGGAATAGGGGTTGTGTTCGTTAAAGAATAAAAGTGAAGCAGGAGTCATGTGTGAGAATGGAAGCCAGTGAAGGTTAGGATGGCATCTCAAAATATATGTGGGGAATGTACTCAGAATCCCATGTGGTTAAGTTAAATAATCATGGTGGTTCATTTAGGAACCCATTTGGGAGAATGAAGAGAGAACATCCCAAGAAATCCAGAAGCAAAATAGCCAGAACATGTTGGTAGCAAGTGGAATAACTGACCATCTCCATTTTACTGCAACTCCAGTGTTTCCTGAGATATGAGATTTTCCAGAACTATATTCAGGAGAGTCCTGGGCAATCTGGGAAACTAGGTCAATTCTTGCAAATAACAGAAGCCCAAACCTCAATAGTTAAGCAAAGATAGGCAATTTGTTGACTCCAAAGAAGAAAAGCCCTAAAACATAATTCACAATGTCTCAGGAGAGGAATATGAAGTTCAGGGAGCTCCTACCTTGAGTATCTAGGGACTTTATCTCTGTCTAAACATGATTTTGAAGAGCATCCAGGCCAAGCATCCTTTCAGATCCCATTCATCTGGGTTTGAACTTAATGAAGAACTGGTTTTTAAATGAAATCATTGCTTACCAAATAACAAAATAATTCTATGGCTTCCATTTTTTTTTCCTACTACAATCAATTATCAGGAGAGCTCAAAATATATTCATGGTGGTAATCCCCCACGTCCCTCTGGGGATTGTTGTTTAACTGGCCTGGGGATCGCCAGAGCTTGGGGAGTCTTTAAAGATCAGGAAGTTATTCTTATGTGCAGATCCATTAATTTGGGATCCACTCCTATGTCCTCTCCCAGAATAGCCCTGGGATTTGAGAAGAGGAAGAGTAAAGTTGTGTGGATACTTAAGTACTCAGATTATCACCAGAAGACCATTTGCAAGCCCCGTGAGTTAGCTAAAAGCCCATTCTTGCTATTCTGCCCAGATGAGGAGTAGGTGCACATGATTAGGAGATTTTGCAGGTAACTGAGGTGGACCCTGGCTAGAGAGATGCAGACTCCTCCATTATCTTTCCCCCACCACTGTCATTACCATCTATCTAAGCTTCTCTGAAATTGATCTCAAATAATTAGAGAATAGAATCATGGTTACCAGATTCTGAAAAGGGTGTGGTAGAGGGGGAATGGAGAAAGGATGAATAATGAGTAAAGATAGGGGTGCAGTTGGATAAAAAGAATAACTTCTAAATTTCTATAAGCACAGTAGGATAACTTGACAGTAGGATTGATTGACAAGAATTAATTGAATATTTCAAAATAGCTAGTAGGATTTTGAATGTTCCCAGCACAACAAAATCATACATGTCAAAAGTGATATATATGCTAATTATTTTGATCTGATAAATACATGTTACATACATGTATTGAAATGTCACACATGGTAAATAGGTACAATTATTATGTGTAATTTAAAGAATGTAATAAAGACATTTTAAATATCTCACAGCTTTCATGAACACACATACACACACAGAAGCTTCTGACAGATGTGGTATTAAAGTCCTGGCTCTGATACCTACCAGTTGACTTTTGACATCAACTCATTCTCAACTTTGGTTTCTTTATTCCTAAAATTAGGATAATACCACATCTTGTACTTGAACCATATTATGCAACTGGTATGTGACTAATGCAGTATATACTGCTAGTCTCTTCCTCCTTCTCACCACTTTGAATATCTGAGTCCCCCAAAAGACTCTGTGAACAATGAGATATTCCTGCCATAGCCAAGCATGTCCTCAATCTTCACATTCTCAGTTTGCATGAAAATACTGCTCGAGCATCCCCAGCTGCATCTTTAAGACATTATGACTGTATAACTCATAGTTTCTCAGATTTATGCATGTGTAGTCAGAATATTTGAATCAAAGCTGAAGTTTCCAGAGAGAATGACTATGGGATTCCACAGTGGTGGTTTTAATATTCTACTAATGCAAATTATGTTTTAAATCATACTTTTCTTGTATCATGACTTAGCAGATTTCAGATTCCATAGATGATAGATATTCAAAACTTATAACTCAATGATTCTCTGATATTACGGCACTGATTTTCTATGTTGGTGACTGATATGCAGAAAAGATAAATCTGAGTCTACAGCCCCTATGCAGAGGATGTTTACCTTCAAATCCCTACCCCAAGCCAGTCTTGACTTATTTGGCCATGAGAGATCAGGGCTGAGACCCTGAGAATCACTCACAGGAAGCTCCTTCTGAGAATTTGGCTCTGAAATGCTGGTTCATTAAAGAAACTGCAGCTACCAAGTCAGTTGAAATTTCAAATTGAGATTTAATTTGTATTTGTCCTTTTAAAAGAGAATGGATACTGCTTAAGTAATAATTAGTAAAGCCAAGCATTTGGATGGTGAGCACAGAATAAGGATAAGATAATGACATTTCTCAGATTGATGCAGGAATCTTCAAATTTAATGACCTGATAATTTTAAGTTTGCATGACTTGACAATTCTTATGCACAAATAGACACAAAAAATTAAACAAATTAATTCAACAATATGGATAGAAAAGTTAGGCTATCAAAAGGGAAGGTGACCAAAAACACACTCAACAAGAGATACAGACCATAATGAAAATGACAGTAACTCCTTTCCTCTTCTTCTATGAACACACAGAAAGGAGAGAATCCCAGCTGCCCCTGGACTTCTTTCTTTCCTCAGATGTTGTATGCCTAATCTAAAGATGAACACCTCAGTGGCTTGCTAATCCAGTCACATTCACTCTTTTGTCATCTGGTGGCTGTGGCTGACCTTGGAGCTGGAAAGTCAAATAAATCAGAAAGCTTTGTGTGGGGCCGTCTGAGCTGATGGTCAAGGGGCTGTGATTTGTACAGAAGGGAATCAGACAGAAGGAGATCTCAGTTCTTCCCCTAAATGCACTTTATTTCTTTCAAATTCCAGAATATACTTCCCATTAACTTTTTTTTTAGATTTATGTATACATTAATTGATTTGCTATTTATCTTAGTATTTTCAAATGAAACAGAAAACCAGACCAAAACAAATGTAAAGATTAGTTAATTATGATTATAAGACAATGCCTTTGTCCCCACCTCCCAGGTCAAGAAATAGAAGTTTGCAGCCACCCCCAAAAGCCCTCCTCCATGCCCCATCTCAGCCAGTCCCTTCCTCTAAATGTAACTATACCAACTTTTATAAGAAGACTTTGCTTTCATTTCTTCATGGTTTTATCATTTCAAGTGTGTGTACTAGACACTATACTATAGTTATGTGTACTGTAGCAACTTGCTAAATATCTTTCAATCTAAAGATTACTCCTCTACCCTTTCTCCTCCATCTTCTGTTTTTCATAATTTATCTGTTGAAGAATCAGAGCTGTTGTACCTATGAAGTTTCTTACTTCCTGAATTTCAAATTCACTGGGCAACTCAACATGTTTTTCTGACCTATCCATTTTCTGCAAACAAGGAGCTCAATCCAGCTAATCAATCAGAATCAGGTTCAATCCTGTTGATGAGGCTATAGTTGATGGTGTAGTCTTTCAACAGGATTGTGGCTGGTTTTCATTTTTCTCATGTCACCAAATGATACTCAATGGATCCATTACCTGGTTGATCATTGTAAAACTGCAAAATACTTACTTTATCATTTTGCTTTCATTTATTCTTTTAAATATGTTAAAGCATGTTTTATGACCCCAGAATATGATCTATCCTGGTGAAGCTTAGCATGCAAAGTAGAGGAGATGGTATATTCTGCCGTTGTTGAATAAAGTGTTCTGTAAGTGGCAATTAGATCCAGTTGATTGATGGTGTTGTTTTTTTCAGCTATTTTCTTACTGATTTTCTCCCTGCTGGACTGTCAATTGCAGATAGAGGAGTATTCAAGTCTCCAACTAGAACAGTACACTCCTCTATTTCTCCCTGAAGGTCAGTCTGATTTTCCCTCGTGTATTTTGATGGTTTTGTTAGGCTCATGTATACTAAGAATTGGTTGAATTAATCAACTTAATCATAATGAAATGTCTCTTTTTAATCCCCAATAACGTTCCTTGCTCTGAAGTCTTCTTTGTTTGAAATTAATATAGCCATTCCAGCTTTCTTTTGATTAGTATTAACATGGCATATTTTCTCTGTACTTTACTTTTAACCTATTTGTATATTTACAGTTAAAATCAATTAGTGATAGACAATCTATTGTTGGCCCAGATTTTTCAATATAAACTTTAACACTAATTCAATTTCATTTTCAAATACAGTACACCACTTCAAAGATCTTATGACACAAGACAAACTCCCTCGTTTATGTTTGGGAAAGTTGTTTATTTCTCTAGTTTTTGAAAGATAATTACTCTAGGTATAGAATTCTAGTGGAGATTAGAATTCTATACCTCTAACTTCTGCTGTCTGACTCTACGAGTCCCACTCTTTTTGATCGCACATCTGCGTGAGATCCCGTGCCATTTGTCTTTCAGTGTCTTGCTCATTTCAGTTATCACTATGCCCTTCAGAATCATCTATGTTGTCACAGTTGATGGGGTTTTCTTCCTTTTTAGGGTTGAATGGTATTCTACTGTGTAGTATTCTACATTTTCTTTTTCTTCTCATCCACTGATGGACTCTGAGGTTGTTTTCCTATCTAGGCTATTGTGGATAATGCAGCAGTGAAGATAGTATCTCTTTGACATTGATTCCATTTCCTTTGGATATCTTTTCTTCCATTTTCTTTTAATTATTTCTTAGACTTTTCATCCCTCTGCCTACATCACCAGTCTGTTCTTGCATTCTGACCACTTTTGCCACAGAGCTTTATACTAATTATAGTTGTTTCAAATTATCAGTCTGAGAATTCCAAAATCTCTGCTTTATCTAAGTCTGGTTCTGATGCTTGCTCTGTCACTTCAAATAATGTTTTTCTTCTTTTATTACCCTTGAAGTTTTTGTTGTTGTTGTCAAAAGCCTGACATGATGTACTAGATAAAAGAAACTGAGGTTAGTAGCTTTCACTGTGGGGTTTCACACTTACCACGCTAGGAGTTAGCAGTATTTACCATTTGCTGTAGGTGTCAGAAGCTATAATTTCTTTCCATTTTGTTGTTTTTGTCTTTCCTGTTTTCCTTAGGTCTCCTAGAGATTTTCCTTAAATAAGGTCTGAGACATGCCATTCTATGAATTGTGATCTCCTGTTGTCACACAGGAGCCCAACTAGTGGGTTGTCATGGTGTGAGGAGAGAGACATACTCCATAGTTCCATAATTAGGTCTCAGTCTTTTAGTGGGACCATACCCTTGGGCTGTGACCTTCCTAAGTGCTTCCTGGTGACCTGTTTGCCCCCAGTGTGAGACAGGAAGTATGGGAGAGATAGACTTGGGTACTTCCTTCCCCATAAGTCAGTTAGACTCTGATAAAATAGTTTCCATTGAGGAGAGGCCTTGTTAAGAACAGAATATTCTGGTCATGCTTCAAAATGCATGTTTTCCTCTCCCTCTGGTGGAAGCACAGATGTGGAATAAACTGAGATGTCCTTTGATGAATAAATGGATAAAGAAAATGTAGCATGCATATGATAGATTATTATTAATCCACAAAAATTAAATTTGGGGGGCTGGGGTTGTGGCTCAGCGGTAGAGTGCTCGCCTCGCACAAGCAAGGCCCTAAGTTTGATCCTCAGCACCACATTTAAAAAATAAATAAATAAAATAAAGTTATTGTGTACAACTATAAAAAAATAAATTTTTTTAAAAATAAAATTTTATCATTTTTAGCAACATGGATGAGTCTGGAGTACATTATATTGAGTGAAATAAGCCAGACACAGAGAGACAAATACTACACATTCTCACTCACTTATATGTGTAATCAAAAAAAAAAAAAGCTGATCTCATTGAAGTAGATTAGAATGATGGTTACCAGAGGCTGGGAAGGGGTGGAGGATAGAAAGAGGTTGATGATGGGACACAAAATACATCCAGACAGGAACATGAGTTCTAGCATTCTATAGTGCAATAAAATAGCTATAGCTGACAATAATTTTATAATATATTTCTAAACAGTGATAAGAAAGGATTTTGAATGTTCTCAAAGCCATCAGCCATACCTGAAGTGCAGCAGTGGCTAATGATGACATTTCTGTTGTCGCAGAACTTTCTATTGGATGATGCTGATCTGGAAGGAAAGAAAGGACAACTGATAATGGCAGTTACCTTGGCATGGTGGGGACAGGGATTGAATGCATATTTATTGCCTTCACTGTGGCCGCTGTCCTCAGCACTGGGGCTACCCGGATGCATAAACAGACCCATGGCTGCCCGGGGAGCCGCCATGCTGGAGGGTGGTTTGTCAAGAGGAAAAGCAGGGCCAGGGCCTGGGTACAGAGTGTGGGCCAGTGACACAGGGTGGCCATGACACATTGTTTTCACTTACCTGCATGCTTTTCAGATGAGGAGACTCCTTACTTGTATAATTTACACTTTGTAAAGGAAACAAGGGGCTGGGGTTGTGGTTCAGGGGTAGAGCGCTTGCCTAGTGTATGTGAGACAGTGGGTTTGATTCTCAGCACTGCATATAAATAAGTAAATAAGATAAAAAGGTCCATTGACAACTAAAAAATATTTTTTTAAAAAAAGAAAGAAAGAAAGAAAAAAGAAATGAAAGCCCTCAGTTGCTGAGAGAGGAAGACTGGATTCCCATCTGATTCTCACCCTAATGTGCACCTTGTGGCCTGACCCTTCTGGGACTTTTCTTTACCTCCCTTGTGCATTGGGCAGGAGCTCTGGGCCACCCGCCTGCCCTCCTGGGGTTGGCTGCATCTGTGATCCTCTCTACCTGCCCAGGAGACCCGTGGAGCCTTGGGAGGTGTTAACATGGCAAGCTTCTATGGGAACCTATTGTGAGAATTACAAACACACACACACACACACACACACACACACACACACACACACACACACGGAGAAGGCAGCAGAGGAGGCCTCTGAAGCCCCAGAGGCTTGAAAATCCTGCAAACTGCCTCTGGGCACCTGGGTTAAAGTGATCCAAGCTCCTGAGACAGCAGCTCCAGCAGCGAAGATGGCCCTGCAGACCCTTCCTAATGACATTTAGCAGCGTGTACCTTCCCCTGGGCACCTTTACACAGACTAATTTATTTAATCTTGAGGAAAACTCTGCCAGGTCAGCACAATATATCACCTCCAATTTACAGATGGGGAAACTGAGATCTCAACTACTACCTAACACCTGATTATTATTTTGGGGGGGTACCAGGGATTGAACCCAAGGGCACTTAACCACTGAGCTACAGTCTCAGCCACTTTTTGTATTTTATTTAGAGACAGGGTCTCCCTGAGTTATTCAGGCTGCCTCTGGACTCCCCATCCTCCTGTCTCAGCATCCTGAGCTGCTGGGATTACAGGCGTGTGCCACTGCACCAACCTAACACCAGATTATTAAGTGGGGAGGCTGGACTTCAACTCAGAGGGCAGCCTCCAAAGCCCTGGGTCTTAACCACCGTGCCTCAGCACCTGCTGCATACAGCCAACTAGGACAGAAAACAGAAGAAATCGAGGCTTTGCTTGTTGAAAGCAGTGTCTGCTTGTGTTTGGGGGGCACAGACCAAGTGGGGAGGAGCTCTGAGGGAGGTTACTGGAGTCTCCCTGCTTCTCCTTTGCCAAGATATTCTCTGGATACCCAAGGGACCCAAAGCCAGTGCCAGCTACAGGAGCAAGGGCTTGTGGGCCACGGGAGGCCTTCAGCTTTTATTCTGAATAAAGGTGGGAAGGACTTGGAGAGCAGGATTGGCAGGGCAGTCCTGGTTCTTCCCAAGGGAGGCTTGGTGGGGAGACTGGGGTCCCCCTCCTGGGCCCCACTTGACTCCCCAGTGCAGAGTCCTGGGAGAATGTCTTTAAGCTCGTCCTCAGCCTGCTCTCTGGACTCCCCTGTACATTTCACTGGGGTCTCCACCTGACTCAGCCATTCTCACCCGAGCTGCAACTCAGCCTTCCTCTTGTAGCTACAGCTACTGGGTTGCAGTACCCATTTTGCCATTTACCAGCTACGGGAATTGGGTAAATCTGTGCCTTAATCTATTCCTTTTCCTCCTCCTCCTCTTCCCCTCCTTCCCTTTCCCTCCTCTTCCTCTTCCTCCTCCTCCTCTTCATCTTCTTGTACTGGGGATTGAAACCAAGGACACTTTATAGCTGAGCTACATTCCCAGTTCTTATTTTTTGAAACAGGGCCTCACTAAGTTGCTGGTGCTGGCCTCAAACCTGCAATCCTTCTGTCTCAGCCTCCAGAATTGCCAGGATTATTGGTGTGTACCACCATACCTGGCTTCAGTCCCTATTTCTGCAAATGGGGATGGAAAGGTTACTAATTAATAGGGTTGTTGAGTGGATTAGCTAAATTAATATGAGTGACATACTTGGTGTTGTGTCTGACACAGAATAAGAACTTAATAAATACCAGCTGTTTTGATAATTGCTGCTGCTGTTTTTTTTCTTTCTTCCAGCTGGTCCTGGAGACAGGGTCTCGCTAATTTGCTTAGGGCCTCACTGACTTGCTGAGTCTGCCTGGAACTTGTGATCCTCCTGCCTCAGCCTCCTGAGATGCTGGGATTGCAGGTGTGAGCCACCATGCCTAGCTCTTTGATCCTTCTCTCTTTCTTTTCCTTCTGATTTTGCAGTGCTGGGAATCAAAACCAGGGCCTTGTGCATACTAAGCTCATGCTCTACCACTGAGCTGTACTCCAGCCTTGTTTCTTAAATAAGTCCAGGGAGCCCAATCTTCACTAGCAAAAAAAAACTTTTCCACCCTTTTAAGCATAACGGAGATGTTAAATTACAAGCTTGGGAGTTCTACAGAGATCCTGGTCCCTGGCACAAACCTAGATAAGTTTCTGTTGCTTATAAGCCACCTGAGCCACCTCAAAAGACAAAGCCTGAAAGTTGGCACCCACAAGTGGGGGAGGAGCTGCTGTTGCAAATATTCATAGTGTGGAAGAAACTTTGGAACTAGAGGAGTTTTGAGGTGCACGCCAAGAGAAACCTACGTTGCCATGAACAGACTATTAATATTAAGGGTGAAAAAAATATATATTAAGGGTGATTCTTATAAAAGCCCAGAAAGGAAAGAGGGAGCTTGCCCTTCTGACCATCAAAGAGAACACTTTTGAGGCCAGGAACAGAATGCTGAGGGATTATGAAGAGTAAGCCATTCTGATGAGGAATGTTATTGGGAACTGGGGGAGAGGCAACCCTTGTTATACAGTGGCACCAAATTTGACTCAGTTGTATGTCATGGTGCTTCATGAAGATGGAACCTTGTGAGCAGTTAAATTGAATATTGCAGGGCATGGTGGTGCACACCTGTAACCCCAGTGATTTGGGAGGCTGAGGCAGTAGGATTGCAAGTCAGAGGCTAGTCTCAGCAACTTATTGAGATAAGTTGTCTTGAAATAAAAAGTAGAAAGGGCTTGGGCTGGGGATGTGGCTCAAGCGGTAGCGCGCTCACCTGGCATGCGTGCGGCCCAGGTTCTGTCCTCAGCACCACATACAAACAATGATGTTGTGTCTGCCGAGAACTAAAAAATAAATATTAAAAAATTCTCTCTCTCTCTCTCTCTCTCTCTCTCTCTCTCTCACTCTGTCTTTAAAAAAAAGAAAGGGCTAGGGATATAGCTCAGTGGTAGAGCACCCCTGGGTCCAATCTCTGGTATCTCTCACACACACACAAAAAAAAAAAAGAAAGAAAGAAAGAAAGAAGTATGTTTTTAAGCAGTGTTGTAGGTGTAGATAGTTCTTTCCTAAGTGCTTACAGTAAATGGGAGAAGACAGAAGTGTTAATCAAAAGGTCTGAGCCCTGGAATACTGGGGGAAAATGAAATGCTGCTCAGAAGAGAATAAAGGTGTCACCAGAGGACATTCTGATAAGGTTAGTGTGGGTCTGTTGTCCTAGAGAACTGGAGAATGACTGAAGGCATTGCAGGGGGTCACTGGCCTGCCCCTCCCATCACAAGCCCGGATTGCCAGACCCCGGCAATTTCAAAGGAGGTGTGGGTGCTGTGGGGCCTTGGCTGCCAGTGTCGCCCCAAGGCTCCCCACCTACATTCTGTCTCCTCAGCCACCCAGTTACAGCCCCAGGGAGTCCCGGTATGGCACACGCTGTGCCCCCAAATCTGGGGAGGGGGGTAAGGCTGCATCCACCTGTTACCGCTGTTGACCCCAATGTTGAAGAATATCACAGAGAAGCATGCCGAGGCGAGGTCAGAGTAGAAATTAAAAGTTTATTAAAGGACAGCAGGAAAGACTTCTCAAGAAGGAGACCCAAGAGGTGGAATCCGTGGACCTGCGGTTGTCTCCCCTTTTTATAGTTCTTTCAGTGATGGAATGTAGGTGCAAGGCCCGAGAGGTGGGGCACAGGTGGGCCAAAGAAGAAACTTCATTAACATTTCTTTGGGATGGGCTCTGGGCCTTGGGGACATTAATATTCCAGTTGTTCCGCTGTTCCGGGAATTCGTTCTCAACCTGGCCTCCCTTTTGGATCTCACTGGATATTAGACCCGGTTTACCTGACCACACTGACTGCCTAACTTTAAATCTGGCTTCACACCTAGGTTTCCAAGAATGGCCACAATCTCTGGGGCTCAGGCAGAGAGTAGCTGCAGGGACAGCAGAGAATCCCCCGAGGGAAACGTCCAGCAGGGCTCTGGGGCAGGGCTGCTTTGGAGCCCCCAAAGCACAAGTCCAGCCCGGGAGAGCCCCAGGCTCCGACTCTAACCACCAGAGTGTGCAGAAGCTGCAGCAGCAAAGCCTTGGAGTCGGGCTGTTCTGGGAGTCTGTCCTGGGAGTCGGGCTGTGGGGGCAGGACCGTGGGGGCAGGACCTCCACCCTAGGGGGTCTGGAAGGCCACAGCCAACCCAGAGAGCCTGGGGGCAGAGACTTGAGTCCAAGACCATTCTCAGGCCTCGGGGGTTGGAGCTGCTCTCAGACCTGTTACCCCTTCTTCCTCCTAGTTCCTCAGGAATGTCTCCGCTGAGCAATCTGCCTCCTGTGAGTCATCCAGTCCTTCCCAAATCTAATTTAGATAATCTTTAGATGAGACTTTGGACTTAGACTTTAAAGTTCAAGGAGTGAGTTCAGACGTTGAGGCTGTTGGGACAGAACAAATGTATTTTGCATGAGAGACAAATAGGAATCAGAGGGCTGGGAGCGGCCTCTGGGAGGGGGTGATCTTGCCTGAAAGCCCAATTCTCCAGAGTCCATAGGTAGACACTGGAGGCTGGAGGGAGATTTCCCGTCCACCCTCTGAAATTTTACTGGAGTGAATTGACATTAGGCAGATTAAATAGGAGAAAAGATACACACATTTATTAACATGAATGTGGAAAAAATCAGAGACAGGACTCACACAAAACATGAGACTCTCCAGCAGCCAGCTTAAGTAACTTTCTGAGCTACCTTAATGAATAGTTTTGAATAGGGAGGTTTTTGGGGGATCTGGAGGTGCTGGTGACCAGGGATGGCAGAGGAGAGGGGAGAGATACCTGGTAACAAAGTTTGTTTCATTATAGGTAAAGTCTCTCAGAAGAATAGATGAGACGTCTGTCCAGATAGGCAGGTGTCCTGGTGTGGAGATCTTTAGTCTTTTCTCTCTGGTTAATCTTACCTGATTAATGAAATTTCATAATTGTTGCAGTCCTTCTGGGAAAGGGACCTCAGAGGAAGCCCCTCCCAGCACTTTGGGAAACAGAGAAAACCCAGAGACAAGACAGTGGCGGGTCAGGGACATGTGAGGGACTTCCCAGGGCGACCTGCTCTCCTGGGTTCCAAGTCAGGGCACTTTGGATCCGGTGTGTCGTGATCTCTGTACGGCATCTACACACAGAACTTTTAAAAGTGTTTCCTCAGGTTTTTTATTACTATAGTGATTTAAGTTACAGCCAACAACTTATGTTACCGCTGTAGACCGGTGACGAGTTCTTGCTCCCCGATGTTGAAGCATAACACCAAAGAAGCATGCCGAGGCAAGGCCAGAGTAGAGATTAGAAATTTATTAAAGGACAGAAGAAAAGACTTCTCCCAGAGGAAGAAGGGGACCCAAAAGGTGGAATCCGTGGAAGTGTGGTTGTTTCCCCTTTTTATAGTTCTTTCGGTCATGGAATGTAGGTTGGAAGGCCCAGGGGTGGGACACAGGTGGGCCAAAGAAGTAGTCTGAGCAGGAAGGACTTCATTATCACTTCTTTGTGATGGGCTCATTAACATTTCTTTGGGATGGGCTGTCTTCAAATCTGTTGGGGGCTGTTCATTAATACTTCCAGGTGGACTTTGGCCTAGGCCCTTTTCGGAACTTCATTAACATTCCATGAGTTGTCCTGTGTTTTCCCTGAGTCATTCCCAGCATGGCCTCCATTTTAGATTTCACTCGGTATTAGACCCAATTTACCTAACTACACTGACTACCTAACTTTAAATCTGGCTTCACTTAGTCCAACTTTTCATGGCCTAGAAGGAGGAGGAATGACATCACTCCCAGGAATCAGACGCCGATACAGCAGCCCTTCAGGTAATCATATAGGACCGAATTCTTCATAAGCAGGGCAATCATATCAGGTATTAGGAGACCGGACCTTGCAAAGTGGTAGGTCATGAGGATGGAGCCCACCTGGATGGAATTTGTGATCAGTGTCCTTATAAGGACAGGCAGCTGCCTCCCCGCTCTTCCAACCTTGAGAGCACTGTGAGAAGACCCCAGCTAACCAGAAGGCAAGGCCTGGCTACACACTGAATCTGCCAGTGTCTTGATCTTGAACTTCTCAGTCTCCAGAACTGTGAAAAATACACCTCTGTGGTTTATAAGCCATCCAGTTTATGGTAATTGGTTATAGCACCGCCTGGATGAAGACAGCGGGTGGGCGGGCGGGCGGGTGGAGGTCTAGGGAACAGAAAAGAGGAGCTAAGCAGGCCAAGAAACCCAAGTACAGGGATGGAGAAGCACCATCCGCTCACTACAAAAGGCTGAGTTCTCCTAGTAGAGAGCATCTTCTTGTCAGAAATAGAAAGAAAAGTGTGCATCCAGTGGGGAAGTGACAGAGAGAATGAGCAGAAAAATACACATGGCTCCTGAACATGTCGAAAGAATGCTCACAGAAAACGAAATGCAAACTAAACTACAGAGACGCTGCCTCCCTCAGCGAGGCTGGTGAAATCAGGCACCACGCACTTTGCTGCTGGGGACGTGCATGGTAGGGCCAGTGTGGCACCATCTGGCAGTGTCAATCACCACTACGGAGATGCACCTGTTGATTCAGAAAATCCATTTCTGGTCATTTATCCTGCAGGATATGCTACAAAGCATAGAACAGCTATGCTTTGTAACATTGTTAAGGTAAAAAGAGGTGGGGTAGAGGCTGGGGGTGGGTTAGAGGCTGGGGGTGGGTTAGAGGCTGGGGGTGGAGTAGAGGCTGGGGGTATAGCTCTGCTGTAGAGCACTAGGCCACCAGTTCTATCCCCAGCACCAGAACAGAGTTAGGAACAACCCAAATGTCTATCCCAAGACTAGTTAAACGAATTACGGTTTATCCATAAAATTGAATGCTACATGGCTATAAGAGGAATCAGGAAAGTGTTAATGCACTGGCACATTATAGGAAGGGCAAAGCAAGATGATGCTTCTTGTGTACAAGGGTGAGAGAGGAGAATCTATATTTATATTTACTTTTTAAAAAAATATTCATTTTTTAGTTGTAGTTGGACACAATACCTTTATTTTATTTATTTATTTTTATGTGGTGCTGAGGATGGAGCCCAGGGCCTCACACGTGCTAGGTGAGAGCTCTACTGCTGAGCCCCAGCCCCAGCTCTTATATTTACTTTTATATGCATGAAAACTCTGGAAAAATCGACAAGAAATGAACAATAGTGGGGTGGGGCTGTGGCTCAGTGGTAGAGTGCTCACTTAGCACATGTGAGGCATTGGGTTCGAAACTTAGCACCACATTAAAAAAATGAAATAAAGATATTGTGTCCACCAACAACTAAAAAGAAATTAAAACAAGAGAAATGAACAATAGTGGTTAGCTGTGTGTGTGTGTGTGTGTGTGTGTGTGTGTGTGTGTGTGTGTCATGAGAGACTTGTAGAGATGGGAATCAGTTCAATAAAAAATAAGTGTGGGATGGGGCAGGAGTTGAAGCTCAGCAATAGAGCACTTGCCTTATACGTGTGAGGCACTGGGTTCGGTTCATAGCACCACACATAAATAAGCAAATAAAATAAAGATCCATCAACAACTAAAAAATAAGTGTGGAAATTGATTTATTTAAACTGGATTTAACACACACAATCTCTCTCTCTTTCTCTCTCTATCTATACACACACACACACACACACACACACACACACACACACACACACATATATATATATAAATGTTATTGAGAAACATTACCCATAGCATACAATGAATCCACTTAAAATATACAATTAAAAAATAAATAAACATAGGATTCAATGCTTTTTAGTGAATTCACAGAGTTGCGCAACCACCATCAAGTTTAGAACAATCAAGTTTAGAACATTTGCATCACCCCCCCCAAGAAACCCCACACCTGTTAGCAGCCCCCCCACCTCCCTGCATCCCCCATCCCTAGACGACTACTATCTATAGATTTGCAGATTCTGTACATTGCCTTAAATGGACTCACACAATCTGTGTCTTCTTTCACCCAGCATAAAGCTTCCAAGATCATTCCCATAGTAGCATGTGTCAGTTCTTTCTTTCTTTCTTCTTTCTTTCTTTCTTTCTTTCTTTCTTTCTTTCTTTCTTTCTTTCTTTCTTTTCTTTCTTTCTTTTTCTTCTTCTTTTTTTCTTTCTTTTTCTTTTTGGCTGAATATTATTCCTTTACACTGAAATAACACATTTATCTGTTCATCAGTCAATGGATATTTGGTTTTATGTTTTTGTTTTGTTTTTTGGTACTAGGGATTGAACTCAGGGGCACCCCGACCACTGAGCCACACCCCCAGCCCTATTTTGTATTTTATTTAGAGACAGGGTCTCACTGAGTTGCTTAGCACCTTGCTTTTTGCTGAGGCTAGCTTTGAACTTTCAATCCTCCTGCCTCAGCCTCCTGAGTCGCTGGGATCACAGGCCTCGGCCACGGTGCCTGAAGTCAATAGATATTTGACTTCCTTCCACTTTTTGGCTGTGATATCCAATGCTACTCTCAACTCTCGTGTATGGTTTTTCTGTGGACGTGAGTTTCCATTTCTCTTGGGTCTACACCTAGGAGCAGAATGGCAGTCATGTGGTTCGATCCTCAGCACCACATACCTGATTTTAACTGTTTGACAAGCACTAGTTTATTTTCCAAAGTAGCTCCATGATGTTGTTACATTTCCCCCCAGCAGGGCAGGAAGGTTCTAATTTTTTGATACTTTTTACTTTAGTTTCTGGTGTCCTGCTGGGGTTGCGGCAGCCCTGGCATGGTAAGCATGAGCTCTACCCCTGAACTGCCTCCCAACCCGGGCCCTGCTTTCCTTTGTGCACAGCATCGCTGTGTGAACAAGGTGGGGAAGAGGTGCAGGCAGGCGAGCCAGGCAAAGCTAGGGCTGGGCCTTCTTTCATTTTTTCCTCTAATATTGATGGTTCCATTGTTGGTGTGTGCCAGGCCAGCCAATGTCACCCCGCTGTGCATCTCATGTCTCGTTTTGAGCCCCCTCTTTTCTCATAACATTATAAATATCAATTACTGACACACAGGAAGTTCTAATTCATTCATTGTAACTGCTGCGTGGTGTGCCACCAAGTGACCAACCCATATTTCATTCACCATTCCCCAGGGATGGGATTTCAGCTGCCTGCAGTTTTTACTGCCGAGCTCAACCCTGTGCGGGGGAAGGGGGGGGTGGGGTGAGGAGGGGGCTGGGGTGAGGGGGGGCAGCCCTCTATGGCTCTTTTTTTTTTTTTAAAGAGAGAGTGAGAGAGAGGGCTGGGGATGTGGCTCAAGCGGTAGCACACTCACCTGGCATGCGTGTGGCCCGGGTTCGATCCTCAGCACCACATACCAACAAAGATGTTGTGTCTGCCGAGAACTAAAAAATAAATATTAAAAAAAAATTCTCTCTCTCTCTCTAAAAAAAAAAAGAGAGTGAGAGAGAATTTTTAATATTTATTTTTTAGTTCTCGGCGGACACAACATCTTTGTTGGTATGTAGTGCTGAGGATTGAACCCGGGCCAGGCCGCACGCATGCCAGGTGAGCGCGCTACCGCTTGAGCCACACCCCCAGCCCCCCTCTATGGCTCTTCTCTGCTCACTTGGCCAGAGTTTCTTTGGAGCACATTTCTAGAAGCAGAGTTTCTGTCAATCTCTAGATGTGAGCTGGTATCTTATTATGTTTTTAAGCACATTTCTCTGAATACTTCTGAGTGGTAGCAACTTTTTATACGATGATGAGCCCTTTGGGTTTCCTAGTCTCAACAAAATTCCTTTTGAAATCCTTTATTATTTATGATTGGACTGATGCTTTCTCTTCATCTCTCTCTCTCTCTCTCTCTCTCTCTCTCTCTCTCTCTCTCTCTCTCTCTCTCTCTTGGAAGGGGTAGGTACTGGAGATTGAATCTATGAGTGCTTTACCACCGAACTACATCCCAGCTCTTTTTATATTTTTTATTTTGAGACGGAGTCTCCCTAAATTACCCAGGCTGGCCTTGAACTTGCGATTCTCCTGCCTCAGCCTCCTGAGTAGCTGTTGCAGACTTGTGCCACCTCACCTGGCTGGAATATTGAACTCTGATGTAGACAAGTGTACTATTCTTCCCCTCATAGTTTATGTTCTTTGTGCCTGGTTTAAGAAATTCCTTTCTTGGAGTGGGGTACAGCTCAGGGGTATAGCACTTGCTTAGCTCCAGCACCACGAACAAACAAAAACAAACAAATTTCTTTCTGTCTCAGTTAATTTAAAGATATTCTGGATTTGCCTTCCTTAAATCATCTCAGAGCTTTTGAAGACAAAATTTTTAAAAGTATAATGTGGTGGGCTTGGTGGTGTGTGTGCCTATAATCCCAGCTACTTGGGAGGCCCAGGCAGGAGGTAAGTTCAAGACCCTCCTGGGCAATTTAGCATAACCCTAGCTAGACAATAAAATTGCATTAATGATGCCAGAGGAATCTGTAAGATGCTCTTATATTCCATAAAAGGGCGCATGGTTTAAAAACTTGAGAAGCAACAGCAATCGCCTCTTCCCATCCTCGGGCCTGGGGGGTACCAGAATATGCCACTTGAAATGTGCTTCTTTGGCATATGGATATTCTGAGTTAAAGGTCACTGAGAACCATCAGAAAAGCTTAAAAATAGGAACCACATTTTCCTTTTGTAGAGGAAATTTACATGGATAGAGGAAATTTAGTCACTTTCCTGTAAATTGCCTCCCCTCACCCCCCCAGTAGCCCCCAAGCCCTTTGTTCTATGTTTAGCACATGTTGTCACTGAAGCCCAAGTTCCACTCACCCCTGAGGTCAACAGCACTGGGAGCTCCTGCGTACACGTTAATGAGCTTGTGTTCCTGCTTCTTGTTAGTTCATCTTGACTGGTCTAGTTTAAAGCGTCCAGTGAGGAGCCTCAGATGGGTAGAGGAAAAGCTTTCTTCTCTACAGACCTCGAGCTAAGGCCAGAATTGTATTCGCTGTCATGTGGGTTTGATGGATGGTGGCTGGGCTCTGGGATGTTAAGACCCTGGACTCGATTCTCTTTCCCTGCCTTTGATCAACAGCCTTCATTCCCGCTTGTGACCCTGGGGCTTAGTTGGGCTATAACTCCCCGCTCTGGCCCCATTTCAATGCTCTGGCTGGCTCAGAGCCCTCCCCCGGGACTCGTGGGACACTTGTGGGGAAAGGGAAAGAGAAGCTGAAACAGCTGTTGCTCCTTCCTGAGACCGTGACAATATCTGATTCCTTCAGACACCTGCCACAGCATACTGTCCTTGGCCAATTGGCTTCCACTGTGGCCACAGGGATGGCCTTTCCTCGAAGCTGGGTGCTATCTGGAGCTCGGTCCATCTCCCGAGAGTCACTCGGTGGTGAATGAACTGGGCTTGGCTTTGGGTTGTCAGCTCTCAGGGACTGGGTTGGAGAAGGGGCCATGGGTGGCTTCAAAATGGGAACTTCCCATGGAAACTTGCCTGCAGCTTCCTCCTCTAGGGCCATTTCAGGATCTTCCTGGGCCCCTCGCATTACTTTGAAGTCCCTACCACATCCTATTAAGCCTAAGAAAATTGCCTCTTCACGTTGTCAATAGGTGCAATTAGATACAATCATCTGAATCCAGAGGCAGTTGATTGATACTACATTTTGTAGACATTTTAATTAAACATTGGTTAGTTTCAATTTTACAGTGTTTTGGTTTTTTTTTTTTTTTTTTTTTGAGTCAGTCTTGGTCTCCAGGTCTCCCATATCTTTATGTGTCCTTGAAATGTTCACACAGTCAGGCTCTGACTTATGGAGTCTGATGGTGAAACGGTCCAGCCACCAACTTTCATCAGACCAGACTGACCAAGATCCTGATAGCCACAGAAACGCCAAGGATTCCCCAAGCACCTTCCTGGGTTTAAAATCATGGGCTGCTTCCAAAACCCTTTATACAGAGTAAGTGGATATTGCAGAGATTCTTTCTCCCCTTGGCAGAATCAAGGAATCTTGCTGGACCCCTTCATCTGTGTAAGATCTTGGAATGGGGTCTGAACCCCCTTCTATGTACAGATAAAACCACAGGATATTTGCAGACTTTCAGATTTTGAGTACAGCCGTGGCCTGTTGGTTAGCCTCCTCCTCTGGTGAGGGGCATATTTAGAGAATGGCCTCCTATCTCTCGCATCCTGAACGCACACAGAGTCCACCAGGTTCATACCATGGGATCCCAGATCTAAAAGAGTTGAGCAAATGAACACCTTCCTCTTGGCAGAGTTGTTCATTGTGAGTAGTTCTCTCCTGTCTTAGGATCGCAGTGTGGAATCTGCTTTGACAAAAGGTCTCCACAGCCGGTCTCTGTCTGTAGAACTATGAAATACAATAAAGCCTCCTCATTATGAAATCACGAAACATTCCTGAGTACTTCCTGAGGATAGAATTTGGGGGTCGTAAAACAACTTCTTCTTCTTGTATATAGAATTTTGAAGAACAGTTAATCATGGGATGTTTGCAGAGCCCCTTCTTGTGCCTTGAGTTTTGTTCTGTTTGCAGACCGCCTGCCTGGGTAGGAAATCATGGAACATCCACAGAACCGCTTTCCTTATCATGATGGAACATCTTCAGAGCTTCCTCATCTGTGTGGACTTGGAATGTTAGCAGAAACCCCTTCTGTGTGGAATTTTGGGAGGCTGATTGAGCTCTCTCCCACATATGTGCTCTGGGAACCCTGACTGAGCCCCCAACCTTGTAGGAACTCCTGAAATGCTGACTGAGCCCCCAACCATGGAGAGACTCCCGAAATGCTGACTGGTCTCCTGGTGGTGTAGAATCACAGGCTGTTACTTAAGGACATTCTTCAGTATAAAATCTTGAAGTCCTCAGGAGGGCTGGAGGAAGAGAGCAGACATGGGCCATGGCTGTGCTCTATTACATGTTGGAGAGAAGCAGAGGATACAAAGTGCGTGGCCAGATCATGGAGGGTCTTAAAGACCAAATGAAGGTTAGGAATAGTTCTACAGACTATAAAGAGCCACCAATGTTTTGAGGTAGAAGAATGATGTGATGCAAATTATATTTGAAGAAGCTTGGGGCTGGCTAGCTCCGTTGGTAGAGTGCTAGCCTTGCATGCACAAGGCCTTGGGTTCGATCCCCAGCACCAAAAACAAAACAAACAAATTATATTTGAAGAAGCTTAATCTGGTAAGAGAAATAGATCAAATAAACTGAAGGGTGGTAGTTTATAAAAATAATTTTAAAGACAAAACAGAAAATCGATATTTACTAAGTACAATAACCTATTGTAAATACTTTCATGAAATAAAGGCTCATCCTCTAAAGCGAGGCTCAGCAAACAATCACCTCTGGGCAAATCTGGCCCACCACTTGTCTTTGTAAATAAAATTTTATCAGAACAGCCAATATTAAAAAAATTCTCTCTCTTTTAAAAAAAAAAGAAAACTAAGCAAAAAATTGTAAATGACTTAAATAGACCTCATCAGAAAAATGATTTTTAAAAAAGTGTGACCTAGTTATATGATAAAATATTATATAGCAGTAGAAATAAATAAACTCAATTTTCATGTATCATTATGGATACATGTTACAGAAATGATGTCAAGAGAAAGCAAGTTGCAGAAGAGTAAATTTATATTCAGTTAGGATAGGCCAGGTTATGCTGCAGTAACAAACAGCCCTGATATCTAAAGCTTAAAACAATGTTTTCTTTCTTGTTCACGCTATGAGTTCATCACTAGTTCAAGGCAGTTGGAGGATTCCTTTTCATTCTAGAACTCAGCTGCTCTGTAGAACATGATGGTTATTTGGTAGAGAGAAAAGAATGGCATAGGACACACTGACTTTTATAGCTGCTGACAGGAAGTGATAAGTGTCCCTTCTGCTCTGAGTCTCATTTCTCCTGAGAGTGACTGATTAGCCATAGCTCAGCTTTAGGCTACCAGGGTGAATCTCAGGGTCAACCACTGCTCAGCCTTCAGGAGTTCTTGGCACTGGGAGCCTTTGATGGCTGCAGTTATATGCATGCTTGTGCTCTTTATCTGCTGCTGCTCCTGGAGTTTGAACTGATAGTCTCTGCTCTGTGATGTTATCTTACTCCTGCATGTTTATGGATTATGCAATGGCTTCCTCAGGGCGTGGGCCTGGGACCTGCTGTAGGAGAGTCGGAAGGGGTGAGCAGGGCAAGGTGATACTTATGATTTTTACCTTTAGGCTGGATCCTTCTTTTTGTGTTTGGCTTGGGCTAACCTGCAGCTGGGAGGTTAGAAGCACAGGAGGCTCAACTATGCTCTCCTGAGATCTACTCAGGGGCCTCCCTTTCTTTAGGCCATTCCCCTGCTCCAGAACCTCCAAGGGCTCTGTACAGCTCACAGGAAACAGTGTAAGAACAGCAAGGCTCCCGTGGATTGAGCACTGTTACATGCCAGGAACTGGAGGGACTCTTTCCCGAATCCTCTTGGCAACTCTAAGGCAAGGAACTATAGGATCTCCATTTTATAGTTGTGCAAATGAAGGTCCAGGAGATGAAGCTGGTGTGAATGAAAGAGGAAGGCCAGGAGGAGGTAGGACCGGTTGATCACCAGATATGGCTGGCTCCAGGGGCCTGCTGAGCTCCAGGGTCAAGGTCTTCCAGTCTCAGTCCTCACCTTTTCCTGTTTCTTGCAGGAACCAGCTGCTGCAGCCAGCCAGGTGCCTCCGTCACTGCCCCTTGAGCAAATCTGTCTCATGTCCCTTCAAAGTCAGTCTAGAATTTCTCAGGTTGCCTTCCCTAAGGCCAGCTACAATGAGTCCTGCCTTCACCTCCTTGTCCCAGCTTGCTCACCTCCCTGTCATCCCACAGCAGGACTACAGGAACCTTCACTTAGTCATCTCTGCCCCTGTCAGGCCCAGCATGCGCTCAAAGCACATCTGGTGTCTTTCCAGCATTTGTTCAACAATTATTGAGCACCTACTGGCTTTGGACACTGTGTAACATGCAAGAATATGGCAGAAAATGAAACAAAATCCCTGTCCTTGGGGAATGTAGTTTCTGATCTGGGAGACAGAAAAACGAACAAGTGAATACATGCATGGACCATACGATGCCAGGGGATGAAAAATGCCACAGACGGGCCAGGGATGGACAGAGAGGCTGGGGACAGGGAAGCTCCCTTGGAGGAAAGTCTTGGGAGAGGTAACACTCGAGCAGGAAGCAGAATTCAAGTCTGTTTGACGGAGGGATTGAGCAGTCCAGGGAAGGAATGAATGAAAAACGAATACCCAGGTGAGCTGGAAACTTAACTTGGAGATGAAAAAGGAGCATGATGGGGGGAATTGAGACAGGGACCCCCGATATCTTTTTTCTCCCTTCTTCCATTAAAAAAAAAGTAACCTGTAATTCTAGCTACTCAGGAGATAGAGGCAGGAGGATTGCAAGTTTGAGGCCAGTCAGACCCTGGCTCAAAATAAAATAAAATAAGATAAAAAGAGCTAGGGATACAGTTCAGCTCCTGGATCAGTCCCCAGTACTGCCAAACAGGAAGAAAAAGAGGGAGAGATGTAACAGAGGTTGGTCATCAGTATTTAGTCTGGATGTAGCAAGGCCTCCTTGTCAAGGCCTCCAGAATAGACCAGAAATTATAAGGATATGATACGATTGCTAATTTACTTGTTCTTCCTGCCCCCCTTCCCCCACTGGAAATTGAACCCAGAGGCAGGCACTGTACCACCAAGCTTTATCCTTTTTATTTATTTATTTTTAAGTTTTGAGACAGGGTCTTGCTAAATTACCTAGGTTGGCCTCAAATTTGTGATCCTCCTGTCTCAGCCTCCAGACTTGCTGGGATTATAGGCATGTGCCATCGCAGCCAGCAAGGATAACAATTGTTGAATTCAGGTGGAGAGTGTCCAAATGTGTTGTATTGTTCTTTTTTTTTCTTTTTTTTAAAGAGAGACACACACACACACACACAGAGAATTTTAATATTTATTTTTTAGTTTTCGGCGGACACATCTTTGTTTGTATGTGGTGCTGAGGATCGAACCCGGGTCGAACGCATGCCAGGCGAGCGCGCTACCGCTTGAGCCACATCCCCAGCCCTTGTATTGTTCTTAAAAGTTAAAACTTTTCTGTGCATCTAAAAATATTTCTTAGACATGGGTGTTAAAAAGGGTTATTATATTGGCTTAAGAAAAAGTATTCAAAATCAGATTAGTTTAGAAAGTTTGGTTCAGGGCCTTTCCACCCTAACCTCACCTAATCTACATCACATCCCTGTGGGGTAGGTGGCACGGGGTGGGGCGCATTTCACAAATGAACAGAAACTCAGAGAGATAAGAGGTTTGCTCAAGGTCACACAGTAAAGTTTAGGCCAAGCTGAGAGTTGAACCCACATCTATCCAAATCAAAATTCTCTGCTTCTCTTTTTAAAGCCTCTTCTCTCCCATCCCATTTCCCAGGGCTGTTGGATAAGGCGAGACCCATGTGCATTTACCATGTGTCAGGCATTGCATGTATCAGTCAAATCCTCACAACAATCTCATATGGTCATTACTAATGACATTCCCATTGTATTAAGGTACAGAGAGTTTAACTAACTTGCTTAAGGTCACAAGCTAAGAATGGAAGAGCTGGGAGTTAAAGAACCCCGGCAGTCTGGCTCTATAGCCTCCCCTTAAAAGGGTCAAGTTAACAGTGGAAAAAGTTCAAATTGCTTTAGAATTATAGAGTAGGATTAATTTTGGTTCTTACAGAATCCCTGAAAAGTTCCCCACTCCTGGCTTCTGACATATTCCAAGACAGGGCTCTAGTTTCAGATGTGCCCACATGGGGGACACTTGCCTCTTGGATTCATCTGGGAGCTTCTTGAAGATGGTGGGGTGCTACTGTCACTCCCCATGGGTCTCTAGCTATTGCTCACTGCCTTCTGAGGTGCTCTGGATCAAGGCTGGTCTTTAGTTATGGTCCCGTGCTAAAGTGATGGGATAGGGCACCAATTTGCCTACAGAATGAGCTGCAGGGTCCAGAGAGACCACTGAGGCAGTTTACGGCTCAGTAGTCAAGGGCCTGCCATCAGAGTCAGGCCAGTTTTGCGTGGAAGGGCGTGACTTGCTTCTCCTTATAGCAATGTCAGTTTCCTCTTTGGTTCCCTGTTCCATGGGATGTGCACCTGTCTACAGGTCTCCTACTTCACTTGCTGGCTTTGGGTTCAACCTGGGGCCAGAGTGGGCTTTCTCCACCTCAGGGCCTTTGCCCTGCTGTTCCCCCTGGTGGCACTGTTCTGTCCTCACTTGTGGCTGGCTCTTTCTCACCCTTGGTCTCAGCTGATGTCACCTGCTTAGGGAGACCTTCCTTGTCTACTGTAGCCTGCTGCCAACACATCCTCCTGTTTTATTTTGCTCATATCTGTTATTAGTACCAGATAATTATTGATTGACTTGCGTTTATTCTCCTCCACATGAATATAAGTTCAAATAAGACAAGAGATTTAATCTGTTTTGTTCTCAGCACCAACAACTGCATCTGGCATCCAATAAATAAATAATGAATTGATTGAATGAATAAATAAACGAATGAATGAAAGCCGAGTCCCCCCAAGCATTACAATCCCAGTTCTTCTGCTGCAGTGGGCTATCAGACGGTCAGACTTTGCAGATGGCCCCTTGGCCCCCTTCTTGAGGAGCCCAAGCGCAAAGCCGGCTGGCTCTTGAGAGACACTCCCTGCAAGCCTGGGCGGTGACCCTGCGGGGAGAGGGGCTGTCGTCATTTAGTGACGCTCCCTAAAGCCGCTGCCCGGCCTCGGGGGCAACTGGGGTCGGGTGGCGAGCGCGCGGGTCTTTTGCGACGGTGCCAGGCGGCGCTGGCCCCGCCCCTCCGCCCCTGTGCGACCTCCCGTTCCGCCCCCGTCGCTGCGCTTGCTCCAGGCCGCGCGGCCCCGCCCGCTTCATGTGGCCCGTCCCGCGGCGGCCGTTGGCTGGGATCCGCGAGGCGGCCGTTGGCTGGGATCCGCGAGGCGGCCGTTGGCTGGGATCCGCGAGGCGGCCGTTGGCTGGGATCCGCGAGGCGGCCGTTGGCTGGGATCCGCGAGGCGGCCGTTGGCTGGGATCCGCGAGGCGGCGGCGGCGGCGGCGGCGGCGGCCTGCGAGGCTCCGGAGACGGCGGCTGAGGGCCGGGCAGCGGCGCACGGGAGCGGCAGGAGCAGGCCCGGCCCTCGAGCGGCCGCCCGGCTGCAGCATGTGCGCCCGCCGGGGGCTGCTGTGGCTGCCGCGCCGCTCGCTGTTCGCTGCGCTCTTCTTCTTCTTGCTCTCGTCCTTGCTGCTCTACTCCGTCTACGTGGCGCCTGGCATAGGTAGGAGGGGGCCTCCCGGGACCCAACCCTGACCCGGGCCGGCGCGCCTGAGGCCGCTGCACCTTCCCGCCCGGCGCGCCCGGCCCCGGGGCCCCGCCCGCCGCCCCGCGGACCCCTCCCCCCCGCCCGCCGCCCCGCGGACCCCTCCCCCCCGCCCGCCGCCCCGCGGACCCCTCCCCCCGCCCCGCCCCGCGGACCCCTCCCCCCCCGCCCCGCCCCGCGGACCCCTTCCCCCCCCGCCCCGCCCCGCGGACCCCTTCCCCCCCGCCCCGCCCCGCGGACCCCTTCCCCCCCCGCCCCGCCCCGCGGACCCCTTCCCCCCCCCCGCCCCGCCCCGCGGACCCCTTCCCCCCCCCCGCCCCGCGGACCCCTTCCCCCCCCCCCCCCCCGCCCCGCGGACCCCTTCCCCCCCCGCCCCGCCCCGCGGACCCCTTCCCCCCCCGCCCCGCCCCGCGGACCCCTTCCCCTTCCCCCCCCGCCCCGCCCCGCGGACCCCTTCCCCCCCCCCCGCCCCGCGGACCCCTTCCCCCCCCCCCGCCCCGCGGACCCCTTCCCCCCCCCCGCCCCGCGGACCCCTTCCCCCCCCCGCCCCGCGGACCCCTTCCCCCCCCCCCCCGCCCCGCGGACCCCTTCCCCCCCCCCGCCCCGCGGACCCCTTCCCCCCCCCGCCCCGCGGACCCCTTCCCCCCCCCCCCGCCCCGCGGACCCCTTCCCCCCCCCCGCCCCGCGGACCCCTTCCCCCCCCCCCCCCGCCCCGCGGACCCCTTCCCCCCCCCCCCGCCCCGCGGACCCCTTCCCCCCCCCCCGCCCCGCGGACCCCTTCCCCCCCCCCGCCGCCCCGCGGACCGCCGCCGCCGCCCCGTGGACCCCCCCCCCCCCCCCCCCCCCCCCCCGCCGCCGCCGCCCCGTGGACCCCTTCCCCCCGCCCCGGCGCGGCTCCCAGCATTCCGCGCACCAGGGTGGCAGAGCCCCTCCGCCCGCGCATCCTCCCCCTGCGCCGGAGCCCCCTGCCCGCCCAGGGGTCAGCGGGAGCGCCGGGTCTCCAGTCCCCGGTCCCCGGGTCCCGCTGACCCCTGGCCCGCCCGCGCTGCCCACTGCCCCGCAGCATCGTGCAGCCTCTGGCCCCCCGAGTCCGAACCATTTCATACAGAAAAGTAAAAACTGTAAAGGTCTCATAATACCAAGGTGCTGGTAAGCAACAGAAATTCTCATACCTGTGGGTAGGAATGCATATATTTTCCTCATAAAAGTCTTATGAATCTTTTATGAGATTTATTTCTATATATTTTTCTTATAAATGATATTTCAAAATCTTATATTATGTGTTCTCTGTGAGAATGAAATTGATTTTTTGGTGATTGTTGTACTTATGTTTAGCAACTTACCTGAACTGCTATAATACAACTAATGAATTATCTATAAATTCTTAGGATTTTCTTTATAGATAATTGTATCCCTAGTAGGTAATCCTAAGTTTGTTAGCTTTCTAATGCTTAGTCTTTTAAAAATTTTTATTTATCTTATTTTGCTGCTGGAACCTGTAGCACAATTTTGCTAGAAATAGAGAGAGCAGGCATCTTTATGTTGTTGTTATTTGTTGAAATTTTTAATCTGTCCTTTATCTGATTAAAAAAAAACAATTGTTGAGTGCTTTCCTGCATCATTTGAGATAAATACGTTTGGTTTTTCCCTAGAATTTTCAAATATCATGAATTACATGTTACTCTTTTTGTTGTAGTTTTCAATGCTGGGGATTGAAGGGCCTTGTACACGCTAGGCAATTGCTGTACCAGTGAACTACATTCCCAGCACTTATGCTGATTTTTAAATATAATATATTTGCATACTGAGAATGAACTCAACTTTGACATGTTTTTATACATTATTAAATTTTCTTTAGAAAGGATATACATTTATGCTTCTCACTGGGTTCATAATTGAGATTGGCTTATGTTCTTCCTTTCTCATGCTGTCCCTGTCATATTTTAAATGCATTTTTAGATTTAATTATAATATACAGTGTGCAAGTCATTACAGCTTCACAAAGTGATCACATTTGTGTAACAAGAAAGAAGCAGAACTTTTCTAGGACACCAAGGCCCCTTCATGTTCTCTTCTAATCAGCACTGTTTCCCTGACAGTAACCAAAATCCTAATTTCTAACACTTTAGTTTTACCTTTTACTTTAATGTTATAAAAATGAAATCCTATATTTGAGGCCATTTTAAAAAATAAATGTTCCTTGTTTGAGGCCATTTTAAAGAATAAATGTTCCTTGAAAAGAATGTGTTTGTTAGATTCAGGATTCCTTATAGGTTCGTTGGATCAAATTTTTTTATTACATTGTTCTTACTAATGTCTAAAAATTATTTTTATCAATTATTATTTTATTAAATCTACTGTTTCATTTGCATATTATTACTTTCTTCTTGTAATTTTATATACAGATTTAGAATCACCATAGTTATTAACCCACAGCTAATTTTGAACTTCTTGTCCTAGGTTCATGCTTTGAATATCCTCAGAGCCTTGTTTAGAGATACACCTCTAGGAGAAAATATCATTCCGTATGTTGCCGATGGAGCTAAGGCTGCAATTCTGGGTTTTACCTCACCAGTCTGGGCAGTGAGTGCTTTTGCCATTTACTTTCATTGATTTAATTATACCTCTGATTAAGTTTTAATAAACCTTTCACTGGATGATAAAAAAATATATATTGCATTTTATCAAGGAATTTCTCTAGGGAATAAATTCTTGGATCAGACTATATTTTGATTCTTGATGTTTTATGGCTTCATTTTATCTCTTTTGTTGGTTTATTAGACTTAAGTCTTTTATTTTAGTGCAGTAAGCTATAACTTTAACTTATCACAGTCTACCCTTGAGTGATATTTTGCTGTGCCACTTAAAGTATAAGAACTTAATATTTTGCTTCCCTTTTCTTCTTCCTATCTTGATGCTGCTATTGTTATACATTTTACTTTTTTGTGTGTTGTAAGCCTACCCTAGGTTGTTATTACTTTTGTTTAAAGTCAGTTATCTTTTTTTTTTTAAATTTGCCATTTTAACCATTTAACTTGGCATAAGTGTATACAATATTCATCACATTACACATTTTCAGAACCTTTTTGTCATCCCCAACAAAAGATCTATACTCATTAAGTTTTGACTTCCTGTATTTTCTTATCCCCGGTAACCTCTGTAATACCTTTGGATTCTATGAATTTACCTGACCTAATATCTCTTATAAGTGGAATCATAACAATATTTATTAATTTATATTTGGCTTATTTCGTTTAATATAATGTCTTTAAGTTTCAACCAAGTTGTAACGTGTCAGAATTTTATTCCTTTTTAAGTCTGCATAACATTTCATTGTATGTGTGTACTTTATTTTCTTTATCTACTCATCTGTTGATAGATTGTTTCCACATTTTACTTATTATGGTAATTCAGCAGTGAGCATTAGCATACAAGTTATCTGAGTCCCTGCTTTCAGTTAATTTGGGTGTATTATAGGGTAATTCTATGTTTAACTTTTTGAGGAACCATCAAACTCTTCCATAGAGACAGTATCATTTTACGTTCATATCAGCAATGCACAAGAGTTCCAATTTGTTTAAGTCTTCACTTAGGATTTTCATTTTTTAAAATGATAGTTCTTCCTGATGGGTGTGAAGTGGTATCCCTTTATGATTTTGCTTTGCATTTCCCTACTGATTAGTAATATTGATCTAGAAGCAGACCAACTCTTTCTTAGTATCTTAATGTATCTCTTTTTGGATGTTGTAGATTCTGTATATCATATGTTGAGTGAGTGGTACCAATATATTCTATCAAAAGTTGAAAAATCAAGCACAAAACATTAAATAGAAGTCTAAATATTGAATCACTTTTTTTTCAATATAACACTGTCCAGAAACCATTTGACTTAGAACTCTGTAAAGACTGTGAGCAGTACCTAGTGTACTTCTTATTAAGAAAGGAAACTTTCATGTGTCTTTTTTCATGATTCCTTGGAGAAACCCTTATTTTTTTCCTCCTATGTCATTGTGTCTTCTAGAGTAAAGGACAATAACCTATGATTCATAGGCGCTTGACATGTGGCTTTACAAAAATGCTTGGCAAAGGGGAGGGGAGGAGCAAAGAACCTAGGTCTTAAACCCACAGAGTGGTGGGGTGTGGTGGCGCATGCCTGTGATCCCAGCAGCTTCAGAGATCTGAGGCAGGAGGATTATGAGTTCAAAGCCAGCCTCAGCAACAGTGAGGCATAAGCATCTCAGTGAGACCCTGTCTCTAAATAAAATGCAAAGTAGGGCTGGGGATGTGGCTCAAGTGGTTAAGTCCCCCTGAGTTCAATCCTTTGTAAATCCCCACCCACAACTCCCACAAACAAAACAAAATCCACAGAGTGGAGTATTTACTAGACAGGCAGGCTTTCCAATTAGTAGGCTGCACAAACCATTCCGTACCAATATGATAAGCCTCTAATTGAGATTCAGTCTGTTGCAGTGGCTGCCAAAGGCACAGACTCCCAGTGTGAGGAACACTCCTCAAGGTTGCCAACATTTGCCTAGACAATTGGGCATCTTCTTGTAAGAGATGCAGACTTTTGGAATTCTGTCTAGGAGCATTGCATAACTGTCCTTGAAGGCACAGCGTTTACCTTTTACATTTATAGGAAGTAGAACAATACCCGTATACCATCAGTGTAATCAGAGATGAAGGAATGTGGCTTGATCATCAGGAAAATTAGAGATGGTAAAACTGATTGCCAACAATATTAATATTGTTTTCTTCAAGTCTAATCCAGATAATACAAGAAATATTTTCTGTGAAAGGGCTTTAGCCGTGTGAAATGTGGTGATTTTCCCAACTTTTTGCCAAAGCCAAAAGTGTCAGAAACAAATGATTCCTTTGTGGAAGTCCATTTGTGAGACCCAAAACAGTAATGCGTATGCCTGAAAAATTTTTTATTTATTTTTATTTTTTTTTATTTTTTTTAAGAGAGAGTGAGAGAGAGAGGGGGACAGAGAGAGAGAGAGAGAATTTTAACATTTATTTATTTTTTCTTAGTTCTTGGCGGACACAACATCTTTGTTGGTATGTGGTGCTGCTGAGGATCGAACCCGGGCCGCACGCATGCTAGGGAGCGCGCTACCGCTTGAGCCACATCCCCAGCCCCCCCCCCTGAAAAATTTTTTAAAATAAAGGAAAACATAAGAGAAACCTTTAAAATGAGTTACCTGTTAAGCCACCACAGAGTTATCATGATTCTGATGCATATTTTTTATCCTGTGAGTTTTATGCATGAATACTATCAATATCCATATATATATCCACAAAAGCTTGTAATAATATAAATGCTTATGATAATTTTATTAACTGGAATCTTCCTTTTTTTTTTAAAGAGAGAGTGAGAGAGGAGAGATAGAGAGAGAGAATTTTTTAATATTTATTTTTTTTTTAGTTCTCGGCGGACACAACATCTTTGTTGGTATGTGGTGCTGAGGATCGAACCCGGGCCGCACGCATGCCAGGCGAGCGCGCTACTGCTTGAGCCACATCCCCAGCCCTGGAATCTTCCTTTTGAACACTGGTTTTATAGGAATATTTTGTTTCTATTTGCTGTTCTTGCTTTGTCAGACAAAGTAACATCATACCTGTGACAATCTATACTGTTGCCATAAATTTTTTTAACTTTATAACAACAGTTTCACAGACTCCAGGCATAGCATTGGCTGTGTTCAGTTCTGGTGATGATCTTCTTGCTTGTAGAGTCCTGAGCAAGCATGGGACTTCATGTGGGGTGGGAGGGAGCTCATGTTGCCATATGCTGATTGCTGTATTTCCTTTCTTATGAAAACCTAATGAAATTATAAGTCAACATAATCACCGGCTATGAAGAAACCTTCATTTTACAGTAACAGTTTACTATAGCATTATTTGTTGAAGTCATTTTAAAGGGTGTTTTTCCCCTAGTGCTTGTGAAATATGGTTTGATTTACAGATATTTGATTTGTGTGCATCCTCTCAGGAATATACTGTGCCTAAAGCTGGCGACATCTGTACTTTTGACTTAATTGTTTTTCGTGATAAGTTGGAGAGGCAAAAACCCAGGTAAAGTGAATTATTTGCAGTAAAGGGCCATTTTTCAGAGAGCATTCATGTATAGATTTATTGTGTTTTTACAGATTACTGGCTATTTGTATTGAGACCTTACAGGTCTTTCAATCTTTGCTACTTGGTTGGAATTTTTTAAATACAGAGAAAATGTACTATTGTAAACATTGTAGGCATTAGGCATACCTACAGTGTAGTAGATGACATATTAAGCACTGGAAATACTAATATAAATAATGTACCTGGCATCATTTATATTACATTGATTAATTTCAGTAAACTTTATTATACTTCATATTTTATATATAAATAAAATAAGGCTAAGAGACGTGAAATACCTTTGTCTAAGAATGTGCAACTATTATCTGTCTGACTTCAGAATCTGAAGTGTGGTAAAGCAGTTTTGTGTGTGATAGGATTGCAGAAAAGGTCATTTTAGCTGATTTGTAGGGCTTGGGCCCTGTGTCCTCAGAAAGCAACTGGAGGTAAGGTTTTATTGAGTGGTACAAACCCAGAGCAGCAAGAATGAAAGAAAACAATAAATAAGGCAAGAAAGGAGGAAAGATGCTACCAAGTAGGCCCTAACCTTGCAAGTAAACTGAGCTGGTTGTCTTGTCACATGGTACATCTTCTACTACGTGAAACTACCACCTCTTAGAAGAGTCCCATTGCTTGTTTCTTGTTGGTCAGAGTTTACCCCTTGGGGCATTAACCCAACTTGAACAAGTGTTGGCATAAACACTTGAAATGCAACTGTGATTCCTTCTGCTATTGAAAAGCCTATTGAAAAATCCTTCACAAGGGGGTTTTATAGCAGGGAATGATGGGTTTTTTATTAATCTAGATAAATGGGGACTTGATTCTAAGGTGGCAAGAAGGAAGGAGGAAGACCAATCAGGAAGCTATTATAATAGTTCTGCCAAAAGGTGATGATGGCCTAGAATAGAGAAATGTTAGTAAAGATGGTAAGAAATGATTATGTTTGACGTACATTTTGTAGATGAAGTTAGTTTAGTCAAAATTTAAGTTACATAAAATGACTTATAGATACATATGCATAGATCCTTAGAGTTTTCTGGGCAGTTGTTCTTTTAAAATAGCATCTGATTCTCTTTATTATGTTTAGTGACTGTTGGACACCTGATTGCCTTTCCCTAGGCAGCTCTCAGCCTTTCCAATAGAGCTTGCCAAGCAACCCAACTAGGGTCCTCCTATGACCCATCCTGAGGTTATATTTTCATCTAGAACAGTTTTATCTTGCTTCTCTCAAGTCAGTTCTGATTCACAGCATGCAGGGGATATCAGAGGAATATACAAAAAAGACACTTTCAGATCTTCCTGGCAGCACTGCCACGGTTACTTTGTGTCTTGTTGGCACCAATGACTCTGCCCTCTGGCAGTTGTGAAGTTGCCATGAAGGTTCCAGGCTTAGGGCTGTGTAGTCTTGAAATCCAGCTGTGCTCCACTCATCATGCTATGTGCCTTGGAATGGAGCTTCATTTACTTAGAGGAAGAGGTACATTTTTTCTAATTCACTTATAGATGCTGTATGGATTAGTGGAAACCCTTTCTTTACTTTTGACCTCTCATGGGAGAAGTATCTTACAGCTTTGGAAGACAGTTACCAAGAACTCAAGTATTGCTGGTCTTCTCCTTAGAAGCCCAGAAAATATGGCATGGTTTTTCTGGATTATAGGTGTAGGATTTCTTCAAAGTCACATGGCTTAGAACTCAAATCTCATTTAATTTTTTTTAAAAAATGTCTCTTTCTGCTCTAAACCTGTATCACATACCCTGGACAGAATATTAAAATGTATCTTGACCCTATCCTTGACTGCCTACTAGGGGTGTATGGTGTGTCAGTGATCATGCTACATAGCAATTGCACAGGGTGGGCTCCCCTTTCATATTTTTTGAATATTTGTTAAGGGAGTTTATATGTTATGTAATTAAAAAATGAGTGTACATATGTGCTTGTACACACGCATACAACCTGGTGTAACCTAATTTTCTAATAAATTAGAGCTAATAAATTCTTCTATCTCTTATACAAGTCTATATATAGAAGCTTTCTTATGCCAAGAAAGAAAGAAAAAAATTATCTATTCAATGAATAGAAGAGAAATACTTTGGTAACAGTTGTCACTTTGCAGCTGACTACCAAGTCCCTGCCAACCATATGTTGGAGACTCAGTGAAGAAAGAGGTAGAGAGCAGGAAGTATTCTGGTTTTCCCTGATAAAAAGAATTGTTTATAGGTAGAATTACTTGACAGTTGTTCTAATCTCTGCATTTTCAACTTTACCACTAATTCTGTCTTTAATCTTTTTTTAACTTGCATACTCCTTCATTCATTTTTCCCCAAAGGAATTTGCTTTTATTGTATTATTGTTGCTATAGTTTGGATCTAAGAATTTCCCCAGGGGCCCATGTGTGAAAGGCTTGATCACCATCCTGTGGTACTATTGGGAAGTAATAGAACCTTTGGGAGGTGGGGCCTAGTGGGAGGAAGTTAGGTCATGGAGGCGTGCTCTCGAAAATCCTTTTGGGACCTACACCCCTCCTCTCTTTTCTTTTGCTTTCTGACTCCCATAAGGTAAACAGTTGTGCTCTACTACATGCTCCCTGCCATGATGTTTTGCCTTGCCACAGTCTCAAAAATAATGGGACCAACTGACCCTTTATAATAACTATTTAGTGGTCTGTTTTTTAACTTCTACAGTTTTAAAACAGTATACATCTCAGCATAGGAAATCAGCTAATGTAACATGTAATGAATAAAGGGCAAAAATTAAATGATGTTTAAGCAGATGTAGAAAAAGCATTTGACAATAATCTAATTCCATTTCATGATTAAAAACACTCAATGAACTAGGAATGGAATTTTCTCAACCTGATCAAGAACAGCAGTGGAAAACATAGTATATACTTACTGGTGAAAAACTGAAAGCTCTCCCTTAAGATCAGTAAAAGGTCAAGGGTATACACTCTTGCCACTTATGTTCAGCATTACATTAGAACTCTAACTAGGGCAATCAGGCCAAAATAAGATGTAATAAAGGAAGGTGTAACTGTTTTTATTTTCTGATGCCATGATCTTTTATGTAGAAAATCCTAAGGAACACACTCACATAAATTAGAGCTAATAAACAAGTTCAATGAGGTGGCTGAATACAAGATAAAAGTATCAAAATCATTTTTACTTGAGCAATGAATAGTTCAAACATTAATTCAAAAAGAATTTTTAAAAAAGAATAAAAGAAGAGAAGAAAATGTATGGCATATGTACACTGCTGAGGGCCATTGCCAAGTAGGAATGATGATTCAAAATCCTTGCCAGCGTACCCCATGTTACATGGACTTCCTTTGAAATCCGCTGTGACCTTGCATGTGTGTTTGAGAAAGGTGACCCTGCTCAAGGTGAATGAGGGTGGATCCAGGTTTGAGGAAGTATCCTGCAGGTTTGAGGAAGTATCCGGGCTTAAGATAATTTGGGTTTAAGGCATTCCCACTTTAAGACAATAGGGGTTTTAGGGAAGTTGGAGGTTGAAGATTATTGCTGCTGGGATTAGGGTGTTCCTGCTGCGTGTTCCCATTGAGATTCAAATTGGATTTGGAAAAAGCCTCTGTGGAGTAGGTGATTGGGGGCGGCCGGATATTGGAGATTGGAGATTGGAGCAGAACGTGTTAGCTGGAGGCTGGTGTGAGTTCTGGAATAAAGAATTGCTATTTGAATCTACAAAGCTGTGTAGTGGCTCATGATTCAGTGCCAGCCGAGACACTGGCAGTACACAATGGAGTTCTACTCAGCCATCAAGAAGAATGAAATTATATCATTTGCTGATAAATGGATAGAACTAGAGAACAACATGCTAAGTGAATAAGCCAGACTCAGGGAGACGAGGGTCAAATCTTTTCTCTCCTGTGTGGAAGTGAAGAGAAATAAGGAATAATAAAAGGGAATCTGATGAAAACAGAAGGGAGAATAGTATAATAGAAGAAAGTCATTGAGGGGCAGGGTGGAGTGGAGGAAGACTAAATGGACTAAATTATGCTATGTGCTGTATGCATATATCACAATGAGTCACAGTTTTATGTATAATTATAATGCACCTATTAAAAATTAAATAAATAAAGGTAATAAAATAAATAGAAGAAAGATCAGTAGAGAAAGGGGATTCAGGAAAGGAGGAAGGGAGGGAAAGGGGAAGTCTAGAGAATGAAATGGAGTAAATTACAATATATGCATGTATGTACATGTCACAAAGAATACCACTATTATGTATAACTATAATGCACTAATAAAAATATAAAGAAGAATAAAATACTTTAGAAATAAATTTAACAGAAGATGAGGCTGGGGTTGTGGCTCAGTGGTAGAGTGCTTGCCCAGCATGTGTGAGAAACTGGTTCTATTCTCAGCACCACATATAAACAAATAAATAAAGGCCCATCAATAACTAATAAAAATATTTTTTAAAAGGAAATTAATTTAACAGAAAAAGTGCAACCTTTCACACTGAAAATCTGAAAACATTATTCAGAGAAATGCAAGAGGACCAGATATCCCATGTTCATTATTGGAAGATGTTCTATCATTAAGATGATAATATTCCCCAAATTGATCTACAGATTCAACATAATTTCTGTTAAAATTCCATCTGAATATTTTTTTGGCATAAATTAATATTTTGGTCCTAATATATGTTAAAAAAAATACAAGGGTCCCATACTAGACAAAACAATCTTGAAAAAAAGTCAAAGGGCTCATAGGCCCCAATTTCAAAAATTACTACTAAGCAGTAGTAAATTTGATTATGGATTTGACATCAGGATAGACATATAAATCATGGAATAGGATTGATTGTCCAGAAATAAATCTCCACAAAAAATTTAAAAAATAGTGCTCAAAGATCAATGGAGAAAGAATAGTTCTTTCAACCAATAGTACTAGTACCATTAGATAGCTGTAATGCAATGGAATGAATTTCATGTTTGAGGAACTAAAAATGGATCAAAAATCTAAATGTAAGAGCTAAATTTTAGAAGAAAACTTGTGTAAGTTTTTGTACCTTGGAGTGGGTTAACGGTGTCTTAGATACAACACCTAAGGTACAAGCAACAGAAAATAACATAGGTAAATTAGACTTGATCAAAATTAAGAATATACAGAAAACTCTTAGAACTCAATAATAATAAAAAGACAACCCAATTAAAAAAAATGGACAATTCATTTGAATATATTTCCCCCAAAAAGATATTCAGATGGTCAATAAGTACATAAAAAGATGTTTAGCATCATTAGGGAAATGGAAATCATAGCCACAATGAGATACCATTTTGTACTCACTAAGATTAAAAAGATGGACAATAAAAGTATTGAGGAAGATGTGAGAATCACAGAATTGGTGAAATTGAAGCCCTAATATATTGCTAATCAGAATATAAAATGGTACCACCATTTTGGCAGTTCCTACAAGCAGAGTTACTGTAATAATTTACCATACTACTTCTGGATGTATACCTAAGAGAAATGAAAACATGTTGATACAAAAATTTGTGCACAGATGTTTTCAGTAGCATTATCCATAATAGCCAAAAAATGGGAAACAAGCCAAATGTCCCATCAAATGCTGAACAGATTTAAAAAATGTGATATATCTCTATTATGGGATATTACCATAAAAAGGAAGAACATATCAAAAAATGTTAGAATATGGGTGAATCTTGAGGATATTGTGCTGAGTGAAAGAAGGCTTACATAAAAAGCCATCTGTTTCATGATCCTATGTATATGAAATGTCTGGAATAGGCAAATATTTAGAGACAGAAATAGATCAGTGCTTTCCTACTATGGGTGGAGGGAAAATGATGACTAATGTGTGCAGGGTTTCATTTTGGGGCTGTGAAAATATTGTTGATTTAGTGGTGATAGTCTCCCACTTTAGAAATATAGTAAAAACCACTGACTTGTATACTTCAAAATGGTGAATTTTACAGTATGTTTATTGTATCTCAAAGAAGGGAAAGTCATTTTTAAAATATTAAAACCAAGTATTGGGGGCTGGGGATGTGGCTCAAGCGGTAGTGCGCTCACCTAGCGTGCGTGCGACCCGGGTTCGATCCTCAGCAGCACCACATACCAACAAAGATGTTGTGTCCGCAGAGAACTAAGAAAAAATAAATAAATGTTAAAATTCTCTCTCTCTCTCTCTGTTCCTCCCCCCTCTCATTCTCTCTTAAAAAAAATAAATAAAAACAAGTATCATCAATTGATTACTTTTGGAGGTTTGCTCTGCCCTGAATGGAAAATTGGTTAATACATGCAAATAATTCTGTACTGAGTGAACAGGGTAACCAAATAGATGATTAGGGAAAGTTTTTAAAATTTTTTCTGGGAATGTTAAGTAATTAATGCAGAAGTTCTGATAGAGTATCACCGTTTTGCTATATGTATCAGAATAGGTATTGATCATAATTGGCTACTAAATGGAGGAATTTTATAATGGATTTCTTGGTCTGTTTGAGCTGCTATAACAAAATGCCACAGAATGGGTGACTTATAAGCAGCAAAAATTTATTTCTCATAGTTCTGGAGGCTGGGAAATCCAAGATCGATGTGCCAGCAGATTCAGTGTCTCATGAGGGCCTGCTTTTTGGTTCATAGAAGGTGCCTTATCTTGTAAAAGGTTAAAAGGGGCAATGGATCTCTCTCTCTCTCTCTCTCTCTCTCTCTCTCTCTCTCTCTCTCTCTGGTCTCTTTAATATGAGCATTTAATATCCCATTTATAAGGGTAAAGATTTCATAACCTAATCATATCCTAAGTACCCCACCTCCCAAAGCCATCACTTTGAAGGTTAGGATTTCTACATATGTATTTATGTATTTGGGGAAGGAGGCACAAACAATCAGCCTATGCAGGATGGATCAAGCTGATAGTATTGATACCCATTGGTTCATCTTTTTTTTTTTAATTTAGAGACAGGGTCTTACTAAGCTGTTCAGGCCTCAGTAAGTTGCTGAGGCTGGCTTTGAACTTGTGGTCCCCCTGCCTCAGCCTTTGAACTTGTGGTCCCCCTGCCTTTCTGGGATTACAGGCGTGTGTCACTGCACCCGGCTCCATTTGTCCATATTAATATTACTAAAATGCATTATCTGTCTCCTGCCCTCAGTCTATTGATTAAAAAAAAAAGAATTTTATTTCTGGGTTGTGCCTGTTTCACAAAGTGAAAAAAAACCCTATGGTTTTGTTTAAAGTGTGTATTCTCAACATCTCCAGATGTTTAACTTTAGTGCATCTGGCAGCCTTTGTCAGAGAGTTTGGTTTAGGGCAAAATGGAATTTGTGTTTCTGTTGTGTTTTGTTTATTTTTTTGTTACTACTTGTGGTGCTGGGCAAGCACTCTATCACTGAGCCCTACTTTTAACCTTTCTTTTTGTGTTTTATCATTGTTATGATTTGAGGGAAGTAATGGTGTCCTAAATGTCCTTACCAAGCCTTCTGAGACTGGGTAAGGTAATCAAGACCTGTGCTAGGCAGAGGTGATACTGATATTGACAGGATGGATCTATTTGTTACAGTTTGGGCATATTAGGCAGGGCATGTAGTAGGGACTCCATTAATGTTTGCTGACTATTGAATGGACCTAAGTAGATCTGTCCAAGATTAGGGTTTCATTGCAATTTTGATATGAATTTTATTTGGACTCTATGGTCATTTTTCCACCACCCCTTTTCTTTAATTTGTTGCCAACATTTCAAAATAGTGAGATTTCACATAAAAATCATGTTTCTAGCTTCTGTTAAAAAAGCAGAAGATCTGGCAACATTAGGCTTGCATTCCTTCATGGCAGCTAGTCAGCTGAAGCTGAGCAGGGACTACATTAGACACAGTCCACTGCTGCCTCTGTTGCTCCCTGCTTCTACTGGGCGTTTGAGTTTGTGACCCTTATGCAATGGTTTCAGGAAGTGGTTTTCTAAATCTCAAGTTATTACTTTTTTAAAAAAATCTTTGTTTATTAATTTATTTTTGTGTGGTGCTGAGGATCAAACCCAGTGCCTCACATGTGCGAGGCAAGGGCTCTACCACTGAGCTATGGCTCCAGCCTGCATTATTACTTTTAATGACTTTTCTGATTATATTGCTACTTAACATACCATATGATCACTTACCTAATTAGAAAATAAGCTCTATGATGGCAGCAATTTTGTGTCTTCTATTTCTAGATATTCTCTCTGGTGCTGGTATATTGCCTTGCACACCATAAGGAAGGCACTACATACTTAAACCTCTCTACTCTGATTTGGCAAGGTGATTGAGGAAGACCAATAATGCTAGAATATTCAAGACATTGTCGTGAAATTCCAAAGTATCTTGATGCATTGGCTTGGAAAACATACTCTGTAGTGTCTTGGAGAAATGATCCAAGTTTATTAACATTATTCTTGCCTCTTGTTTTTATTAATCAGTTCTATCATATAATTTTAGGGTTAATATCCCTTGGCTATATTATTGGCATTGTGAAGTTAATGGCATTTGGAATATTAAGTATTTTCTTGACTATTTATTACATGGATTCTTTGAAATTAAGTCTTACAAGTATTTTCTCACAGGTAGGTAAGTACAGAAAAATAAGTGAAAAGAGTTGAGGTCTAGAATAATCATTGTCAGGAAGGATATGAAAAATAGTTTTTTTTTCTTAAAGTACTGTCTGATGATTCAATTCAAGGACAAAATGAAATCAATTGATAATATTAGAATAGGAAAAAACTATATTGTGTTTGGAGTTAGGGCTTAATTTAAGAGTTCATTGAGTCAATTACTATTAAGTTTTTTTTTAAAGTTGTCTCATTTTGTGAAAACAAACCATGTTTTCTTTAGTCCTACACTAGCCAATGGTATAATGATTGGAATACCTAGTTGACCATTATACATGTTGATTTCATGCCATAAATATTCCTTGACCCATATTGTGTGTTTATTTTTATAATAGGTGAGAAATTCATCCACTCTTCTCTTTAGTTCCTTGATCACAAGAATTTTTGGAGTTAAAAGGGGAAAGGATGAACTTTCCAAAACAAATAGGTAAGTAAGCTTCATCTAATGCTAACTTTTCTTTTTACACAAAATTGTCCTGGCCAAAAATAATTGTCGAAATTTTGCTTACTTTTACAGATTCATCTGTAGCATAAAACTATAAAAATGGTATAATGAATTAACCTGTGCTGCCAAATTCTAAATCCTTGGGCAAAAATATCAACTGATTACAAAGTTGACCTTTCAAATCAACAAATATAAAGCAAGGAAGCCAGGGCTGAAATATAGACTTGTTTCTCACTGCAGTAACTATTCTTTTTTCTTTGTGTCTTCTTCAAGTATTCCTGAAATGTCCTACATTCTTTTTTCCTGATGTGTTATCGAGTATTTACTATCTGTGCAGTATCTTTGATCATATAGGCAAAAGTTTAAAAGATTGTGAAACTCTTATCAGAACACCTTCCAGACTACCTGTGCATTCATTACTCTCCTAAACGAAGGGAGAAAGTTGGAGATGTTGACTGTGTGAAATAAATAATGCATTTACTTTTTGGTCTTTAATTTACTCTGTTTTTTTCAGTAAGGCTTTTTAATGTCTGGAAGGAAATCTATGGAACCATTTTGGTTATTGTTATTATTATTATTATTATTTAATATAATGCACAAGTTCTGTTTGTTCTTAAAGAGAAGCTTTGGATAGTTCTTCAGCATTTGAGGATTTAATAGTAGTGTAGTTGGCTTGCAGCTGTTAACACTAGATGTCACTGTCGCTGCATGTTTAATTACTCCCTTAAACTTTTAGAATCCAATTTGACATACAAGTCATTGTCTTAAGGACCTAAACATGAATTCAAGCCCAGCTTCTCTCTTCCCTAAACAAGTTACTATGCTTTTGCTTCAAATTTAGATTTTAAACTGGTATTTATTAAAATATGTCTTCTTGTGATGAAATTAAGTTTTAAGAACTAAAAGATATGATGAAATAATTTTTTGATATGCTTGTGGTAATTCTAGTGAAACCTGCTGTGGTGGTTCTGAAAATTGCTGCTTATCAGCCTGTAAAATTCACCAAATATTTCAAAGAAAGGTAACTGGCTCTAAGTTTGAATCCCCTGAGTAAATGCAGGAATACTAAGAGATTTTTTTTTTCTCCCCTGAGTTGTATTTTTAAAATAAATATTACTACTTTAGTAGCATGATTATAATTTTTACTTTATAGCCTGTTATTTTTTTTAAATATTTTTAGTTGTAGATGGACACAATACCTTTATTTATTTATTTTTAGGTGGTGCTGAGGATTGAACTCAGTGTCTTACGCATGGTAGGCAACTGCTCTACCACCAAGCCATGACACCAGCCCCTTTAGCTCATTCTTAAAGTAATTTTTCCTGTCATTAACTGAAAATTACTAGTATTTGTTTCTTTTTAACTTTGTCTAATTTGTTAATAATTCTACAGTGTGCTTAAGTTTAAAATAGTTGTATCTTTTTATGAGACCATGATGATGTTTAGTAGTATGAATAAAATATGATATTAAGTAACAATTAAAGTTAATGTTAAAATTGCTCTTCTTGAATGTGTATATAAATTTTACTGTGCACCAGAGAAAAATGATCATTAATTTCATTTAGGTTGCAACTGAAAGAGGATAGAAGAATAAAAGGGCGATGAGATCACACAGTTTTACCCTTTTAGCTAAAGTCACACTGATGGAAATTCATTTCTTTTGAATAGAGAAGATTACAAAATTAATAACTTTCCTAGAAGAAGGGAAATGGAATATTTGTATAATTATTTTGACTAATGGTGGAAAGTGAAATGAAGGAATTAGGAAGTTGATATTTTACTTAAGTGTGGTGAACATTTTTTAGTAAGAGCCTGTATTTCAATAATCAGAAGACTGGCATGTGTCATCTCCTATACAGGCTTCTCTTTTCTATTTAACTCTTGAATTATCAGTTTCTTGGCAGGTCTTCTTAGAAGTTCTGCAAAACATTTAGTTTATTAAATTTGCAATTGTTTGTGATTATTCTACTTTTGTAGTTTATTTAATTTTGTCACTTTTTGTTGAAATATTTATATACCCATTTTCTACATATTAATTCCCCGAAGGATAGGACCGTTTCCATCTATTCTTTGTATATATAAAGGGCACTTTAAGAATGGTACTTACAATGTCTTGTTGGGTGATTACTCAGTCATCAAATAACTAACCTCAGCTGATGACACCTCACAGCCAGTTAAATTTGCTTTCACAACCACAGGTTGTTCTGCATGCAGTCTTGCAAATGTGTGCTCTTGGTCAGAAAGGAACTGAACATAAAAAGAACATCTGCTTTTTTTCCATCTAGTGTGAAAAGAATGTCTACCTTGGAGTAAATAAACTTGGTTTCTAGGCATTTTGCTGCCACTGGAGATGACCTTAGTAGAGTCCCTTATTCACTCCATACTTCAGTTTCTCAATCTATATGACAGGAGTAGTAAGATCTAGATTTTATCTTCATGGGGTTATTAAGAGTCTACAACAAACTATTACAATTTTATTATTTTTTTTAAAATTGAAGTCCTAAACAATTAGAGATATGGTTTGCTGTTTCTGTCTGTTGCCTTGCTGTTAGACTGTGCCTTTTGAGGACAGCACCAGGGTCAGAATCCTGTGTATCTGGTACCTTGTATACTGTCTGGTGTGTAGGAAGCATATAGAAATACTTGCTTAGTAGAAAAAGTAAATTTTATTACTGGGGAGGGGGGGATAAAAAGTTTGTTTTCTACTCCTGCCTTTGTTCTAATAAAGCCACAATAACAAATGAGGTTATCCTCTCTGTGCCTTGAGTTTCTTCTTGCTCAAATAAGAGGTTGGGCCAAGCCTGAGGTGTCTTCCCTCTAAAATATGAAGCTGAGACTTTATATAATGTTACTAGAATTGCATGTTTGATAAAGTGCCAATGCCTTAGACAGTACCTGACACATAGTAGGGACCAGAAGTTTTCATTTAATATGTGGAGAAAGGACCAGGGGTCTGCCTCTCTGTATGAGTGTGTGGAATGCACTTAAGATTGAGCTTTTGAGCCCATTGGTCTGATCTAGATGTGTTCTTTGGATTATGAACAGTGAGAAAATACAAGTTTTACAGTCATGTTATTACACTGTAATTTTCTAACACTCCTTTCCTTTCTGTTTGTTGTCATTTAACTGACTTAGTCTGACAGAATGAATAATGGATTCCATGTAAAATCGGAACATGCATAGCCCTGTTTTCTGGGGAAGGTGCTGTGCTTTCTGCTTTTCTATAGTAGCTGCCATCTGTATGTGAATGGACCGTCCTTGATAGCTGCTCATTCTTTATAGGGTAGCAGCTAAACCAATTGCATCTTTAACTCTGGGGCCCTTGTGTGTCTTAACCTTCAACTATGTTAGTTGCAGCTAAGTGGCAAGTGCCAATATATAGTAGTCTGAGAAGCTTTATTTTTGACTTTGTGGAGTGTCTGCTTTGCCAAAACTTCATACAGGTGCTCAGTGTGCAGAGTTAAATAGTATTGCTTTTACATTTTCCTTTTGCTTAAACTCAACCTGTGAGCCAATAAGAACTTAATGATGAATAAGTACTTACCTTGAATTCAGTTTAAACATGAGGGCTCCAAAACTTGGGCTTTTGAGCTTACAGTTCAGCTGGGGAGAAATAAACTGTTACTTGTGAATCAGATGAAAATAGAAGATATCATATACTAATCACCTGTGCAATGTGATTTGGGTAATGAATGCCTTGGACATCTGTAAATGGAAAAAATAGAGTGCTGTATTTTTGGGGAAATAGTATTTCTTATAAGGCTTTGGGGATGAGTAGATTTAAGGTCATGAAATAGACTGAAAAAGAGAAATGAATAAATAATTTTGTTTACTGTGTTAAGTGCAATTTCTATTCTGTATTATTAAGAAGAGCTCATATTCAAATTAAGAGCTTAGTACAGTTTACTATAATTTAAGAAGAAAATGGGTTTGTAAAAGCATCACTAGATCCAAATAAAATAATTTCCAATGACTGTATTGGGAGATGTTAGATTTATTTTATTTTCTTGGACATAAATGACAGAATTATTAGAATTATTTTTCTTAGTGGCGGAACCCTTCAAGGAGCATCTCTAACTCAGCCCAACTTCTTGCTTATCGGCAGATTTTGAAGCCATTTCCAGACTGACTGGCTTCTTTCCTGTTCTTCGTGTTTTCTAGGAAAAGAGATTCCACAAGTTTCTGTGGTTATCCACTCCATTGTTTAGGAAAGAATTGGTTTTTCAAAACTAAAATTGAGAGCTTTAGGGCAATTGAGTTTTTTATATTTTAGAGAATGTAATTATTAGAATTCAGAATAGCTTATTTGCTTTGAACCACATAGAAGCTTGTAGTAAACACTTACCTATTTGGCCAAACTGAAAATTGGAATTTTCTTTCACTGGGTCTGGGATAATATTAACATCCTCAGACCCAAAGAATTCTCATTTTCCCCACTGAATAACGTTCATTATGTTTTCAATCTGCTGGGTACTAGCATGCAGAGATGAATCAGAAATATTCTGTGCCTAAGGGGAACTGACAGCCCAGTGAAAAATATGGCAGCTATCTGTTGCATTGGATTCTGTTCAACTTACCTTGAGGGAAGGGAGAAGTTTTGTAAGGCAGATGGCATGTCTTTTAGTGTCTTTTGCCTATTCCATGGTTGGCTTGTGCCAGGCCATTTTTATGTGTCTAATTTAACTTTCACGAGATCCCTGCAAGGTGAACAATATCATCATCACCTTACAGTGGCGTAAAACCACAGGGAGTGAATTTTAGTTATTTGCCTGCTGTCGTATAGCCAGAAAGTGGCAGGACTGGAACACAAATTATTTTCATGTACAGGGCACTTATTTATCAGTACATAGAGCCTGTCATGAGTAGTATATTACTTTTTTGGTGTATGTCTTTAGATTTTACATTGCCCTAACTGTGGGAGACAAGCCACTTCATTCGTTCATTCAAAGTCTGAATGTGGACCAATAATCACACATTTTTAATATGGTATGTTGATTTCAGTGGGGGTGGGGCGCAGGGGAGAAGTTTGCTTGAGTTGACTCTAAGACCCTTTCTGTGGGTGTTGGAAGACAATATGAATTATGTAGTTTTTTTCATTCGTGGATTTTATGTTTTTGGTGGGGAAGTTATTAGAGCAGTTTATTGCAAGTAAGACAAAGGCAAGAGAAAATACAGTATACCCGATAGAGGGGCAGGCAGGTAGGCTATGGATGAGAATGCCCATAAGTATTCTTTTTTTGAGAGAGCCTCACTGTTTTCATGTATATAAGAGATGAGGCAAGAGTAGGCCTTAAAGTTTCTAACATTATGCTGTTAAACCAGAAAGGTAAAAATCATACTTTTCTGGTTGGCAAGTAGGGAATGAATTAAATTAGCCCAGGAGGTTATCAGTTTTACTAATAAGAAATTTACCTTTTTCATAGTTAACTCTGTAAAACTCAATTGTTTGGTGCTATCGAGAGGGGATTTGGGGTTTACAAAAATTCTTGGCTGTGGTTCAATTTCTTTTAGACTTAATGTTTTACAGAATCTTTGGTTACATTTTTCACATCTTTAATTAAAATGACATAAATGATAACAATTATTATTTGTCTTTATTTTCTAAAGGACCTAAAAAGTCACCCAATCCCATTTTCATTTAACAGATAAGAAAATTAAGGTGCAGAAAATTAAGTGATTTGCTCAAGATCACAAAGCTAGCATTAATATAATTTAATGGTTATTTTTAGCTTATAGCATGACTAGAACATTTGAAAAAATATTTAGAAATGAAGTTTCTATTAGCAACAATAATATTCATTTGAATTTAAATGATTCTAATGTGGAATATGAGGTTCATTCTCCCAAAGAGGCACTTTACTTGTCAGAGGATTTTAAATAATAATGATTTAAAGTTAAGAGCCCCATGATTTGATATAGTCTGGAGGTGTCATTCATGCATTTACCACAAATCTTTGTAGAACATTCAATCTGTTGCTTTAGCCAGGGTAGATAAATGAGTATTTTGGAGACTGAGAAGTACAGTACAAGTCTTGTGTAACCTTGTTGAGATGGTCTAGTCAGAATTAAGTCTGTACTGACATTTTTGTTTACTGGAGAGTTTCATGTTTCAACGTTTTGTTCATTCATAGGTTCATGGATTATAGGTAGGAAGACCACAAATGAAATTTGTAACCAAAAAGAAGTTCTTGAAAAGAAATATGTTCATGAACTTAAAGTGGGAATTACTCATTGTATACTTAAATATTGACTTTTGCATGGACCAAGTAATCTTTGTTCCTTAGGACTGCTTCAGGCCATTGCCCTCTCTAATAACTGAGGCATTGTTGCTCTCGTTTGAGCTTGTTCTATGGAATCTTGGCAATGCATGCATCCTCTTTCTGCATGTAAAAGCATGAGTAAATATTTTTTCTTAGCTTTGATATTTTTGTAGCTTACATTTTATATGAGCCAGACTAATATAATGTAATACCAGGATTACATAATTTAAGACGTCAGGGTTGCTTCCAGGGCTATGCGATAAAGTATTCATTTATCAGGAAGTTTACAAGCTGTATTTGTTGCTCATTCACTACCTGTAGAGAAACACCACAGAGCTGTTTTCCAAATGAGAAAATGGAGTCAAAGAACTTAAGGCCAGAGGGAATGGTTTCCTTAGAACTTAAGATAACATTTATAATTTGTTCAGAATTCAGTCCTAGTAACTATTGATTTTAGTAACATATAGTTTTGAAATTCCAAAAATTTCCAACTATTGTTGTTACACAAAAAACTATTTTTGATAAAAATATGATCAATAAAATTTTTTATGTGTGTCTAATTTAACCTTCACGAGATCCTTGCAAGGTGAGTAATATCATCATCACCTCACAATGGAGTAAAACGACAGGGAGTGAATTTTAGTTATTTGCCTGCTGTCATATAGCTGGAAAGTGGCAGGACTGGAACACAAATTATTTTCATGTACAAAGCATTTATTCACCAGTACACAGAGCCTGTCATGAGCAGTATATTACTTTTTTGGTGTTTGTCTTTACCGTTATTAGAAGAAGATACTTTCCATTTTCCTAAAGTCATGACATGGGGAAAGTAGCACCGCCAGTCTGGATGATGAACTGGTCAGCAGGCTGAGGACCTAATCTGTCAGACTGTGGTATGTGTACTTATGTGTTTGCTTGTAAGTGGGGAAAGAGGGGAGGCAAGTAGTGAAGGGGGAATAGAGTAGTAAACACCTTTGAAATATAATAGACTTTAGGATTCACTAGAAGTACTGAGTTCTGTACCTTGGGCTAGATGTCCTAGTAAAAAATTAAGTAGCTATAGGTGGACACAATATCTTTATTTTATATTTGTGTGGTTAAAAAAATTAAGTAGCATACTCTTGTCATTGTCATTTTTCATCCCTCAAATAATAGCTCCATTTTTTAATATATAAATGTAAGTTTGAAATAGTTCAGACTTAATAGTAGTTAGAATGCTTTTGGATACAACTAATAAAAAACCCAAATCAGAATTTAAACAGGGAAAAGTTATTACATATGTAACCAGGATGTTTTAAGGGGGATTTATTTCTTTCAGGTTGAAGCATGTGTTTTCTCTGTGTTTCTACTGTGCCATCCTAGACGTGGAGGCATGGACCCAGGGGGCTTTCTGGATGGTTACAAGATGGCTGCTATTATGTAGATGTTGGAGCCATCCTCCAGATGTTAGAGTTGAAACACAATATTTAGAAGCCTTGTGTTTCTTATTTCTTTTTGAAAACAATGACACTTCCTCCTGTGTGTGTTTTTATGTCCCCACCTCCACATCCTACAGGTTTTTATTCACATATTATTGACCAATGTTAATTTTTAACATGTCCCAACTTAACCCGGGTGGGGGAAATAGATCTGCCATAATTAGCTTAGACAAATCAGGGTTCTTCAGTTGGGCCTGGAATATATGTTAGCTCTTCCTGAAGCACATGACTAGTCTGAGAATGGTAAATTCTAAAAGTCAAGTTCCATTAAAAGGAAGGACAAGGTTGGGGAAAGAGTGTGAATTAAGCAATGTGTGTTACTACATTGATGTCTGATGTTCAAGGTCATCTCAAAAGCATTGAAAATGTTTTCATTAGGAACAGTGATTTAAATATAGGAAGATAATAAATATATTTTAGCCTAATATGAAAATTTATTTTCTTTACATATTTCCTACATGTAGTTGTAAAGAAATATGAAATAGTACAAGGGTCTAGATATACGGTTCTGTATAATTCATTCTTTTTAATTTTTTTAATTCTTTTTATATGACAGTAGAGTGTATTTTAACACTATACATACTTGGTGTATAGCTTATTCTAATTAGGATCCCATTCTTGTGGTTGTACATGATGTGGAATTATACTGGTCATGTATTCGCATATGAACATAGGAAAGTTATGTTCAGTTCATTGTACTGTCTTTCTTATTCTCCTCTCCACTCCCTTCTCTTCATTGTCCTTTATCTAATCCAATTGAACTTCTATTCTTCTCCTCTCCACTTTCCTTCACTGTGTGTTAGCATCCACGTATTAGAGATAACATTCAACCATTGGTTTTTTGGGGGACTGGCTTATTTCCCTTAGCACGACATTCTTCAGTTCCAACCATTTACCAGCCAATGCCATAATTTCACTCTTCTTTATGGCTTACTAACATTCCATTTTGTATATATACCACATTTTCTGTATCCATTCATCTGTGGAAAGGTACCTAGGTTGGTTCCATAGCTTAGCTGTTTTGAATTGAGCGGATATAAACACTGATGTGGCTATAATTCATTCTTGTAAATAGCTTGCATTTAAAAAATTTTCATGTAATTCCTTAGTCCATTTCATGTTGCTATAACAGAACACGTGATGCTAGGTAGTGCATAAAGAAAAGAGATTTATTTGGCTCATGATTCTGGTGGTGGAAGGTGGTCCAAACAGCATGGTGCTAGTATTCTGGAAAAGTTCCCTCCCCCACACCCATGGCTATCACAACATGGTCAGGAAGTAGAAAGGAAACCAATGGACTGCGTAGAAGGGCCAATTGCATGGTGTGGCTTTGCTTTCCAATAGCCCAGTTTATCAAGAACTAATTCAGTCCCATGAGGTTTGACCTATTCCAAGACATCATGAATCCATTCATGAGGGTATAAGTAACACTGTAACCTAGTTACCTTTCATGAGGCCCTACCCCTTAAAAGTTTGACTACTCCAACATCATTTTATTGGATACCAATCTTCCAGCATATGTCCTTTTGAGGGATAAACCATATCCAAAACCATAGCACCCAGGAACAAAGTATATGTATGTCTTCACACATGAACCAAGTTTTGTAAAACATTAAAATAGAGATTCTGAATCCAAGCTTGAAAATGCTCTTTGACATTATGAATTATCTTCCTGGTTCACAGCTAATCTCTAATAAGCTAACAGTGTTAACATGTTTGTTATCACAAACTCTGGTTTACTTTTGGAATTTGACCCATATATTGGTTTTCTTATCATAAGGCCAAATAGTGTGAAGTCAAATGATCTTTCTAAATTTATGGGAATTGGCATTTAATTATTTTTGTTTCTGTGTCAAAAATCCCTTTTCTATTTCAATTGAATGTGGTATTTTGATGTGACTTTTTTGGCCTCTGAACTCAAATTAGGCCAATTGTTCTGAATAATCTCTCTTTCTTTTTCTGCCAAGTTTCTTTCTTTTCTGTCCTCTGAACTCTAACTGCTTTGTTCTCTACAAACTGCCTCTATAGAATTGGAACATGAGGCTGTCTGGGTCAGGGCAAACCAGCTGGGCTTGACAGAAGTTAGGGTTAGATTAGCTTCATTTGACAAGGATCAGTACGTCTGATCCAGTTGCTAAATCTTGGAAGACTAGAATTTTCCATTCTATAAGCACAATTCCATGACATCTTGCCTTTCTTTTGCTCTTAAGACATCTTCATCTTAGTTGTATCTATTTCTACAACCTCTCATATCTGAATAATTGTCTTAGATCCATCTAATGGTCAACTACATACCCCTGTCCCGTAGTTCACTTGATCCCCTCTGTCACCCCTTTAATCAAAGCTTTCCTATGCCTGTGGTTCCATTTCTGTGTAACTGGTGTCCAGGTTAGGCATTCTGACATTTTTTTTCTTCATCATTCATTCAGCAAGTATATGAGGTAGGTTCAAGCACTGAGGGGATGAGGGGATGACACACATTTATAAAATAGGATGCAAATCTCTGAAGAACAATGGAAGAGGAGAGGCAAGACTTGGACTCAACTGTAAAGTTACCTATAAAGCAAGGTGGGAAGCTGAAGGTAACTGTGGACTTTGCTCTCCCTCATGGGAAGAGCCTCACTCCCGCTGCACTGTGCAGACGTGGCTGTAGCAGAGCTCTTGCTAATGTCTTCTATTTGTGATTGTAACACTGGAAACTCTCCTTCAAGATTGCACATCACATTTCTATCGGCCATATTCCCAGCATCCTTGTAGATAAATAAAGGACAAGGGTTTTTTTTTTTTTTTTTTTTTTTAACAGAGAAATAAAGAAGCAGAGTGGCTACAGCACTGCTGAGCTGGAAGTCAGAAAAGTCCTCATTTTCTGTCCATCTCAGCTCCGGATCACCTCCCCTCCTCTATAGCCTTTGTCATTAAACCTCTTTTCTTGCCATTCATCACAACTGTAATGTGCTATCATGCTCATTCTCCCCAAGTAAATCTTAATCTCTTTGCACACAGAAATAGTTGTGGGGTTTCTGTGTTTTTTTGTGGGTTGTGGTACTTTTCTATAATTTGTTTGGATGCAGAGCTAGACAGAGTCACGTAAAAATGAATCAAATTTTGAAATTGTGACTTTTTGTCTGAGCAGTTGTGTATCTCTGAAGTACACAAGGGATTCCTAGTCCTACTATATTAGAGCCACGTTTTGTATCCCACTGGTTACTAGTTATGTAGAAAAGAGGCCCTGATAAGTTTCATATTTTACCTAGCTTTTGAGGAGTATTATGTTCTAATATAAGCTCTGACATTTTGTTTATATTGTGACTTCCCCTCTTTGACCCTGTTTCCTTTTCTGTCAAATTAAGATATTGGCCTTGTTGTTACCTAGGTCTGCTCTGGCCTCATGAGCCTGTGACCTGAGACCTTTCTGAACTGTAAACTTCTCTCCCCTGATTGCTTTTTAGGGACTCCTGTGGAAGCCCATCTTTCTGTCCCCTGCTGCATGTTTTAGAGCCATATGAGAGAAGCCTGGATTGATAAGAGTAGGAGAGGGGGTATTTTTTCTGTTTAAAATCATAGAATTATAAGTAAGCCAAAACAGGTGGGAAAATCCTCTCAGATTAATGCAGCTTGAATGGAAGACTCATGCGGGAGAGCCCTGTGTGCTTCAGTGTGATGGGAATAAATAATTCTGCTTATGAAATAGTGCTCCTAAGTTTGCTTATTAAGAAAAATTTTAGAGAGGGGAAGGAGTTGGTAGTATAATGGAGAGAGAGGGCACTTCCTTAAATATATTTCTTCAATATTCAGTTGATAAATGTGTATATGTAATTTACGTAGGGCAACAATGTATCCTTTCAATACATGTATACATGTATACAGAGTTAATAATCAGATCAGGGTAAGTGGTGTATCCACTACCTTATGTTTCTTTGTGTTGGTAACATTCAAAATCTGAGAACAGACTTTTTCATCCTGCTTTGGCATGTCTCTGCTAATAAACTAGAAACTCCTGAGGCTAGAAAAGAGACATCGTGGCCTATGAGTGAGACCACATACCTGTACCCAGATAAATGATGTGCAAGTGAGCCCAGAATCATGTCAGTAATTTGAGGAAAGTGTAGGATGGGAATGTTATGCCTGGGGCCTACAGAAGGATTTTTCGCTAGAAAGGAAAATATTTTATTAATGACCAAACCAGTTGTGTTGATATCAGACTGGATCATTAAATGTATCACTTGCTGAGAACTAGTAAGGATTCCCAAAGAGTAAGTCATGCCTGAGTCACCTCATTGTTAATGGGATTACTAGGATGGTGGATATAGACAGTGCAGCTTTATTTAATATTTGATTTACTTAAATGAAATCAGACTAGATTGCATGTTTATCAAATTTGTGTGTGAAGTAAACATTACAGGCAAGGGAATAGAAAAATCAAAATAGTTTTCAAGCATAGGCATGACAAACACAATTTCAGCCTTGTGGCCGTTACCTCTGTGTGGCTATTACTTCTGTGTGGCTGGAGGGGAAGGGTTCAGTTGAAAGCCATATACTCTAGTTTCCATTTAATTTGTGATGTGTTGTTTTTGTTTGATTGTTTGTCTGATATAGTCCATAATTGAAAAGTAATATTCAAAATAGCTTTAGATTGATGGGCTGAGACTATCAAGATAACATTTAATAGAGATATGTATCATATTCTGATTTTTTCAATTAAAAATCATACACATGCAAAATGAGGGATATCTGGCTTCATGGAAGTTTTTATGAAAAGTAAACAACAAAAAAGTCTTGTGGAATGGGATTTCCTTGTGACCTGTGACGATTGTAGTGTGACAATTGCCACTTTTTGATAGCAGAGGCAATAATCCCCCTGAACTCTGTTGCTTAAACTAAACCCCACATTATTCTGTTTATTATTCTGCTCTGGGATCCCCATTTTAGAAGGGTCATTGATAAACTAATATTTATGCAGGGGAGGTGACCAACATAAGGAGGAAGCTAAACATCTGGAAATCATTAGAATGGAGAAGACTTAGAGGCAACGTGGTGATTGTCTTTACATACTTGATTGTCTTTACATACTTGAGGGCAGAAGGCACACAATTTCTTTCTTTCTTTCTCTTTTTCCTTCTCGATAAAATAGTTGGAGATTTCAGCTTTTAATATAAAAAAGAGTTCTGTGAAAGTCAGCCTTCTCCATCAAGAACATAAAAATTTTTCTAATGCTGAGCTGTCCATAGTGTTTGAGGAAAACTGATCATACGTTGAGAATATTTTGTGAAGGGTTTCTGCAGTGTGTCTGTATTTGGGTTAGATGACTATCCAAGGCATCTATTTGGGATGTCTTATTTCAAAACAGTGGAACCACTCGGAATTTAGTAGATTCTAAATGGGCAGTGAATTACATGATAGAATCTTCCTTTAATGGAAGTATATTTGATGCATATTTGCAGATTTTTAAATGGATCTTCAGTTTCCCAAAGAAAGGGGTGCAGTTTTTAACGTGGCCTGCAAGGTTATGGTGATCTGCTCCTAAATGGTGCCCTCCAGGAATTAATTCACCTAAATTTAGCTTCTAAATAACTTCTATAACTTTGTTCTGAAAACATTTTTTGGCCTATGTGATGTTATGTCTGAAAAGCATTCCTTATTAATTTAATTATCTTTTTTTGTGTGTGGTTGCTATATTTTTCTCTATTCCAGATGTTGGCTTAAGCCACATTTGTTTTCTGAGAAGCATCAGAAACATCTGAGTCTTTGAGAAGTTAGAGATGCTTTTCTGAATTGATTGAAATAGATAACTCTTTGTGGTCCAAACTTACCAGAGGAACTTTTTGAACGGAGATCCCTGCAGAGAGAGTAGCAGAGTCCTCAAGCCTTGCCCATTACAAAAGTAGAAACACCCAAGAATAGGGCTTTCCCAGTACTGTTAATGTAGAATATCCTCTTCCCCCAGCATAGAATTCCCAGACTCCACCCTTCCTGTGGTTACCACTGATTTCCAGGAGGCTTAGGGAAACAGGGTACAGGAAATGAGTCTCCCTACACCATCCTCATTTGCTAAGAGTTGTTGGTGAAAGAAGGAACCTGCTACCTCATCAGTCTGGAAACCCTGACCTCTTGGTTTAAGTAGTGTGACTGTGTGACACCAGGCCAGGCTTTGGGCCAGATGTCAAGGTGAGATGTTCATTTCTGCTCAAGGGGTTTTCAGTTGCTCACTTTTCCTCTTTGCCTATAGACTAAATTGTGCCCACTCTTTTTTTTTTTTTTTCACAGACATGTCAATGACCCCAGTGTTAGTTTCTTTGAGGCTGATTGTATCACAGGGACATATATTTGAAATAAAGCCATGAGACTTTGGTGATGGCATTTTAGGATTTAAATAAAGAAGACATAGAAGCAGCGTTTGGAAGGTTCTTTCCCAGTGCTGGTGGAATCACACTGGGCAACTGCCTACTCTGCCTCCTTACTGTGGCTCTGCCTAGTTTTTATTTGGAGAGCTGTGCTTGTGGCCTTCCGAATTCTATGTAGCAGTAGCTGAGGTTCAGCATGTGAAATGAAATCATGTTTTTTGTATTCTATGGCTGTTTGCATAAAAATATACTCTGTTGTCTGACACCAATTTTTTTTCCCCTCTCGGTTCCTAAAGAGGGCCCAGCCAATTTCATCTCTGATGACAGATCTCTTTAAGACCTTTTTTCTAAGTATGTCTTTGAGCAAGAGGAATGAGGAGTTCACCTCTTATGGAATGCATTGACAAAGCAAGCTAGAAAAACAAAACTTGTAGGGAAGAGCTTTTCTTAAATGTTATCTGTTACTTTAACAGGCCAATTCAGGTCATGTTAGAACAACTTATTTGATCTGCAAACAATCTCATTCTTAGGTGAAATTTCTGACAATGATGATAATCTGTGGCCTATTGCTGCCATTCACTCTAAAACTTAGAATCCAATCAGTTGATTGTTGGCTAAACATTCCTTGTGTACTTAGTGGTGTTAGGTCTTGGGCAAAATGCTAAGTAAAGAAAAAGGTCTTCATCCTCAAAAAGAATATCCAGTCTAGCTGGTGAGATAGAACAACAGCCTATAAGCCTGACCATGTATATTAACCACTTCCTTATAGGATATCTATCCTAAGGATAAGGCTTAGTGGGTTCCAGAAATTCCAGAAAGCTTCCTCAAGTAGCAGAGCAGGGGAAAAAAGGAAATTCAGCTTGCCATCTCGAGGACTTTTAGAAGTCACTCATGGTGATTTCATGTGAGAACAAAGTCAGGCCATGCACTCTGCAGACAGTGGGGCCCAACAAGGGGGAGATTGTGATAGAGCTTTATGATTCATAACTTGGAAGTCATCATAAAGAGCTTTGCTTCCACTTGAACCATGGGTGACCCAAGAAATTCACAAAAATAAATGACTTATTGTTTAACAGGAGAAACCATTGATATGGAATAAGAACAGTATTTGCCCCAAAGACGGCATTTTACTCTTGTGGGAATACTGAATAGTAATGGGGGAAAGTTTAAATTTAGTAATATTAAAATTTTTAAATGCTTTAGCAATATTTTTCCAAAAGGAACTGTCATTTTCTTGGCCATAAATATTTTCTCAAAAATAGTAGACAAGGTGCTCAGCAGGCATTTTAAATTCTAACTTAAGGATTTCACAGTACCAAGTTCCAAATGCTGACAATATGCAGTTTTTTTATCCTATGTAGTAGGGATCATTTTAAGTCCAGAAGTATATATGTATATTTTTCTTTTCAAACAGATATGAATTAGGGAATAAGTAGGCAGGCAAAGATTAATTATAGTAGGCTTCAAATGAAGACATGGAAAAATAACATTATAGTATGTTTTGGTTATCTTTCCCTGACTGGCATAGCTTTTTTCTACTCTGCTTCTGAGTCTTGACCCTTGCTAGACTATAGTACACCCTCCTGCCCAACCTCATTCTCAGGGGACAAGTTCAAAACCTCCACTGGTGCCTGAAACTATAAAGTACCAGATCCTACGTGTACTATGTTTGTTACTATAATACCACACACTATAGCTGTAACTTGAATTGTGGCAGAAAAACTAGCATGAATTTCTTTTTTCTCTCTTTACAGTTTCACAGGGACTACTTCATTTGTTCTTATCATAAATCTTACCACCAACCTGATTATTCTCTTTCCTTATTAAGTTGAGAACTTCTACTTTTTAGGAATCATCCTATATTGGGCATATCTGAATTTCAAGCATCACTGTTATGACTTGAACACAAGCACTCATTACTGCCATGGTCAGTCTGATAAGTGAGGTGGCTGGCTGTTCACAGGTGGGTAGCATCTATATTGTGGATATGCTGCACAAAGGGCTGACTCACGTCTCTGGTGGAACAGAGCAGGGTCGCATGAGATTTGTTCATGCTATTCAAAATGGTACACAAACTAAAACGTATCAATTGTTTATTCCTGGAATTTTCCATGTGGTATTTTTGGGCCATGGGTAACTGAAATTGCAGAAAGCAAAACCTCAGCTAAGCAGGGACTCCTTCATTTATAATCTAGTTAAAACAAGTTTCATTAGTCACATTGGCTGGACTAGATGCATTGTGACCTGCATGTTTTGCTTGTTCCTCCTTAGCTTATTTTTCTCACTCACCTGGAACATTGAGACATTCCGCTGCTTGTCTCCCTCCAAGCCAGTTACAGACATCCTCTTTTTTATAATATATGTTCTCTTTTTTATGTTTATGATCAAGAAGTTTATTTGTTGGCATTGGAGAATGTTTGCACTATTGCATGACTACATGAATTGAAAATATGTAAAATATATATGAAATTGGATGGGCCCCTCTCATGAAAGAGAGAAAAGAGTAAATGGTCATAGGTCAGCATTAATAAGCATTTGTTCTACCATGTGTTCTCATATCACTTGAATTTGTGACCATTCTTCATCACCATTAAATATATTTACTGAGGGCCTGTTCTGTGCCCTTGTCTAACATCCTGGGTCTCATCTCTTGTTTGAAAGAGAAGAGAGGTCTGCAGTCCATCTTCTGTGGTCAGATGTTAGAAAAAGTTCTGTGTTCATAGGCTCCTACTTCCTCCCCTCCTAATCATTCCTCAGACTACTGCAGCCAACTCCTTCTACCACTGCGCTGAAACTGTATCTAGAAAGGTGAAATTGTAGTGACCTCCTAGTTAAAAAATCCATTGGATGCTTTGCAGTCATCTTTTTTGGTTTGTATCTGGAGTTGACACTATTGCAAACTTCCTTTCATATGATACTCTTTCCTCAGTGACCTTCTCTGGCCACTTCTTTCTGCTTCCTCCTGTTGCCTTTCAGACATTGATGCACCTCTTTGTCCTGCCCTCAGCCCACTTCTTTTTCGATCTTATGCACTCTGGAGTTGCCACACACCTACACTGATAAGTCAATTCTAGATCTGGAACTCATAGAATCAAATGAAGCTTGCCCACCCCCCCTGGGTACTCTACCACTGAACCACATCCCCAGCCCTTTTATTTTATTTATTTATTTTTTTGAGACAGGATCTCACTGAGTTGCTTAGGATCTTACAAAGTTGCTGAGGCTGGCCTCAAACTTGAAATCCTATTACCTCAGTCTCCCAAATCACTGGGGTTATAGTGATGTACCACCTATTGGACAGCTTCTTCTGCCTGTGCCACAGGCACCCATAAGTTAGCAGTTTCAGTTACCTTGGCACACTGAGGGCTGAACATCCAGTCCTCTCCTCGTCACATGTAATGCCTGACATCACACTCCATCCACCTGGCAGAAGTTCCCTTCTCCAAAGAAAATGATGGAATCTGGACTCACAGAGGCTTCTCCACCGTAACTGACTGCTCATGCTTGCTTGGTTTTCTTTTTTTTTTATTCTCTTCCTTCTCTTTCTCCTCCTTCTTCTTTCTCTTCTTCATTTTTTGTCCCTCTAGTGCTGGGAATGGAACCCAGACCTGATGCCTGCTAGGCACTGTACCTCTCAGGGGAACTCCACCACTGAGCTACACGCCCAGCCCTCCTGCCTACTCAATAACAAAGGAACATTTGTCTTTAAAAATATATATATCACTTTCTTCCCAAAGCCCTTTAGGGAGTGTGAAATGATTTTTTGTTTCTTATATTGATTATCATCAGTTTGAGGTAGCAAGTGGCAGGCATTGGTAACTTTCTTTGGAGATAAAAAAAAAAAAGATGACACTCCAGAGTCCAGAAGGAATAAATCTAATGTGTCCACAGTGAAAAAATGACTGTGGAAGGAGTCAGGGACTATGAGTCACTCACTCAGCAGATATTTATTGGGAACATCAAAGTGTCAGGCACTAGAAAAATGCAGTGTTGAGTCAGACCCAGGGTTCTGTCATGATGTGCTGTGACACTTCTTGTCCCTATCTTTTGTACTCTGATTTTTTTCATCCTAATTAGTGATTAATGATAACAATTAGCAAATGTTTACCATGGGCCAGGCACTGTTTTAGAACCTTACACATACTAACTCATTTAATCATCACAAAAGTCACTGTGAGCTTATTATCATTGTTATTATTACTGAGGGAGGGCAAAGGCTGGGCAGAAGAAAATTTAGAAATATGCCCTACCTCAGTCTGCTGGTAAGTGATAAGGCATGGATTTGAATCCAGGTGATCTGACTCCAGAACCCATCTGCCATTGTCTTGGCTATCCTAACTCCTCACCCCATAGCAAGTCCTTCCACTAGCTATCCATGATGCTCTGTGATGTAAGACAAGCTAGTTCTCCACGTGCCAGAGTTAACCTGTGGTTTTGAATAACAAATATTTAGACTTTTCTTTCTTGAAACGCTTGCCCCCTTGGGCATTGCATTGGCAGTGGTCTCTTTTTCTAATCTGAATTCCACAGAAAAAAAAGAAAAAGTTGCAGTTAGGTCCAAGTGGTTTTGACAGGTTGCTAAATAAAACTGGCTTAACTGAAGTTCTGAGAATTTCTTACAAAAGAAAATTTCCTTAGTATAGGAAATCATGGGTCATTGCAGTTATAAGTGTCTTAGTAAATAGAAAATGTGGCTTGAGGCTAAGAAGCATAAAATCTTAATGAGATTATTTGTGGGTTGCTATTTATGCATACCTTTTAAACCATTAAAAAATGTTTCCTATCTGTCTTCAGTGTGTCATGTTAAGTTTCCACTGTTGAAATCTTACATAATTTTTGAGAATCTCCAGAGTTGCTAAAAGGAAAGAAAAAAGCAATAGTAACAAAAATTTATGTAGAATTTGAAATTTACAAAGTACTTTCACATACAGTAACCTTTCTGATCATCCCTGTTTTTATTCTCTTAGAAAATAGAATCACAAGGCTTTCAATGAAAATTTATAAAATTACCTATGTTTTCTTATATGGTAATTCTGAACTGATTTGGAAAAACTCAAATCTGAATCAGTGATGTGTTTAAATTACTAATGTTACTCCAAATTGCAGGTAGTAACTTTGGGGAACTTCTCTGACAGATACATAACAGGAGCATTTGGCTGACCGTAAGGTCTATGAAGTGGTTAAAACCTCCTTTGGTTCCTTAGTTTTGAGTTTTCCTTGTGCTTAGTCCCACTTCCCTCCTTCACCAACTTGAGGTGAGGGCACACTGAGGGCGAGGTAGGCTCCTCTGAGGCTTTTGGCAGCAGGGAGAACACTTGGCTAGGCCATTTGTGCCCCGACTACCAGCTACAAGAAATCAAAGATTTCTCTCAGCTGTAGATGAAAACTCTTAGACACATAGGAAAACTTTATATTTCTATATAAATATCATGTGTGTGTGTGTGTGTGTGTGTGTGTGTGTGTGTGTATAGTTGTAGATGGAAACAATGCTTTTGTTTTTATGTGGTGCTGAGGATCAAACCCAGGGCCTCACACTAGGCAAGCACTCTACTACTGAGCCACTACCCCAGCCCCCATAGGGAAACTTTAGTTCAGTCTTAGAATGAAAATTAGGCATGACCCCAGTAGTGAGATTTTCCTGCTCAGTATATAAAGTGAGAGCATTAATAAAGTATATATTTGTATGAAAGGTGCTGCTCTACAAATAAATCTGCTCTTTTTTGATTATTAGAACTGTACAGGAAGAAGTCATCTGTTTTGGTATAAACTATGGAAATATATCTAGGTAGCCAAGGAAAAACTGAATTGTTACTGAAGGATGTGTCACACAGAAAAGAAATAATTTTCAAAGCAGTGGCTGGAAACTATTTTCAAACATGAATCTAGGGAGTCCCTTGAGCTGTCTGTGTGGGTGATGGGTGAGTAGTATTGGTTTGGTTCTTGCCGGGCTACTTGTTTATTTATTTTCCCACAAAGATTCCTTCTTTCCTGTGAAATGAGAGTTGAAGGTGCAGCTCCATTTCAGTGTAGATTAAACAAAAAGTAGAATTCTTTTATACTTACTATAACTTGTATAAATCTAGTGAAGAGAAACAGGTTTTCTTGCTAAGCTTCAGTATTATATAATTAATATAATACAATTATTTTCTTTAACCTTTTTTTAAAAACTACATGATTTAAGATATTTAAGAATTTAATTCATAAGAGATTGAAACTGGACATAGGAGAAAGACTAGAGAAGGATCAGCATTCTGCTACCTGGTTGAACACATCTCTAAAGTGGCTGCCTTAGAATACCATGTCCTGATAGAACTCCCTATTGAAAGCCAGCCAGCAGAGCCACTTCTTTATGCCCTACTCCTTACCTGAAGCACTGTGAATTGTCACCAGGGCCCTGAGTATGAACATAGGTGACTCCACAGGATTGCTACTCAGCCTGACAGAAGGGAACTAGTGTCACTGGGCAATCCACACTCTGATTTAGAAACCCCAGGCTGTGGGTTTGGAATTGGCCAGATACCCTGGCTCAACCTTGAATAAATATTCCTGAGGCCTAAATAGGATAGGGAATTCAAAGCCCTATTTTTCCCAAGTTCTTCCATAACCAATCCATGGCTGCTTGTTGTGAGATTTAAGTGGAGAGACCATGTTTTGGAGGGGAAACAAGGCGTCATTCTTTACTATAAATTAATTCTCCCATAGCAGTTCCCTTTTCTCTTAGAAGTGAAACCATTAGAGGGGCCAGATCAAACCCACTCTAGTCATTGACCAGGGCCAGCTTTATCATACACCCTGCCCAATGTAGTAACAACCTGTGTGAAATGACTTGAGAAATCTTAGGCAGTGCCCTCTCCCCACCCAGATATCTCAAATGCAGCCTTCATCTTAAGCCAGGTCTTAAAGACTCAGGTAGACTTTTATTCTTTTAGTATTTGGATTTCATCCCTTCTAAGAAAATGGACATCACAGTGGGAGGTAAATGACTTTTATGTTATTATAGTCACTTATGCCATGATATAAATTAGTTTAAGTTTCTTTGGTTTTGAAAGAAAGATAATTAGATGACAATGGGGAGAAGGTGCAGAATTGGAACAAAGGTGGGAAGCACAGTCATCACTCTTGTGGCCTGGCTGAGGACTCTGTGACTTCTTTCCCATTAGAACTTGCTTCTATACTTTCAGGGAAACAGGGCATCCTATTTTCCATTTACTTCTCCCTTCTGTCAAACAAAGACTTAGAGGTCTTTTTACGGCTTTGACTCTTCCTTACCCCTTCTAGATGTAGTTCCATTTCCTTTCCAAGATGAAAGCATGTCTTTGTCCCCTCCCAGAATAGTTCCAGGCAGCAGAACATAGTGAATCCTTCCAGATAAAGAGGATGCTGATAAAATGCCAGATTGTTATCAGAGAAGCAAAGTGAGGGGAGTCAAGTCCCTACCATTAATTACCTCATTACAGCTTTGTTTATATCCTGTTCATTTGGGGCATGTTTTTCTTGGACAGTTTCTTATCTGTGTTCTGAACTGCAGTCTGAAGTTTGCAAAACTCCCAAAGGTCAGGAAATAGTGGGTTCCTTCTTTGCTTAATGGCAAGGAAGAGAAGATCAAAGTTTCTATCTTCATCTGGAAGGAAATAGACAAATGCTTGGTTTGGGCAGCCTATTCCTCACCTCAGTAGACAACTATACTGTGCTGATTGAGCTCTGGCTCTGAATATTGAGGAAGTTACCTGGAAATAGAATGGCATTTATCTCTGTGAAGCCATGAGCATCAAGCAGTGATTGTACATCCAGACATTGAGGCTGGAGTTCAGTTGAATCTAAAGTAATACTACTTGGTAGTTTTAGTAAATATACTTGATGCCACTGAACTGTATTCCTAAAAATGGCTAAAATGGTTGACAAAGTTATGTTTCTTTACTAAACAAGTCCATATCTGACCTCATGTTGTTTTATTCGGTTTGGTCTGCAGCCCAACCCATCTTTGCTAACAAGACTATGGACATAATTCAACCCACCCTCTCAGCTCACTGGTGATATGGGCTTCTGAAGACCAGAACATTGTGTTTTTCATAAGACAAAATCCTACAAGCATGTTATCTGGTAATATACCTGCAGTACGAATTTGAAGAATAAAAGAAAGAAAAAGCGAATAAGAGAATATACCTCATTCTAAATCATGAAACTTAGTTCTTATTAACTCCAAAAGCCCTCGCTCAGAGCTCCAATGTAAAGTGTCTTGTTTTTACCTTGTGTGCATGTCTCCTGGTTCATCGCTGTCATCACTTGAAGTTAGCTGATAAAGTCAATTTGATTTTTGCAGGCGCTTGCTCATATTTAAATTTAGTATTTCCTTAGAAGAGGCTAGAAAAATGAGGGACTTAGGGAAAAGTTAAGGTAAATCTTGAAATATATAAAAGCTCACTTTGAGTGAAAACTAATTAAAAACAAGCCCTGGCCTTTTCATAGGCAAGAAAAAATTGGAATGGCGACAGGGGATATATTCTTTAGGAAATAAAAACTTTGCCAGAAATAGCATGGGTGGTTAAAGGAGTCTGGTGTGAAAGTTGCATCGTTTAAAAAATAATATATCTTTACTTTCTTCTTGACTAATGGTTTTGTCAGAATAACTGTTTAGATAATAAATGAAGTACTTTGAAGTGCATAGGGGAACAAACATTTCTGTGCCTTGTACTAACTGGTGATACAGATTATAAACTAAATGATGCCAAACTTCATCAGTTCATCCCAGATCTGCACACTAGCAAGCTTAGTCAAAGCCGTAGAAATCTACTGAGGAAATCATGAAAATGAATGGAATTGATCCAGAATGTGTTAATTTTCTTCCGAAATGTTATATTTATTAGACCTCAACACACAAAAGTTAAAACAGTATTGAATTTCACACATAGCACTTTATTTGTAATCTTAGGTTAAAGGTTATGGCTTTGGCATGACTGAAGAATAATGACTCATACATTTTACACTGACTTTATTTTATTTCTGATAGGCATAAAGGAGAGCTAGGGAGTAAGATGATAGTGCATTAAGGCTGAATTTATTAGTTGATTGGACACAAATGGAAATACAGAATGTCACTTAATGATTTTTTTGTTTCTGTTGATATTTGTATTTATACTTTGGGTGAAGACTGTGAAATGCTAACTTATACTTAAAATGCAATATAAAATATCTCTTGACTATTAAAATTAGGAGTGAGAATTAACAGTGATTTTTTTCTAATAAATGTCTCAAACTATACATAGCTAAAATCTTATCATGTGGACATTTTGGAGAATGTGACCAGTACTCTGCATTTAAATGTGCCCCATCTTAAAATGTAGTCATCATGAAATTAATACATTAAGGCATGGTCACAATCCAGGAAAAGACTTGAAGGTAATATGAGTCTCCCCATAATTAGTAACCTAATTAAATGCTAGATAGCTTCAGCTTTACAATAATGTACCATGCTTCTGAACAAAGATAACACCACCACTGAAACTGTATACTTGTAACACTAGTACATTTTTAATTAGTGGCAGGGTACGTGTGTGTGCTCATTTTTGTTTCATCTTTGGACTTTGCACAGCTGTTTCCATTGTGCATTCATTTGGACTATATCCAGTGAGGACAGTCACTGATTTGGCTTGGTTTTTTCAGAATTTGGGATGATTCAAACTGGTTTGAATCAAAGTTACCTTTTTGCTATGGAAAAGGCAACTTTGGGGGGTATTTAATATATAAAACTGGTTTAATCTACTCAAGAAGAAGAGAAAATCTGTTTTACCTTAATAGCTCACATGGAAAATTATACCACCAAATGCAGATGAGTTTATTGAAGACGGTCCATCAGATTTGGCATCTCTTGGTTGAATAATTTGAGTTGTATGTACACTTAAAAGTAATACAGCTGAATTTCTTTTAATATATATTATTGCTCAATTCTTTGATGGTAAAAATGCCTTAGAATTGGAGTGCATCAGTTTCAATATTAGTGTAGGCTTTTTTTCTTTCTTTCTTTCTTTAGTTGTACATAATACCTTTATTTTATTTATTTATTTTTGTGTGGTGCTAAGGATCGAAACCAGGGCCTCACATGTACTAGGCGGGCGCTCTACCGCTAAGCCACAACCCCAGCTCCTAGTGTAGGCTTTTGAGTTAGAGGCACCTGACTTTGAATCCAGCTTGTTCACTCACTTCCTTTATGAGCTTGGGCAAGTTACTTAATCTCTCTGAGATTGTCTAGAAGAGAGCATGTGGAAGCTTCAGAACATTGTCCTAAAAACATTTTTGGTTTTTAGTTCTTATGTGATTATTAGGACTTAAGTATTTATTGATTTGATTTTTTAAGAGAGCACAAGGAAAAGTTAATTCTGGTTGGAAAAGTTTAAAAGAAATAACTGGACTTGTTTAATCTGAGGGAGAGAAGACAGGATGTTCCAGAGATAGGGCTAGAGGAAGAGAAGAGAAAAGAAGACAGGATTATACCTCAACTTTTCTAGTGGATATGATAGGATTTTCTTTAAGAACAGTTTCAGTGAGGTCTGACATAAACTGCACATGTTTAAAATGTATAGTTTGATAAGTTTATATACAATCTAAAACCATCACCATCGTCAAGATAGTGAACATATCCTTCACCCTTTGTAGTCCTTACACAGCCACTCCATTGCTGGCATTGGCTGTTCCGGGTTCTGTCACTCTAAGTTAATTTGCACTTCTTTGTATTTCATGTAAATTAAATCATACAGTACGTGTTCTATTTTGTCTGACTTTTTCACTCAGCCTAATTATTTTGAGATTCAGCCATTTGTTACACGTACCCATGAATTTTTTTTCCTTTTTATCATCAAATAGAATTCCATCATATTGATCTACCATATATTTATTTATGTACGCAACTGTTTATTTATGTACTCAACCATTTTAGACATTTATCTTGTATCCAATTTGGGACCATTATAAATGAGTTGCTATGAAGATTTCATGTACAAGTCATATTCTAGACGTGCTTTCATTTCTCTAGAGTAAACATACAGAAGTGGAATGGGTGAACTATATGGTTGGTGTATGTTTAACTTTAAGAAATTGAACAATGTGTTTTCCAAGGTGATTGTATTATTTTACATTCCCACCAACAGAGTATGAGAGTTCCAGTTGTTCCATGTCCTAGCCAACACTTCGTGTGCTCGATGTTTTTCATTTTAGCCTTTCTAGTGAGTATGTAGTTATGTCTACTTGGGGTATTAATTTGAACTTCCCAAACAACTGGGGATCTTGAGCATCTTTTACATGTGTTTATGTGCCATCCATATATATTCTTTGTTGAAGTGTCTGTTCAGAGCTTTGACCCATTTTTTTTAAAGAGAGAGTGAGAGAGGAGAGAGAGAGAGAGAGAATTTTTACTATTTATTTTTCAGTTCTCGGTGGACACAACATCTTTGTTGGTATGTGGTGCTGAGGATTGAACCCGGGCCGCACGCATGCCAGGTGAGCATGCTACTGCTTGAACCACATCCCCAGCCCCTGACCCATTTTTTTTAACTGGGTTGTTTGTTTTGTTATTTCGAGTGTATTCTGGGACCAAGTCTTTTAGGCATAGATTCATTTATTTCTCTGGCATGTAGAACCAGAAAAACAAAATTAAATTATAGCAAGAAGGAGTCTACTTACACAGAAGGAAGTACTTTTTGACTGTGGCAGTCTAAACATGGGCATGGGTCAACCAAAGGAGGATGTAAAACTTTCCCTGGACTTATTTTAAAAAGGGCTGGCTGTAGTCTATTTGGGATACTGTAGGCATGCAGAAGTATGACTCAGTTTACCTAACTGAAGTTTTCATTTGAGAGAAGATATCTTCCCTGGGATGGGTCTCTTGCTAACATCTTAGTATCCCTTGCTCTTTTGTGCTATTTTTTCCAGGCAAAAAAAAAGTGCAATTTCTTGGGATTTTTCAAGGCTTTTCCTGTACTTTATAATTTTTAAAAAGTCATTCTTTCTGATTTTAGCTTGAAGTGTTGCTACGAAATATGAGGAAGGTCATTCGGGGCATTAATTAACTTCAGCAAAAACAATTGCAATCTCTACAGAGCAATCATATTAAAAGAAATGCTCAAATTTCTCTCATCCAGCAGTAGCACCAATCATTGTTTTTGCTGATGGTATTGGACAGATTAATTCAACTCTCTGTAGAGGTAAAATAATTAACTAAATTCTAGAGAGGAGGTTTTCTGTGATTAAAGGACTTGGGTTGTTGTGGCCCTTGGATGGGAAGAGTCAGGGGTGCTTTAATGACAGGATTTCAGTAGAGCTAATGAAAGATTTTCCTGTATGTAGAAAACACTGGTCATTTGTTCTCCAACTCCACAGATTGCCCAAACTGGAGGATGTTGGCTCCAACTATAAGGAGATTGAGTATGGTTAGTGTTAGGCATAAAATTTTTATTATCAGCATCAATATTATTATGAGATTAAGCAATGGAACAAGTCAAGAGAGACCATGAAGATATGTGAGAATAATAATAAAAAAAAAGATAGCCATCTGCCTGGACTGTTTAAATGCCCATTGATTTATAGGATCTTGTTATTGAAGGAAACTGTAGAGATCACTTCTCCTAAAATAACCTTTTACAGAAGGGAATATGAGAGGACATTATGTAACTTGCCTCTGGCTACATTGTTAGATACTAATATTTTAATTTTAAGATGTTGCAAAAGTAATCTCACTTAAAAGAGACACAAAGGAAACCATGTGTTTCTGCTTCATGAGAAGGTTTCACATGACCAAAATAGTCCCTTAAAGCTGATGACTTATTATTTTTTCCTAAGCCCATGAAGATTCTGACCTATGTTTATCTTTGCTTGTCATTAAAAATATTAAAGATTTTTATTCAGGCATTTTGAACTTCTCTCTAAATAAATATGATACTTCAAGTGATTGAAGGGTAATTTGACCTGAAGTGATCAATGATGATAGAGGACAGCAGGGGACATTGCCAAATCCTTTGTGGAACCTAGCCCAGTATGATATGGGTTCTATATTTTGAAGAAAGATTACAATTTGATGGATGCCTTTGGCTCAAAGTCCTGTGACTGATTTGCCTTTTAAAAGGTAGTACTTTATAAAGCTGTAAGACTTTGTTTTGTTAAAGACTAATTGGATTGGTAGAAAACATATTTAGGCTGTCAATTCATTGTGAATGGGGTCTGCAAATACGAATTCTAACCATTGGAATTAGTGGGCTAAATTGCTTGTAAAGGATTCCACATCCACAGTCATGACAGAAAGAAATCAGTATAAGGCCTTTTATTTGGTTGTGGTTATGTTCTATTTGGACTCATCATTTTGTACATGTTCCCACTAAAGTGAAAAACCAACATATATTTATATAATGTTGTGTACTTGTTGTATTGGGTTTATCTGAGTATAAAAGTGGGATAAAATACTTAAAAGTATCACCCCATGATAACCAATGGATTTATTTTCAAAATTGCATTTGTTGTTGTCTAGGCAAAAAATGATGAAAAATTTAAATGAAACATAATTTTCATACTTCATCTCTGTTTTGATAAGAATAAGTAATAAGGGATTAATATACAGAAATTATGCATCCTTTCATTTATTTAAGAAATATTTGACACAGTGGGCATCATGCTAGGCACATGCCTATAATCTCAGGATCTCTGGAGGTTGAGGTGGGAAGTTCACAAGTACAAGGCCAACCTGGGCTATTTGGTGAGATTTTGTCTCAAAATATAAAGTAAAAAGGAGCAGGGGAGTAGCTCAGAGGTAAGACATACCTGGGTTCAATCTCCCTTACTGCAAAACAACAATAACAACACAACAAAAAGTGTTGGGGATGCAGCTCAGTGGTAGAGTGCCCCTGGGTTCAATTCCCAATTCTGCACAAAGAAAAAGGAAGAAGAAGGAGGAGAAGGAATGTTAGTAATTCCGATTTTCTGTGTGTGGGGTGGGTACTGGGGGTTGAAACCAGAGCCTTGGCATACTAGGCAAGTGCTCTTCCACTGAGCTTGAGACAGGTTTCTCTATGTTCCCTCAGCTGCTCTTGAATTTGCTAACCTCCTGCATAATTCTCCTGAATAGATAGGATTACAGGTATGTTTCACTATACCTGGTTGTAATTCTGTTTTGTGGCTTTTTATCCAGCCCCCATACTGGGGATTAAACCCATGGCCTTGCACATACTAGGCAAGTGCTCTACCTCCTGAGCTACACCCCCAGTCCCTGGCTGTAATTCTAAATAATTAAAACACATTCTTCCAAAAGCTTTTAAAAATAACTACCACACTGTAAACCTTTCCCTTTCTTTGGTGGAAAAATTCCCTTACTTTATTTTCTTGCACTAAAAGGAATGGCATGAATGCTAGCAGCCATTATCTCTGTGACCTTGTGTCCTTGCCACATTATGTGGCTGAGTGCTGTGCCCAGTTCTTGCTACATTATGTATAACCATAGAAATGTGAAGTTGTGTTGCAATTGTGTACAATGAATCCAAATGCATTCTTCTGTCATATATATCCAATTAAAATAAATTAATTAATTTTTAAAAAAGAGAGAGATATATCAAGGTGATGGAAACCACTCCCCAGCTCCTGGCAGCTCCCATTTTCATAGCCTAGAATTTATATTCTGTGGCAGATCAGCCTGGACAAAAGCCTTGGTAACTGAGAGCCAGAGTCAAGGTGGCCTCAAAATCATGCATCTGCTAAGGCCCAGGCTGCTGTTTAGCTTGTCCCGATTGGTCATGCACTGAAGTTTTAAAATATTCTATCATGGCTTATTATTGTCAGCATAAAATGTCACTGCCATAAAAGTATACTTTAGAAAGGTTTTAACATGATGAAGAGTCTTAATTTTTAAAGAGCAGTATTACTTTTGAGCTACTTGGTAGGTCCAGAGATTTACACTAAACATTCTACCTCAAAAGCATAATAGTTTTTTTTTGTTTTGTTTTGTTTTTTAATATTTATTTTTTTAGGTGTAGATGGACACAACACAATGCCTTTATTTTTATGTGGTGCTGGGGATCGAACCCAGGTCCCGCCTGTGCTAGGCAAACGCTCTACCACTGAGACACAATCCCAGCCCCAAAAGCATAATAATTTTTGCTTTATTTTGTTTGTTAGATCTAGAAGGCTTTCCACCCAGGCTTCTGGAGATGTACAGTTTTTAGCTCAGTACTCTCTACTGTTCTTACTTTCCCCTTAATACCCAAATGAAGGACTTTAGAAAATCAAACTTGAAAAGTTCTGAACCCACTGCTTTTCTAAGAAATATATTTAAATAAAGAAATTCATGAGCTGTGCAGAGTGCACAATTACAGTAAATGCAACTTTTTTGAGTTACAGGAAAGGAGCAATTAGTTCAGGTGGTGGTAGATCTTTTGATGACTTGAAAATGGGTCTAGGAAGGACAAGTAGAGAATCTGGCAACCTTGACCATTGCTGTATTCTCCAAGAATGCAGAGAATGGTTTTAGGGATGCCTGGAATTGCAACATGGTTAATAGTACCAAAACACAGAGAATGACTGCCTTTTCACATTCACTAGATACAAACTTATTTTTTTTAGTATTTCTCTTTTTTATACATGTATATGTATATACACATGCTTTTAAAAGCACAGAGTTCTCTGAACCCAGAGAATAGTCAGTAGGTGCCAAAGAAACCCCAGCTTCCTGCCCCTTGTTGCAGCTCATTTGGTGAGGAGGGAGAAGGGTAGGTGTAGTAAGCATGAAGAGCCTCTTTGGTACAGGCAGGGCTGTTTCCTGGACAGTTGTTGAGACAGAACATTGGAGAAAAATAGAGAGAGTGTATATATGTTAATGGAGGTTTTAAGTTTTCACATTATTCCACTTACTAGATTTGATAATAGCTACCACTTTTTGATCACTGTCTGATAGGCATTGTGTTTTACATGCTTTATCTCATTTAATTTTTACAAGGCCCTATGTGGTATATGAAGAATTTAGAAAGTTTACTCGCTTGTACAGGGTCACACAGTAGTAAGTGGTAGGACTTGGATTTAAACTTAGGTATGCTGGATTCCAGAACATGTTCTTGACTCCTGTCCTGTGTGCTCTATGAAGATCCTGTTTCTGCTCTCAAGATCATTTCATTCTAGTAGACATGATGGCCCGAGGGATACTGTGGGAAAGGTAGATGAGTCCTCCCCTGCTCTGAAAGCCAACTGTTCAAGTGCAGTACCTGCACAGTGATTGACTCTGAGGTCATTCCTTAGCAGAGTTCAGATGAGATGTTTCCCAAGGATGCAAGGGTGAAAGGACATTCATTGCAAGTGTTCAGGGAATTACAGATTAAATGGTAGTTGGCTTGACAAAATAAATATAGGAAGAAAGTTTTTTTTAAAAAACAAACAAAAACCAAAATGAGCAGTATGACCAGGAGGCTGCTTAGTCTTACCCTACCTTCAGCAAAAGGGTAATCCCAATTGTGGGTTGCCAGTGGGTGACCATTTTCCAAAACCAGGCAGCCATACCATATGAGAAATATTAATGGTCAGGCATTTGAATTCCCTCAGTAGGTATCGTGAGGATAGTCAGACACAGCTTATTTGAACTCAGCTCAGCTCCCAAAGTGCTAACTTTGATTAAGTCGGGGCTCCTGTCCATCATCATCTGAACTTTGGGGACCTCTACTATATAGAGAGTATAGCCTAAAAATCAAAGCTCAGCACTGGAGGTAGGGTCTTGGATTAAGGAGAAACCAGGGGAGCATTAATAATTATGTTAGTGAGGAAGAGTCGAAGAGGATATTGGCTAGAGCCTGAAACCAACTAAGACTTTCAAAGACTGAGGTTGCTGTGGGTACTTAGCGGATCTCCCTATAGGTTGGGTGGGCAGAAACACTTTTGGTGCTCTGCAGCCACTTAACCTTTGAATTCTTTAGGAAAGGAACAATTCAAAGGGTGAATGTACAAGGGGAAACACCTTATAAGTACTCCGCTGCGCCCTGTGAAAGGGGAAATTAGAATGGTATCGGCAGAATAGTTCTCCTGTGCTCAGAATACTGCATTCTAAACTTGCCTGGTATCTGAAGTGTTAGGTACAAAGGTTGGAAGGATGATATATACCTTGGTACTCTCTCCTCCAGAAAGCCATTCCAACTCTCTCTCCCACTTCCCTTTGTTATCCTTCTCCATAGCATGTGTGTCTCTGTGGGTACCACAGATTTGTGACCAGCATGTATTCCCTGAGCTAGTGGTTCCCCATGAGCAGTGTCCTAATTCCATTTTTATATCACATGAAATAGAGCACACACCTGACTGCCACACTGTGTGGCCATCCAGTGTGTGCCAAAGAATCTGGGGATTCTTGACCTGGATAAACTATATGGGAAAGTGTGTGTGTGTGTGTGTGTGTGTGTGTGTGTGTGTGTGTGTGTGTGTGTACATATACATGTTCATAAGTCTCTCTTTTGAGGAAGTCCATAGTTTATATTAGGCTCCAGTGTGTTTTCATAATCCTGAAAATGTTTATAAAAAAATGAACTTATTTGGAGATTTTCCATATTCTTGTAAATGAATGTGTGTGTATGTGTTTGGGAAGGTGGATTGAACTCAGGGGCACTCGACCACTGAGTCACATCCCCAGCCCTATTTTGTATTTTATTTAGAGACAGGGTCTCACTGAGTTGCTTAGTCCCTTGCTGTTGATGAGGCTGGCTTTGAACTTGGATCCTCCTGCCTCAGCCTCCCAAGCTGCTGGGATTATAGATGAGTGCCACTGCCCCTGGCATGAGCGTGTGTTTTTATATCTGGTAGATACTTTTATGCTTCCTTAACTTCCTGTTGTGAACAACAGCTTAGGGTAGACAAGGAACTCTCCCTTGGAGCCATGGATCACAATTCTGTCCTGGGCACTGCTGCTTACACATCCTGGCAGGGGGTCTACCTAACCTTCCTGAGTTTTATTTTATTTTTCACCTGTTAATTCCCTCTTGTCCTACAGGAATGTTGCATAGTAAAGAGATTACAGGTATACAGGCATCTCATAAACTGCCAAGAACTATACAATTGCAGAATACAAGTATTGTAATTAAAAATACATCATTTTTCTTGTCACACAATGCCAGGATAACAAATATGTGATTAAAATGAACATTGGGCCAGGTGTGGTTGCACAGGCCTGTGTTCCCGGCTAGAGGCAAGAGGATCACTTGAGCCCAGAAGGTCAAGGCCAAACTGGGCAACATAGCAAAACCACATCTTAAATAAATACATAAAGTGAACATGGAATGAATTTATTGGAGTGAGAGACTAGAAGTTGAAAGGCATTAGTATCTGCATGTCTTGTAGGCTTTGTAGATGCCCAGAACGGTCTTAGAGTACACACAGGGCTATTGAGGAAATGATTTTCAGACAATGATAAAAGTTTATAAGACCTTCAAGACCTCAATTTGTTTGCTTTACTTTACAGAAGAAGTGGAGTCTGGGAGATGGAGGGTATTTTTTTCAGAAAGGCTGTAGATGGGCAGGGGATATAGTTCAGTGGTACTTGCCTGGCAGGTGTGAGGTCCTGAGTTCAACCCCCAGCAGTGCACAAACAGAGGCTGGAAACTCTTCTTCATCATTGTTAATAGAGGACAAAGAAAGAACCTGTTTGTCTTCATGTCATCAGTTTATTATCATATCTTTTTAAAACAGTGTAGAATTACGCCATGATTTTAAATCTCTCTTTAGGGCTACCTAGAGGCCAGCAGTTCAGCAGTGTGAGCACTTGGCAAGCCATGGGCACAGTGCATCGAAACAATTTTGTGTTTCCAAAGCACCTTCTTGGAGCGCTTCCTGGAGAGCACATCAAAGGGCTGGATGTAGATTACTGCACGCCTCTCAACTGGACTGAGACTCAGAGGTTACTGGGACTTGCCAACTCAAAAAACTCAGTGTCCAAAGCAAGAGTGAAAACCCAGATGTTCCAATTTTTTATCCTGGTAGTCACTAGGTTCTAAATTTTCTCACTACTCCAGCTCCCTCCTCTCAATAGCTTGCAAAATGGTAACCTGGAAATGTGTTTTTGCTTAGTGTATATATATATGTAAATCCAACTATCATCTAACCTTCCATTTAAGCAATTTGTACTAGAAGGAAATTTTAAATTACATTTAATCATTGCTTTATAATTAATGTCATTTAATTAAATATTACTTTAAAAATGGCTTCTTTCTTCTTTGGCAATTACATTACCTTTTGAGCAGTTCTGTTTTGCTTTTTAACCTGGTTATGGGGTTTAGAGAGTACCCTAGTATAGGGTATCTGAAAGCAGAAAGTTCTGGCACTTTTCCCACTTTCCATTCTTTCTCCTGTATGGATGCCAGATTCCTTTGGGAAATCATTTGCAAAAGGTCAGGAGCAAAAGGAGGGGCATTCTTGAGTGTAGGGTTACTGCTAATTGGAAACTAAACATCTGTAACCATGTCAGAGTTATTTGTATTTGAAAGGAAACATTTATATATAAGAGCCCTTTCGGTAACATAAAACACACTATAACACAGAGTGTGTGCATTGGAGGGGTGGCGATGGGGTGAGGAAGGACAGCCAGGGAAGCTTCTGACAAATGACTGTGCTGTGCTGAGTGAGGTCACTTGCTAATTAAATCTCAAAGCATTTTCAAAGTATTTTCTTTTCTTTGTCAAATGAAGTTTTCTTCCCTCATATGCCAAAGCAAACATTTTACTGTGTTTGCCATTTACAAATGAAACATTTCACCATTTTAATGGAAAAATAAGGAGAAAATGGGTGTGTGTTCAGAACCTAGTCAAAGACCAGTGGGAACTCTCTAGTTTCCTTCTAGAACCTTAGCTCTCAGCGTCTTCCCATGGTATGATGTGAGACTGGTTCTTCCCTTCCCTGAAACTGTGTGCCCATAGGCTTCCTGATACACCTACCCTTTCAGGAAAAAAAATCAAACTGTTTTCCACCTGTGCCTTTTTCTCCTTTCTTCCTAGTTTCTTCTTAGAATAAAATTTCTTGAGAATTCCTTTGAAGAAAGTCGAGAATCTACCCCTTTCCCCCGTAGAGTCTAACACCTTCTGTTTTTTCCCACCCTTGCCCTTGGCATCTAAGACATTTCTGTAATTTTTTTAAAATTGGATGAAAGATCACAAAGTCGAGAGAACTTACTTAAGCTAGGACCTATCATATTGTATGAGCTACAACTGCAGCCCCCAGACCTCTTATTTTTGGAGCTGTTTTCTGAAAGAACTTGTGTCCTTATTCACAGACTGTTTGAAGCAAAATCCAATCAAGGTTTTCAAACAAATATTAAATGTCTTCGTGCAATTAACTTAAGCATCCTTTTCTTCTGCTTACCTCTCATTCTGTTATATTTGATAATTAAATTTTCCCAGTTCATGCAATGAAAGGTGAGGTAGCACTTTTGACCACTGTAGGGTGGTCAAAACCTGAAGTTTGGGGCAGAAATTTCAGTTTGAAGCATGAAACCAGTCAGTTGGACTGATTTCAGATTTTCAGTAGGACCCAGTCCTGCCTTGTGTGTTTTCTAGTTCCTTATTTGTGTGTTGCTGATCATGCTCCTTTTTTGTATGGTTTTCAGGTGGAGTTGGCATGAACTTAAAAGCAGCAGATACTGTTATTTTTTCTGACAGTGATTTTAATCCTCAAAATGACTTGCGGGCAGCTGCCAGAGCTCACTGAATTGGCCAGAACAAGTGAGTGAGTTAGTCATTGGCACCTTTCTGCTCTGTTGGCTTGCAGCTGTGGATTGGGGAGGAAGGTGGACCGTGTATTGCTGACAACAGTGCCACGTTGGAGTTAGAGTCCACTGGGTTTGAACCCCGTTGTGCTGCTGGCTTGTAGAGCAATGTTGGGGGATCAGTGGTCCCATGATCAGTTCAGACTCACTTTGTTGAAAAGAACAGTTAAATTCTAAAATGATTAGAAGAAACTTAGAATTTATTTAGTTCATGTTTCTCACGTTAGATCCTAATTCAGTTTAAAAATGAAGTTAAAGCCAGTGGGTGCACATGCCTGTAATCATTATCAGCATGGGAGACTCAAGCAGGAAGATCAAGTTTAAAGCCAACCTTGCAACTTACCTAAACCCTGTCTCAAAACTTTTTTTTTAAGGCTAGGATTATAACTTCATGGTAAAGCTCTCCTGGGTTGGGTTCCCAGTATCACAAAGAGGAAACAAAGTTGTGTTCAGCTACCCTTTGACTTGAGGTAACATGCCTGCCAGGGGTTATCCTGGCTACAGATGAAGGCCCAATAGTGGTCACTTCATCTTCCTTCCTCTTTCTATTTTGGAGAAAAGTACAGGAAGAAGTTGAGGCCAGATTTCTCTAACAAATGCTCAGGTCCCAATGAGCAGTGTCCTTTTCATTGTTCCCTGAATGTGGCATTTGGTTTTGCTTCCTTTTGGGTGTATTTTCCTGGCATGCTTTTTTCCCCAGCTTTGCAGACTTCTAACACTGCTCTCATTTGACTCCCGTACAGGGCTGTGAAAGTGATCCGGCTGATTGGCCGAGACACTGTGGAAGAAATAGTTTATAGGAAAGCAGCCTCCAAACTGCAGCTCACCAACACGATCATAGAAAGAGACCATTTTACTCTGGGAGCCCAGAAACCTTTGGCTGATCCTGACCTCCAGGTAAAATGTGTTCCTTTTAGAGTCTCATGATTTATAACCAGTACTATCTTTGGATGAGAATGCAAATAAAAAGGACCAGCATTAACCACCCATTGTTGCAAATTACACATTATTTTCATTGGCCTAATTCTTACCCTCTCAGTACCTAACTACATGCAAGGTGCCATACAAGCTAAAAATGAGGGTGGCATTTAAAGGCAGAGAAAATAGAATAAAAAGAATGAGCTTTGAACCATCTAACTTGGATTGAAATTCACATCTTATCCCTTACTGGATGTATGACTTTGAGCATGTAACTGAACATCAAGGATCTAATCTCTTTATGGCTTCTAAAGATGAGTGTGCCACGAGTTACCTCAGAGAGAATTTGTTTAAGTTCTTTTTTTTTCTTCCTTTTTTTTAAATCAGTGATGATTAGTTCCATAGCTCCTCCTTAATCCCAGATGCTTTGAGTAGTGACTTACAGTACTCATTCCATACTCAGAGATGAGTGAACAAGATTAGGAATTCAAAATTATGCCATAGGATATAGGGATGAAAGCACTAGAGTTAATTTGTTGAAGAAGGAAAAATTAGATGGGAGTCAATTGCTGGCTTAGAATATCCTAGAGAGCTCTCTTTTGGTAGGAGGTTTAGAGTTATTCCTTAGCAGCAGCCTTTGAGATAAAATTGAACCTATATTATAATATACCCCAAGTCCTTCTGAGGGATTAGATGCAGAGAGATCAACCCCTAGTATCTAGTATGATTCAAGCATGAAGAGAGTAATAAATGTCTGAGAAAAGGTAGTAGCTGTGGGAAAGTCTGCTGTAGGAAACTGCAGAGAAATGACAGGAGTTGGCTATTGTTTTGAGGCAGGCAGTGAGAGAGAGCAAGTTCCAAGATGGCTTTAAGCCTTTAAGCCTGAAAGATGAGAGTAGAAAGTAGGAAGACAGGGATAGAAATTAGAAAGATGAAGATAATGTAGGCTTTAGTCAACAGAATTTGTAGTAAAAATCAATATACATTATTGTTAGAGGGAGACTCAGAAAAGAAAGGAATTAGAAAAATTTGCAAGAAAAACCAGGCTTTAAAAGGATCAGCTTATCAAACAAAAAATTCAAGAGGTATATGAAAGGGAAAAATTACACAGTATTACAAGCAGAATCATCAAATTTACAACTAGCCCAAGCATGAGTTTAAAAATGGCAGTTTTCTCACATCTGTATCTTTACACATCAGCATTGCAGACAGGGAACGTGCTGTTTTTGTTAGGGAGTCACTCACCTGCAGGAAAGGGTCACAGATTTGGGGGTACTAGAACCCGAAAGAAGAACCCTAGGTTTTGTTTGTTTGCTTGACTTTAGTTTATCTTAGAGAGTAACTGGAGTCTTTGGCCTTTTGTGTTTTGAGTCTTCTGCATGCTCATCTGTCATGGTGGCCGGGCAGGCTGTGCATTTTATTTTCACACTATTGAAGAGGCAATTTCAAATGGAAGGTGAAAGCTTGAGAGAGAGGTGCGTGTACACTGTAGGTTTCTAAATATACTTCTTCACAGGACCTTGGGAGAGGAGCTCATCATGGGCTGTTGTGAAGGCACAGGCATCAGGAGTTATAGGAGATGCTTCCCCAGTGGAGGGAGCTCCAGGCATTCAGTCAGGGGTTTCCCTGTGGCATTGGCTGCTAGCACATCATTGTGAAATGCACAGGCAAAAGCTCTGCCATGGGACCAGATCCTGGGGCCAGTACAAACTATGGGCTGGTGGAGAGGACCTCGGTGGGACTTCCTGCCCAAGCCATGGCAAGAAATCACACTCTGGTTCTGTCTTGATTCTTTCCTCCCCACCAGACTGTGAGTTATTTATGGTTGCCAGGAACAAGGGTGATAACTCACTGCCTTGTCTCAAAATACAGCAGGACATTTTTTTAAGTTATTAAAAGAATCTAATAGTAAAAGACGTGGTTCTGGTTTGATAAATCTAAGCAGTATAGAGCAGTGAAGTCCTGAAAAAGGAAAGCAGGTTCCTTGTTTTAGAAGGAGAACACAACAGAAACAGAGAACAGATAAAGATGCGGTGAACACTTATTGAATGCGTACTGTGTGCTAAGCATTGTGTGACGTGCACTTTTTCCAGTTGTTTTAGAAGAAGAATAACAAAAAAATGAGATAGATGTTGTCTTTACCTCCATCTTAAGAAATTTTCCAAACATCAGATTCATGACTCTAATCCGAGCACTCTTTAACTTCCAACTACATGCTCTTAGTTACTATAATAAAGTGGTTTTCATTTAAAAAATGGGTAGTTCCTTAAAGACATGTTGTGAGTGAGCAGTAGCGAGGGAAGCCAGGAGACATAGTCCAAGGAGTGGAAGAGGGAAGGGTCCCAGTATGGACTGAGCCTCATCATAAATACTTGGCTTTCTTCTGTTTTGGGTACTAAATGCCAAAGCCATTTGGCTTGGTTATATATATATATAATGTACACCAAAGTTAAATATAAATATAACAGGTATGGTTTTGCTTAGTTTTTGTCATAGTTTTCATCTCGGGTATTTTCAAGCTAAAGTTTCCAAGTTACAGAATAGGCAATCTAGAGATAATTAACCAAATCTAAAAGGGCAAAATGAAAATGAAGTCCCATGATGTGGATCCCAATTGGTTCAGAATTCCTAAGAGATAGTACTTAGGGAGGTGGAGAGTTGCAAGTAGCAAATGAAAGCCAGGTAACACTATCTAAGAGTCTGGTTCCTGTAGCCATAGAAAGTAGGCTGAGTATATCCCCTAGGAGTATATCCTGCAAGAGGGCAGGATGGGGAGTGCTGCAGGACTATCCAGGGAGATTGAAATTGAGAAAGGGCTTTTGGGTCTGGTGATCAGGGTGGTTATGGTTTTGCCAAAGTGGATCCCATAAACCACTGTAGTAGCAAAGCGGCTTGGCAAGGACAGGTGGCAGCTCATGGTGAGATGAGGTATTCAGTGGCACCTTCTCTTTATAAGAGTTTGGCAGTGGGAGAGGTAAGAAGGTAGCCAACAGGTTCTCTGAGTTCTCTCAGGACTGCTGGAAGTGCCTGTAAAAAATGCTGGTGAGAAGTGCTATAGAAGATGCTGGAATCATTTTATCTGCCCCCACTCCTCAAAAAAATTGGAGGCCCAAATTTTTTTTGGTATTGTAAATAATTGTCAAAGTCAACATCTCTGATCATCATTTATCACCTCTCTGCTTATTCCTCATCCAACTTCAAAACAGCCTGGCAGGTGTCATTTGTGATGGAAGAGAAGAAAGTCCATCAGGGAAAGAATTACCTGGTATCATTTAGACACTTAGCAAGTCACACATCCTCATCTGTGTTTTCATGAGAACTAACTGGATCTCTCGTTTTCTTCATTCAAGTTGAGTGACATACTGAAATTTGGCTTGGATAAACTGCTGTCCTCTGAGGGGAGCACCCTGGAGGAGGTAGACCTGGAGTCCATCCTGGGAGAGACAGAGAATAGCCAGTGGGCCTCTGATGCCCTGCCTGCAGCTGGAGGAGGGATCAGAGAACAGGAGGAAGGAAGTGAGTTGGGGTTAGGTGAGCCAGTGACTTCATCACCTCAAGGTAGGGTGTGAGTGAGATGTGTCCCCACAGGAAGTCCTGTGTCCTGCTCTGGGACCTTTCTTTCCTACCCAGCCCTGTAGTCATCTGATGACATTCTTAAGGCTTCCTGGTCCAAGAACTACCAGAGTAATCCTTGTTCCCTTGAAGCTGGACTTTGAATCCAAGTGATGATATTAATGTTTATGGTCCTGTCAGTCTCAAGGATTAAATTTGAACCTTTTCTCCCTTGACGCAGACATCTTCTCTGGAGTTTATTTGGTAAACCTCCTATCTTTATGGTGGTGCTTTGCACAGTGATTTCTCTTCTCAATAGTAGAATGTTTTTTAAATTGCAACTGATATTTATGGACATTTATTGTGTTCATCAACAGTACTGACTATGTCATGTGCTTTAGGTCGTTTAAGACCCATGAGGTGGGGGGCTGGGGTGGTGGCTCAGCGGTAGAGCACTCATCTCGCACGTGCAAGGGCCTGGGTTCAATCCTCAGCACCACATAAAAACAAAAGTAAAAATAAAGGCATTGTGTCCAACTTCAACTAAAAAAATACATATTAAAAAAAAAGACCCATGAGGTGTAGGAGATCATTTTTTCTTCCTTTTTCTTTTTTCTCAAATTTGGTGGCCCCCCCTTCTCTCTCTCTCTCTCTCTCTCTCTCTCTCTCTCTCTATATATATATATATATATATATATATATATATATATATATATATATATATATATATATATATTTAGTTGTAGATAGACAGCATGCCCATATTTTATTTTTTTAATGTGGTGGCTAAGGATCGAGCCCAGTGCCTCACACATGCTGAGTAAGCACTCTGCCACTGAACTACAACCCTAGCCCCAATATTTATCTTTTTGTCCATTTTCTGTTCTGAAATATTTGAATTTCAGACTTGAAAGGGTTTTTTGTTTTTCCTCATGATTATTTTTAAAATGACTGTTCTCCTGTATCAGCAAGAGGGAGTCAATCTGGGCTGGTGTGAGAGGGTTTTACTGACCTTTTTTAAAAATTTTTATTCATATATGACAGCAGAAAGCATTATAATTCTTATACATATAGAGCACAATTTTTCATATCTCTGATTGTATACACAGTATATTCACACCCAGTTCCTGTATTCAAACCTGTACTTTGGATAATAATTATCACATTCCACCATCATTAATAACCTCATGCCTCCTCCCTTCCCCTCCAACCCCTCTGCCCTATCTAGAGCTTGTTGTTCCTCCCATCTCCCACTCTCTATCCCACTATGAATCAGCCTCCTTATATCAAATAAAACATTCAGCATTTGGTTTTTTGGGATTGGCTAACTTAGCATTATCTTTTCTAACTCCATCCATTTACCTGCAAATGCCATGATTTTATTTTCTTCTATTGCTGAGTAATATTCCATTGTATGTGTGTGTGTGTGTGTGTATGTGTGTATACATACACACACACATACACACACACACCCCACAGTTTTTAATCCATTCATCTATTGAAGGGCATCTAGGTTGGTCCCACAGTTTAGCTATTGTGAATTGTGCTGCTGTAAACATTGATGCATCTGTGTCCTGTAGTATACTGTTTTTAAGTCCTTTGGATATAGATTGAGGAGATGGACAGCTGGGTCAGATGGTGGTTCCATTCTCAATTTTCCAAGTTATCTCCATACTGCTTTCCATATTGGCTGCACCAATTTGCAGTCCTATTAGCAGTGTATGAGTGCCTTTTTCTCCCACATCCTCGCCAACACTTATTGTGGTTTGTATCCATAATAGCTGCCATTCTGACGAGTGAGATGAAATCTTAGAGTGGTTTTGATTTGCATTTCTCTAATAGCTAGTAATGATGAACATTTTTTCATCTATTTGTTGACTGATTGTATATTATCTTCTGAGAAGTGTCTGTTCAGGTCCTTGGCCCATTTATTGATTGGGTTATTTTTTTTTTTGGTGTTTAGCTTTTGAGGTTTTTTATATACCCTAGAGATTAGTGCTATATCTGATGTGTGAGGGGTAAAGATTTGCTCCCAAGATGTAGGCTTTCTATTCACCTCACAGATTGTTTCTTTTGCTGAGAAGAAAGAAACTTTTTAGTTTGAGTCCATCCCATTTATTGATTCTTGATTTTAATTCTGGCACCAAAAGAGTCTTATTAAGGAAGTTGGAGCCTAATCTCACATGATGGAGATTAGGGTCTACTTTTTCTTCTATTAAACGCAGAGTCTCTGGTTTTATTCCCAGGTCCTTGATCCATTTTGAGTTGAGTTTTGTGCATGGTGAGAGATAGGGGTTTAATTTCATTTTGTTGCATATGGATTTCCAGTTCTCCCAGCACCATTTGTTGAAGATGCTATCTTTTCTCTAGTGCATGTTTTTGGTACCTTTGTCTAATATAAGATAATTGTAGTTTTGTGGGTTAGTCTCTGTATCCTCTGTTGTGTACCATTGGTCTACCAGTCTGTTTTGGTGTCAATTCCATGCTGTTTTTGTTACTGTTGCTCTGTAGTATAGTTTAAGGTCTGATATAGTGATGCCCCCTGCTTCACTTTTCTTGCTAAGGATTGCTTTAGCTATTCTGGGTCTCTTATTTTTCCAGATGAATTTCATGATTGCTTTTTCTATTTCTATGAGGAATGCCATTGAGATTTTGATTGGAATTGCATTAAATCTATAAAGCGCTTTTGGTAGTATGGTCATTTTGATAATATTAATTCTGCCTATCCAAGAACAAGGTCAATCTTTCCAGAAATAGTAAATGAATTCAGCAAAGGAGCAGGATATAAATCAATACCCATAAATCAAAGGTATTTCTGTATATCAGTGACAAAGCCTCTGAGAAGGAAATGAGGAAAACTACTCCATTCACAATAACCTCAAAAAAAAAAAATGATACTTGAGAATCAATGAAAGAAGTCAAAGATCTATACAATGAAAACTACAGAACCCTAAAGAGAGAAATCAAAGAAGATCTTAGAAGATGGAAAGATCTACACATTCCCTTCTTAAAAGGAATTTATATTCTTCAAGAACTTTTTCTTGTTCTCAGCTTGTTGTTTTAATCGTATCCTATTCCCATTTCAAGGATATAATATCCTCCCCGAGGACATTTATTATAGCTTTTTAAAATATATCTCAGGGAGGATATTTATTATATCTTTCAGAAAGTGTTACCCTGCCCACTGTATTATCTCTTTTTCCTCTATTTGCTTTTCCTTCTTCCTCCTCTTTTTAAAAGTTTTGTTTTTGGAGTCTCTCGTTCTTGTTAGCAGTTTATCTGAAACATCTGGTGTCCTCTGATCATCGTGCTGGTGAAATTCCCCAAAGCTGACAGGCAGCTCTGTTGTGAACAGGTGGGTGGCCTTTGGGCCTCATGCCAACAGCACTGGTTGGCAAGCCAGCTTTTGCACTGGGGGAGTCAGATTTGAAGATTTCACTGGACAACTCATTGTATCCTAAGACGAGTCCTATACCATTACAGTGAAATTGGTGGTTTAAATTGGAAAGACAGGGAGCTGAGGGCACATGATGCTCTTGGTGTTTGGTGTGTGGATCCTCTCAGTTCCTCCATACTGTGGTGCCTGTGCTTGTGCATCTGAGTTTTTGGAGAACTGAAAGGGTTTCAGTTCCTGCAGTCAGCCCCAGCTAGATACCAGTGTTTTGGTTCCACAGCTCTTTTGAATCTGTTGTCCTCTTTTTATCCACTTTTTATCTTCCAAAGAATTCGTGCACTGTTTCATCTACCATTGCCTCATATATCTTTTTAGAAATCTGTGTATTGTCCTTTAGCTGTTTTGGGTGAGAGAAAAAATAGATGTGTGTGGTCATATTTTTAAGTTGTATTTGATTACCTTAGTACCAAGTTTCCACCCTTTTCTGTACTCATCTAGATTGACTTTATTTACTAGAACAAAATAAAATTGCAGTGTTTTCAGAAAGATAATTATATATCTCAGTCTACCTACAAAAAAAATTACATTTTTGCAGACAGTTTAACTGTTGGATTCTCTACTTGGATAAAAATTTGGAATGTTGTCTTCGATGACTGTCTTGATTCTCTTTGTGGTAGATGGTTCCTCTGGCAGGACCCAGATGAGGGTCTAGACCTGTGGGCTCCAGCTGCCTCTTCGAAACAGAGTGAAGACATAAAGCATGGTTAAAAATAACAAATGAATATGAAAGAGGAGTAGTTAGAGCAGCCCATTCACAATTAAGTATAAAGTAAGGTTGCTTTATCTTTAATGCCAAGTTTTTTAAAAAGCACAGTTATATGGTAAGGTGAGCATGCCCAGAAACCTGCCTTGGGAGCATGCGCAAAACCTAGCCCCGCCCAACTCCTCCTTTGAAGGTGGAAATGGAGTTGCCCGCCCCTTGAGCCGGTACTGGTTAATGGAAGTGAACCAGGAACTAACAATAGGCTGCTGCCTTTTCATTTGTTTGGCCAGCGATTTACATCATTCTGTCTCATCCAGAAGGTGTAAGATTTCCATTGCAAATAGAGATTGTGGAGAGGGGTCAGCAGCTGGACTAGGGGAGTAAGATGTTACTTTTCCTGGTGGTCCTTTGGATTTTGCTTCGCTTTCCAATGTCCTGTGCAAACAGAAGCATGGCTGATGGTTATTAGGAGAAAAATACATGAATAGTCTTTTAATTGGTTCCTTGATCATTCTTTTCTCTTTTATTACAATTTTAGCTTTTAAGTGACTCGGCTGCCTTCTCTACTATTTGGTCATGAATTTCTTTTTTTCCTTCTCAACAAGGATTGTTCTGGGGACCCAAGTGCTGTTAGCTTTTATAAGGAATGTTGATTACTTTATATGAAATAGGATGGAAGGAGGTTGATTAAACCCTGTGAAATGAGAGACAGTTGGGGAATTCTGGGAAAGATGGCCATGGACAAAGATTCATGGGATCACAATGTACTTCTACAATATTTGTGAGAGGGATGTGTGAGATAAGGATAAGATTTTTTTTAAATAGCATCAGGTATCAACCAGCACTAATGAGTGAAAGCTAAAGGGAGGCAGCTTGAAAGTCTTTGCAAGAAAGGATTTTGTTCATAACTATGACTTCACAAATAATGACTCTCCCAGGATTCTCTGAATTTCCCCTCTGAGAGTGGACCATTTGAGTAGAACCAGAGTATCAAAGAAGAAATTTTAAAGTCTAGTAAAAATTTATATGTGGATTTTTCAAAATGCTACAAATAGTTGATTCTTTGCTGTCTTTAAACAATATACAGTAATCACAAGAAAAGTTCCTTCTGTTCTTTGTGTCATTAGTTCTTGGCCTCACTCAAACCTAAGTGATGATGTGGAGGAAGAAAGCACACAAGATAACATGGCTATTAGCTTCCAGTTTAGAGGCTTGTCCTGGCAAACATTTCTTCTCTTTTCATGAGGTATAAAAATATAACCAAAACCCATCAGGACAGATTTTATATGGCTAAAAATTCATGATTTCATGAAAATAGGAAAGAGTATTTCTGATTTTTCTTAAAGTTCTCAAATACATCTAAATAGTAGATAGAAAAGACAGTGGAATGAGATTACCAACATTACCCTAAGTACACATATAAAGACACAACTAGGGGCTGGGGATGTGGCTCAAGCAGTAGCGCGCTTGCCTGGCATGCATGCAGCCTGGGTTCGATGCTCAACACCACATACAAAAAAAGATGTTGTGTCCACCGAGAACTAAAAAATAAATATTTAAAAATCTCTCTCTCCTCTCCCTCCCTCTCTCTCTCTCTCTCTCTCTCTCTCTCTCTCTCTCTCTCTCTCTCTCTCTCTTAAAAAAGACACAACTGATGTGACTATGTATACAACCAGAGATATGAAAAATTGTGTACCATATGTGTAATATGAATTATAATGCATTCTGCTGTCATATATAACAAATTAGAATTAAAAATAAATAATTTTTTAAAAAAGATTTTAAAAAGTGGGAAAATCAGAAACTAATATCGTTCCATGCTGTACATATCACTTCCCTTTCTCAAGTACAATCTGGCACAAAATGTGTTGAGAAGAGATTCCCCTCCAAAAAAAAAAATCCACTGGGGCTGGGGATATAGCTTAGTTGGAAGAGTACTTGCCTCACATGCACAAGGCTCTGGGTTCAATCCCCAGCACCACCAAAAAAACCCCAAAATCTGATATTACATCCAATGGCATGAACAAGATTTAAAAAGCCACATAACCATAATGAGAGCATAAAGCACACAAAAGGCTTTCTAGATTCCAATCTAGGAAAAAAAAAACATATCCCAAGGAAGGAGAACAATGTTCTTGCAATTACTTTTCTCTAAGGAGTGTCTTAGTATGGTGATGAATGACCTTTTTTAACCCCCAGCACTGAGGATTGAACTGAGGAGTGCTCTACCACTGAGCTACATCTGCAGTCATTAATGTTTGTTTTTTTTTTATTTTTCTTGAGACAGAGTCTCACCAAGTTGCCCAGGCTCTCCTCAAACTTACCATTCTCCTACTTGTCAACCTCCTGAGTAGCTAGGATTATAGGCATGCACTATTGTACTGGCTACAAATTATATGTTTTTAAATCAGGAAATTGTCATTTAGAGAATATTATTCCCATAAGTTCTTTCTATATAAATTATTATAGAGCAAGCTTCACATAACCAATTGAAGAGACATTATCGTTAATAGATTATCCTATATTGTAGTTAATTGTATGGAAAAGGAACAATGTAGCAAAAATGAAATCATAAAAACAAAGACATTTCACATAGTAATGTAGATTAAAATGTCATCCAACTATAAATTCCCCCAAAATGCATGGACCAAGATCCTACCCAAGATTGAGACTTGAGGAAAGACTGACTGTATCCTTTAAAGGCACAAACTCATTTTTTCTTCTCTGTGGTACCCTGTGCCACACTGTAAAGAAGCTCAGGCTATCTTACTGGAGGAAGAGTCCATTTGAAGAAAGCCCCTGACATATGAAAGACCACATGGAAAGGGAGACTATATAAAGCCAACAGTCAGCACCTTAGTTCCGGACATACAAAGCCATCTCAGACCTTGTAGTCTAAATCAGGCGTGTGCTGTATGGGTGAGCCTAGGTGACACTGGAGCAGAACCTTGGTTAAAGTCTTGACTTACAAAATTATGAGAAATAAAATGATTGTTTGTTTGGTAGTGGGGATTGAACTCAGAGGCTCTCGACCACTGAGCCACATCCCTAGCCCTATTTTGTATTTTATTTAGAGACAGGGTATCACTGAGTTGTTTAGTGCCTCGCCATTACTGAGGCTGGCTTTGAACTCTCAATCCTCCTACCTCAGCCTCCTGAGCCACTGGAATTACAGGTGTGCACCACCACTCCCGGCAAATGGTTATTTTTTAAAGCCACTAAATTTTGGAATTTTTAAAAATATAACAATAGATAACTAAAACACTGTTTATTGATGATTTGTAGGGCTTTTATTTAATGACCAGTTTTATTAAAGAATACCCCATTTATTTCTACTGTGATCAGCAAACAAACTGAAATTCAATATTTAAAATTTTTTGCCAAGAATATAACCTATCTTGCAAGTTTCCATGAGGACTAGAAAAGAATATATATTCTGGAGTTGTTGGGCATTGTCAGTCAATGTCAATAAGGTTAAGGTGGTTGATAGTTTTGTTCAGACTCTTGTGTATCATTAGTGATTTTTTTTATAGTGTTACTATCAGTTGTTAAAAGGGTGTTAAAAATTCAAAGTATAGATTTGTCTCTTCAGTTTTGTCAGCTTTCATATATTTGGGGCATATAAATGTTTGGTTGTATGGTGTCATGTTTCTGTGTTCTTAAAAACACATTATGGTATTATGAAATGTCTTTCTTATCTCTTATAAAACTCTTTATCTTGAATTAAATTCATCTGATGTTAGTATAGCCTCTGCATTCTTCTTGGCTTACTATTCATGATGTATTTTTATCTATTTCTTGTTTTCGTTCTATTCATATTTTTATTTAATGTAATTAAATAAAATTACATTAAATAAAAATTAAATTTTATTTAATTTATCCATTAGCGTTTAGCTTTATTGCTTTACATTATTGTTTTAGCAATGTTTCCAGGAATTATGAAATGCATTCTTTAATTTATCACAGTTTTCATAATTTAAATTGTGATACTTTCTCACATCTCCCCAAGTCCTTTGTGCTTTGTCGTCATACATATTACAGCTGTATACCCTATGTTTTTTACCTTAGTCATGTTTCCAAGAAATTAAAAGAATAAACATGTATACATATTGCCTTTTATATTTACCTACATTTTAGTATTTCTAGTACTTTTCATTTCTGTTTATGGTGCATTGTCTTTAAAAATATCTACCCCAAATTCTCCACATTCCTGTATCATGTTGCTTCTCTCATTATGAAGTAATATCTATTTTCCCACCCGCTGAGTCTGGGCTGGTCTTTTGTCTTGTTTTAATGAACAAAATATATTTTTGGTGAAAGTGATGCCATGCCAATCCTAGACCTAACACCTTGGGAAGGTGTATACCTTCTACTTTTATCCTCTAGAAATCTAATCAAAAAATAAAAAATTTTAGAATGACTGAATGACTAAAAGCATTTGAGGAGATAAGCCTGACCCAACCAGTTGAGCTAGCAGACATGTAAACAAAGCTATTTTGTCAGTTCTACCTTTGGTTAAACAATCCCTGCTAAAGGAAACCACATAAGCACTAATAAATACCTAGAGCAAAGGACCCATCAGGTTATGTAAAGCCAAATCATAGAATAAGGAGAAATAACAAAGAATTTTTATTTTAAACCATTAAATTTATTACACAGTGAACTAAAACACACAGTGCATCTGTTTCTACCTGATGGATCATCTCCTTTTATCCTGAAGAGGTTCTTTTAGCATTGTTAATAGTAGAGATCTATTGGTATTAAATTTTCTTACTTTTTATTTATTTGAAAATGTCTATTCTGCTTTCAGTTTTGAAGAGTACTTATCCTAGATTAGCAGTTTTTGTCTTCTAGCACCTTAAACCTTTCCATTAACTTTAATCTCTCATTTCTGATAAGAAGTCAGCTATCATTTTAGTCATTTTTACCTATGCGTAACACACCACTTTTTTCTAATTGCCTTCAAGACCTTTTTCCTCCTAATTGATTATTTACAGTTGACTCTGATGCATCTAGATGTGATTTGCTTTGTAACTAACTTTAGTATTCACTGAGTTTCCTAAATCTGTTAACATCTTTTTTGTTAATTTGAGATAATTTTAGCCATCATTGTCTTAAATATTTTTTCTGTACAATTTATGCCTCTATTCTTCTAGAAATCTAATTATATGTATATTAGGTCACTTTGTAATGATAGTAACCAAGTCTCTATTTTTTTCTTTCTGATTTTTAGACCAGATAATTTTTATTGGTCTATCTCCAAGTTAACTTTTTGATGTTTTTGCACTATATAATCTGATGATAGATTTGTTTCATGAATTTTTCATTTCAAATACTATACTTTTTATTTCTTTTAAAAGAAAATTTTCACTTATATGTTGACACCCATATCTACTTATTCATTATGATTAAGCTTTTCTTTAATTCCTTGAAATTAGTTATAAAAACTTTTTAAATTTTTTTTCTGCTAATCCTAACATCTGGGTCAGCTCACGGAACTTTTTTTATATGTGACATTTTCTCTTGTGGTTCTCATTTTTCTATCTTCTTTGCATTCTGGCAAAATTTAATGATATTCTATATGCCTATAATCCCATCGACTCAGGAGGCTAAGGCAGGAGGATCAAGAGTTCAAAGCTAATAAATTATGCATGGCACACATTGTTTAATTTTGCATGTAACTTCTTTTTAGTGCGTCAATGAGGTTTTAGTGACATTGTTACCCAACACTTGGCCTTTGTTGTTCAGGGAATGCCTTCATGATTTTAATACTGGTTTTCCTATTCAGACTGTGGATTGGGTTTGAATATACTGTTATCAACCACCTGGTCTTTTAATTACTCATCCCAGTAAACTTATAGTTTGTGAAGCATTTGTTTCTCAGATTCATGACACTGTTAGAACCTGAAGTAGTAGCTGTTGGATATCTGTTAATTCTTTTTTTTTTTTTTACTTGAAGTAGATTGTCTGAAATAGGCATATTCTCCTCTGTGTTTATCCAAACCTCCCTGTCATGTGTACTACAAGTTACAGTTTGGAAGTTACTGTATTAAAATTCTGTCTGTTCATGGTTCTAGAAGAGTGATGTTCTCTCCCAAACACTGGTTACTATAGCAGCATTTTTAATGTTGTAAAATAAGAATAAAGGCTCTGAAGGCCAAAAATTTTAAAAAGTCATTTTACAAATGTTACGTTAAATTAAAACTGAGCTTTGCTGTAATACTGTTTTCTCTTCAAAATGTGATGGTACAGGAAAGGTGTTATATGCAGGGGTGGTATTGCAGGGGAGCATTTTAAATTGCAGAAGTAAAAAAGTTATAATATTTATAATTTTGATGAATTTATTTTTATAGGGAAGATTTTTCTCCCCTGAAATTTTTTCTGGAATAGCAAAATGTTTCCATTATTAAAAATTGAAATTGTTAAAAAAAAAAAGTTCAACGCTAGCCTCAGCAATTAAGGGATGCACTTAGCAACTCAATGAGACCCTGTATCTAAATAAAATGCAAAAAAAGGGCTGAGGTTGTGGCTCAATGGTTAAGCACCCCTGGGTTCAATCCCTGGTACCAAAAAAATTTTTTTTAATTATATTCTGGTCATTTATAGATGATACATCATAGGAAGTCTGGATTATATTGTCTTCCTATAAAGGATATTCTGTTTTATGTGTCATGCAGGCTAATTACTGGTGAATTGTTTTGATCATATTAGATTCGGTATTATTATTATTATTATTATTATTATTATTATTATTATTATTAGGTACCAGAGATTGAACTCAGGGTACTCAATTACTGAGCCACATCCCCAGACCTGTTTTGTATTTTATTGAGAGACAGGGTCTTGCTGAGCTGCTTTAGCAACTCGATTTACTAAGGCTGGCTTTGAGCTCGTGATCCTCTTGCTTCATCTACCTGAGTCACTGGGATTATAAGCATATTCCACCTCACCTCACTAGGTTTGGTATTTTTCTTTATTTCCATATTTCATGGTGCATTATACTTGTACATAATGGTGGGATTTGTTGTTATGTTTTCATACATATGTACAATATAGTGATAAAACTTAGCCAATATCATTCTCGAGTATTTCTCTTTTGCCTGCTTTCCTCTCTCCCCTGATCCCTTTCCTCTATTCTACTGATCTCTCTTTGATTGTCGTCAGATTCCTTTCACACACACACACACCTTTCTTTTCCTTTTTTCTTTCTGGCTGCCACATACATTTTCAGCATGAATCAATTTTGATTTCAAATTTAGGTCTACCATTTTTCCTTTACTCTTTTGTGTGTTGTTCTTTTTGGTAAGGTTTATTCCTGAACTCTTAATTAAGTACCTGATATATTAATGAAGCTGCTGCAACCTGACTCTGCTGGAAACCATTTCTTCCAACATTGCCATTTAGCATCATCTTCAGTCTCCTTTATAGTAGTCAAACTCTGCTAAGCCTTAAAGAGTCTCATCTGGTACATTCATATCAAAAATGAATTTCCTCCAGGCTTTTAGTATTCTCTCTCTAACACACACATAATTACATTGCACCCACCATAAATAGCTCAGACATTCTTGTCCACAAAATTCCAACCACTATGATAATCTTGCACTTTGATAATTTTCTCCTTAACTCAGTATGACCACCATCTTACTTGAGCTTCATCTCCCTAATTGTGTTTTGTGCAGAAGGCCTACAGTCATGTCTGAAATTAATACCTGAAAATGTTTAGTTTTTCTAGTTTTATACTCTTTTGTGTCAGGAAAACAAATCAAGTACATTAGATCTATAACAGTTTCAAGTAAAAATACTAACTTACTTATATCTTTGCCAATCAATAGTGGTAGACACTTAGGTCAACTTACATAGAAACTGCAACATCTTATATACTCAACAACAATTTCATTGTCCATGGAACGAAAAATTAATTGAAAGAGTAAACCCCAAAATGGATATCTGAAAAATAAACTGGTCAAAATTAGTAAGGCAATCAGACTTAAATAATCATATATTTTACCAATATCACTAGCTTAAAAGTATGAGTCTACAATAACTAGAAAAATACATGTTAATGGCTAGAGTCATAAAAGTTTCTATTATGATAGGCAGTCTCTTATGATGCTTTAATATTATATGATAGTTGTGAAATGATTACAAACTAATAATGAACATAATCTATTTGCAGATTAAAATGTTCTTCCCTGTATTATCTACAAAGTTTAGATAAACCTCAAAATGCCCTGGAATAGAAATTTCTTAAGTCTCATCAAAATGAACTGCCAGGTTTTTTCCTACATTTGACATGACACAGTGCCAAGATTTCTAGTCCTGAATACACACTTTCTATAGGGAAGAGACTTTTATCTTGGCATTTAATAGATCATTTATCTCATTTCATACAGCCAATTTTAGTCATAAGAAAAGAAATGTTTATGTATTTATTCTGCTGACTTTAATCTATAATCTAATCAGGGATCAACAAACTTTTCCTGAAAAGAGACTGATAATAAATATATTAGACTTTGTAGGCAAGTCTTCATTGCCACTCAAGTGCCAGTGTAGCACAAAACAGTCTAGACTGTGGGTAAATAAGTTTCTGTGTTCTAATAAAACTTTGTTTACAAAAGCAAGTGTTATTGTTGCACATCGTGGTGTGCTCCAACAGTCACAACTACTCAGAAAGCTGAGGCAGGAAGATTACTTGAGCCTAGGAGTTTAGGCCAGCCTGGGAAATAAGAGAGAGAGGGGGGGGAGGGAGGGGAGAGAAGAGAGAGGAGAGAGAGGGAGGGAGAGAGAGAGAGAGGGGAAAGAATGAAAGAAGGAAGGAAGGAAGGGAGGGAGGGAGGAAAAAAATGAATAAAGAGAACAATTAAAAAAAAAACAGTGTCAGGATCATCACTGTTCCAGAGTATTAATGTTTATGCTCACAATAGATGTTTGGCTAGGCTGTATACATACATACATACATGCATACATGAAAGCAATTCTGTTCTTTTGTTTGCTTTCTTTTATTTTCTCCATTTTTTGTTGATACATTATAGTTGTAAATCATGGCAGTATTTGTTGTTACATATTTCCACATGCACAATATAACACTCCAGTTTGGCCTATATCATTCCCTAGTATTTTCCCTTCACTCCTCCATCTCCTGGTCCCTTTCCTACGCTCTACTGATCTCCTTTTGATTTTCACTTTCTTTTCCTTTTTCCTCTCTTGCTTCCACATCCGAGAGAAAACATATGCTCCCTTGATCTTATGAGCTTAGCTTATTTTGTGTAACAGAATGTTCTCAAGTTTCATCCGTTTTCCAGCAAATGACATAATTCATCTTTATGGCTGAATAAAGCTCCATTGTGTGTATATGCCACATTTTCTTTATTTATTCATCCTTGATAAGCACCTAGTTTGGTTCCATAGTTTGGCAACTGTGAATTGTGCTGCTATAAACATGGGTATGCATGTACTACTCTAGTATTATGACTTTAATTCTTTAGAATAAACATTGATTAGTTGTATAGCTGGGTTATATGGTGGTTTCCTGCCTAGTCTTTTGAGGAACCTCCATACTGATTTCAATAGTGGTTATATTCATTTACAATCCTATCAACAGAGAAAAAAGTGTCCCTTCTTCTCCACATTTTCTCTAGCATTTATTATTGTTCATATTCTTTTTTTTTTAAGTAGTTGTACACAATACCTTTATTTTTATGTATTTATTTTTAATGTGGTGCTGAGGATCAAACCCAGGGCCTCGAACGTGCTAGACAAGCAATCTGCTGGTTTTTTTTTTTTTTAAAGGGCGGGGGGGGAGAGAGAGAGAGAGAGAGAGAGAGAGAGAGAGAGAGAGAGAGAGAGAATTTTAACATTTTTTTTTTATTTCTTAGTTTTTGGCAGACACAACATCTTTGTTTGTATGTGGTGCTGAGGATCGAACCTGCGCCGCGCGCATGCCAGACGGGCGCACTACCACCTGAGCCACATCCCCAGCCCCAGCAATCTGCTGTTGAGCCACAACCCCAGCCCCATATTATTCATATTCTTGGTGGCTGCTATTCTGAGTAGAGTGAGATGAAAGCTCACTGTAGTTTTGATTTGCATTTCCCTAATTGCTAATGATGTTGAACATTTTCATAGATTTGTTGTCCACTCTTATTTCTTCTTTTGAGAAGAATCTGTTTAATTCATTTGCCCAATTAAGCTAGGTTATTTGAGGTTTTGGTATTAAGTTTTTAAAGTTTCTTATATAGTCTGGATATTAATCCTGTGTCAAAGAGTAGTTAGCAGGGCTGGGCATGTGGCTCAAGTGGTAGCACGCTCGCCTGGCATGAATGCAGTGCAGGTTCAACCCTCAGCACCACATACAAACAAAGATGTTGTGTCCGCCGAAAACTAAAAAATAAATATTAAAAAATTGTCTCTCTCTCTTTTTTTAAAAAAAAGAGTAGTTAGCAAATATATTTTCTCCCATTCCGTAGGTTCTTTCTTCATGTTACTAATTGTTTCCTTTGCTGTGCAGAAGCTTTTTAATTTGATGCCATTCTGTTTATTAACTTTTGTCATTATTTTCTGAGCTTTAGGAGTTCTAATAAGAAAGTCATTGCCTGTACTTATATGCTGGAGTCTCAAACCTATATATTCTTCCAAGGATTTGCATAGTTTCTGGTCTAATTCCTGGGCTTTTGATCTCTTTCAAGTTTATACAGGGTCTAGTCTTATTTGTCTACATATAGATAACCAATTTTCCTGGCACCATTTGTTTAAAGCCTGTCTTTTCTCCCAATATATTTTTGGCATCTTTGTCAAGAATCAGATGACTGTTAACTGTGTTGGATCTTTTTCTGTGTCTTCTCTTCTTTCCCATTGGTCTATGTATCTGGTTTTATGACAGAGCCATGCAGTGGTTATTTCAATAGCTTTGTAGTATAATTTGAAGTCAGGTATTGTGATGATGCCTCCAGCTTGCTTATTGAATTAGAATTGTTTTGGCTATTCTGAATATTTTATTCTTCCAAATGGATTTCAGGACTGTTTTTTCTAGGTCTGGAAAAATGACATTTATTATTATTATTATTATTTTAAATTTATATATGACAACAGAATGCATTACAATATATATTACATATATAGAGCACAATTTTTCATATTTCTCTTTGTATACAAAGTATATTCACACCAATTCGTGGGTATTTTGATGGGAGTTGCATCAAATCTGTATGTTGCTCATAAAACCAATTTCAAACATATACAATCATATTAGTAGTGATTTTAGTGTCCAAAAAGAGATCTACTAAACAATAATTACTGGGCTGGTATGGTGACTTGTAGTCCTAACTACTCAGAAGGCCAAGCCAGGAGGATTGCTTGAGTCCAGGAGTTGGAGATCAGGTTAGGCAAAATATCAAGACCCCCATCTTAAAAATAATAATAATTACTGATGTCAAAACACATCTCAATTATTATGATAGTCACTAACTCTTCATTGTTTTCCTTGAAACTCTAATATACAATTAGTGAATGTCAATTTAGGACTAATTGTGCTGTTTTATAGAGGAGAAAGCTGATTATAATAGTAAATGAAATCAGCTATCATGAACTGATTTGTGTTTATTTAATTACAATTATCATGCTGATGACTCTACATATTAAGTCTCCACCTATAGTCCCCTAGGTGCTAATTTTAAAGATATGAGTTTTCATTAAAAATAAGAAAAGAAACCCCTCCATATGCATTTCAATAATTCAAATTGTATCATAATTTGACTATTAACACAAGGGAAAATCAATGCAACTAATTCAGATTTAAATTCAAGATTACACAGTGCAAAAGAGGGAATAGTCTTGGAAAGGGAAGTAGAAAAATGTAAGATCCCTCTTAGAGGTCAGAAAAAATAAATTAAAAAATGTGATTTTTTTTTAAAGGTAGTGTTAACTTGAAGTGGAAAACAAAAAGCAAAAATCCTTTGAAGCAAAGTCAGTTGTGTTTACAAGGACCTTGAGTTTCTTTGATGTTTTAGTGATTCTGGTTTTTAAAATGTTGATTTGTGGAGGATGGGCACAGGGGATTGAATCTAGGTGCTTAACCACTGATCCACATCACCAGCCCTTTTTTTATATTTTTTTTATTTTGACGTAGGAAATCCATAAATTACTTAAGGCCTTGCTAAATTGCTGAGGGTGACTTTGAACTCAATATCCTCCTGCCTCACTCTCCAGAGCCACTGGGATTACAGTGTGCATCATGAAGCCCGGCCTTAAATGTTGATTTTATAATCCTTTCTTTTTAGCTGATAAGAGAAATTACAAAATACAGAATACTTGCAAACTACAAAATATAGGATACTTACAACTAAAGGTGCTTTGTTAATTGATCAGAATTTAACTAACTCTGCAAGTGACTCTCAAACTGGGAGAGTAATACTAGTCTTATCAAGAGAAGTTTAGAAATGCCTGGGGGCATTTTGTTGTTGTTTCACTATCACTGAGGAAACTACTAACATTTTTTGGCCAGGCCCATAGATAGTATATAACCTTCAGCTAGTAGGAACAGTCCAAACCAAAGTACCAATAGAGTTCTATCAAGAAACCCTGGTGCAAAGAAGTAATCTACCAAGGAAAACACAGTTGCAGTTAAGTAAGAGAACAGAGCAGGTGCCGGGTGCAGTGCTGCATGCCTGTAATCCCAGTGGCTCTGGAGGCTGAGGCAGGAGGATCATGAGTTCAAAGCCAGCTTCAGCAAAAGTAAGGCCCTAAACAATTCAGTGAGACCTTATCTCTAAATAAAATACAAAAATAGGGCTGGAGATGTGACTCAGTGGTCTAGAGCCCTTGAGTTCAATCCCTGTTACCAAAGAAAAATAGACCACCCAGGTGACTTGTTTGTACCAGTAGGTCTACCTAAAACGAAAAGGGATTTTATGCAGTCAAATTTTTTTTATTATCCATTTAAATATAATTCTTTATTTCTTTATGTTTGTCAAGAAGTAAATATATTTAAGATAACAATGAAAAATAATAAAAGAATGACAAATGTAGGAACCTAATGATTACTTACACTTTTTGATTATAAACTTGAGATTCATCTAAAATGACAATGTAATCCCTAGCTATTGCAACAGAAATCTTAACCTCTGAGTGAAAAAAAAGGAGGGATGTTGAGATACCTTCAATCATCTTTTCTCACTTCTGCGTAAGTACCAAGAGAGGTTGGCCAAAAATATTTTAAAACCTAAAACATACTATTAAACTTGGCTTTTCTTTAAAATAAGTGCAAGTATATGATATGGCCTAGTGTTAATTTACAATTTCTACTTTCTTATGCTGCGACTGTCTTTAAATGTGCCCAGTTTGAACTGAGATGTACCATAAGTCAGATATCAAAGACTTATTATGAAGAATGTAAAATAACAGTTATATTTTTATTTTGATTACAAGTTAAAAGGATGACATTTTGAATATATTGAATTATGTAAAATGTGTTATTAAATGAAGCTCATCTGTCTTATTTTTTAAAATATGACTTCTAGAAAATTTAATTTACATGTAGAGTTAATATTATATTTCTATTGGTGGTTCTAAGGGATCAGTGAGAAATAAGAGAAAGATCATGTTCAGATTCTCTATTTCATCATTTGGGTTTGATGTCATTCACTGATCTTCTTATGTATTCCAAACCATTTCAAATTTCATGTGGATTTGGGTAAGACTGAGCTTTCATACTAATCACAGAGAACTTACTTTCCCATATATGTTTGTTCAGTGTCCCCCACTGAGTATAGTCTTCATAATAGTGTTTATGGTCCTGTTCAGTTAAAATGCTGAAGATTCAGGGGGGTTTGCTTTGCTTCAGTGTATGCTCTGGTAGACTATATGTTATCCCGAAGAACATATTTTCTCCTCCATTCTCTCTGTCTCCTCCCAGAGGTGCTTGTGATCTTCCAAGCACACTTTGGGAGGATGTTATCAGCCTTACTTTGTTTCAGTGAGAAGAGAACAGTTTCCATAGTAGGAACTATCTAAAAATGTCTCCTTAGTAATGAAAGCATTTATTGCCAAGACTTTTGTTGCTTTGTCAATTGTCTATATTGGCTGTAACCGCCAGGATTTTGCTGTTTAATTATTTAAACCACATAAATGGGCAATCTTTCATATATTATCTCTATTTCTTCTTTAAAAATGAATTATAAAATTTTAACTTTGACCCATATTTGTATAGATGAAATATCTGAGACTCAGAAAAGTTAATGATTTGCCTATAGTCACACAATTAGACTTCTGACTACAATCCTTTTGGCTGTATTCCTTACTTCTGCTGTTGTTCTGGTAAGGAAGTAATTTATATTTCTGAAAACTAAATGGATAAAGCCCAACAGTGCACTGTGGAAATTGAGATGTGCAGGCCACAAGTCCCCAATGTCTGTTCTGCATTTATTTCAACACACCAAATATTTGACCTCCGTGAAAAGAATGCCAAGGTAAATTAGGCAGAACCAGAAACAGGAACTCATATACATGCCATATATTAGTGGCAATTTCAGATGTTTGAGTTTCTTTCTTTGTACAGTTGAAAGTGGAATAATATTTGTCAG